>NC_136914.1:76895734-77245307 GCF_949752795.1 Hyperoodon ampullatus | reverse complement strand
CATTTATAAACCAGTTGTCATATACACAAAATAAACTCTTATTATGATTTTTAACAAAGCATAAACAGAATGAACCTATTAGGTTTTCCTCTCTCTTTGCAAAGTTTCATCTAAATGGAGACCATCTCAATGACAAGGACATTTTATAAATGTTTGTGTTGATAAATTGTACATTGAAAAGTTGAAGGAGCCTGAGAGGGGAAGAGACAGAGAAAGGGGAAAGGCTTAGTAAAACTGTTAAAGTCAGTATATTTTTATTTTTTCCATTTTTCCATTTTAAGTTTTATTATATCAATTAATTTAAAGTAGACTCTATTAAATTTATTAACTTGTTGAGTGTCACATTCCTTCCTCTTCCACTTTCCTTCCTCCCTCCCTTCCTTCCCCCTTCCTTCCTTCTTTCCTCCTTCCTCTTTCTTTCTCTCTTCCTTTCTTCTTTCTTTCTTTCTTTCTTTCTTTCAACAATTTAGTCTTTTAGAATAATTCTTTCAAGGACAAGAAGTGTCAATAACATGAAAAAGTAAAGATAGAGGATTCAATTCAATCCTGAACTGTGTGTGAGTCTAAGACTCAGTGTATACAAGGCATGACATCCAGAAATAGTGCAGAAAAAAGACAATCAATAGTCCACACACAACACTTATACCTGAGTATCTGGTAATATTTAAATGTGAAGGAAGGTTCTGAGCTCAATCCACAACTCTTGTTTCCAGGATGACACACATTTAATGCTTACTTAAAGATGAAGAAGAGAGCTGGACTTAATTGCTTTCATATTATAAAATAATTGTGGTCATTGAACAAAAACATATTAAAACTTATTATTATAGATAATCACAGAGATTACAAGTCACTGTTTAGAGAAATATTTATATTTAGATAATACTATACTCTATTCAGATATGTGGGAAATATAAAGATTAAATAATTTTTATGACTATAATTAATAGCAAATTTTGTCTTGCTTTATTGTTAGCCTTTAGGCATTTATTTCTAGCAGAAAATGTAGTGGAATTAAAATGTTAGTTTTAAATAATGAAAATGATTTGAATCCAATTTTTTTAAACACATTGATTTACTTTCTCATATCGTGAAATATATTACAGTGCTATTATAAGTAGATTATGTGTTTGCTAGAAATTAAGTAAAAGAGAAGACAAAATAATCAGAATTTGAAAATTGAGTTATCCTCAGATATTTCTCACTAAAAACCAGCGATTCTCCCACCCCCACCAGCCAAACCCACTGTGTCAAACCCACACAGGCTTCAGGAGTAACAGGAGCTATATCACACTCTTTAAGGGATATGATTCATCCCAGTGTGCTTAGAATGAAAAACACATTAAGGACATATGGGGTGACATATGCTAAATCCTCTAGACACGCTTCACTAGCACAATCATGAGGCCCAACTTGATTTCATGAAATATTGCACATTTATTTTTGCCAAACAGGATAATAACAATGAATTATTTGGGGAAAAAGAGAAAAACTAAGACTTTTTTTCAATCTGAATCAAATCTTTTCAAGATTTTTAAATACTACCAAAAACCAAAGAACAAACAGCAAACACTTTTCTAGTTTTATGATAGACATACCTGAAATTTCAATAATGCAATTAAATTTATTCCCACTACTAAAGGATCGTATATTTAACATACTTCTGAAATCACAGCCTGAAAGCACAAACTATGAATTAATCTGCTTTATTTGAAAAAAAATGTTTAAAGCATAACATGTAGAATATTGAAAGGAAGGTTCTAATTGTAGAGCACCAGATGAGCAAAGTGGATAGGAAATCAACTCAATTCACCCAATCACAGTCTGCATTGTCTCTGTTGTTTCAAGTTCTGGCTATTTAAAGAGGACAGTTATATTGCCTTGCACATAGGCTTAAAAAGAAACTTAATTCATTAACAGTAATTGTCTTCTATATAAAGAATACTTAAAGTACAAAAATTGGATACTTTAGTTTTATATTATCTATGGATTCCCTTCTTTTTTTTAGGAGCTAAGAATACATACACAAAAGGATACATATTAAACAATATATTATAATGGATTCCCTACTGATCACCTTGTAAGAGATACTCTACTAATTACCTTATAAAAGGTCTATACTAATTACCCAAATATGCCCAGTCTCAAATTTTTCTATATGAAAGAAGAAAAGGAAAAGCAAGGAAGGAAAGAGAAAGTGATGAGAGGAAGGTGATAATTATAATTGTAAGGATTAGATAGGAATTAAATTTGCTTTAGAAACTGATATGGTGGCTTCATTGCAGAGATTTATGAATGTATGTGTTGATAAATAATATAATACCCCCCAAAAAAAGAAAACAGGGGAAGTGGAGAACAAAGAGATAAGTTATCAGACAGATCAAAAGCAACTCAGATTCAAATAGTAAGTCAAGGAGAGAAAGAAACACTGACAGGGTCAAATGAATAAAGAAAATATGGTCTATACATACAATGGAATATTATTCAGTCTTAAAAAAGAAGGAAACTTTTCAATGTGTCACAATATGGATGAACTTAAAAGCATAATGTTAAGTGAAATAAGCCAGTCTCAGAAGGACAGATACTGTGTGACTCCATTTATATGAGGTATCTAAAATAGTCAAAGTCATAGAAGCAGAGTAGAATGGTGACTGCCAGGGGAGGGAAGGGGAAAGGGGGAGTTGCTATTCAATGGGTATACAGTTTCAGTTATGCAAGATGAACAATATCTAGATATCTCCTGTATAGCATTGTACTTATAGTTAACAATACTGTATTGTACACTTAATAATTTAAGAAGGTAGTTCTTACAATAAATATTCTTACTGAAATAGATAAATATATACACAAAGAAAGAAAGAAAGAGAGAGAGAGAGAGAGAGAGAGAAAGAAAGAAAAAGAAAGAAAGAAAGAAAAAGAAAGAAAGGTTCTTGGGAATTACACATTGGCAGGAAAGTTAGTGCCAGGAAAGTTTGGGACACACCTCATAAACCTGATATTTGGTGAAAAAAGCAGGGAACCAAATACAAACACAGTATGGTTCCAATTATATAAATACAGAGATGGCAAAATTAAAATATAATAGTTATGTATTCTTTCATAGGTGGTAAACTACATGGAAGAGCTAGGAAATGTTTGTTAGGAAAGTTAGGAAAGTGGACTATCCCTAGGGGATAAGGAGAGGATTGTCTTTGGAGAGGAGCACTTACATGGGGTTTCTGAGATTCTGGTGGTCCTCTCATTCCTTTCCTTTTTTAAAATTTATTTATTTTTTGGCTGCGTTGGGTCTTCCTTGCTGCACGCAGGTTTTCTCTAGTTGTGGTGAGCGGGGGCTACTCTTCTTTGCAGTGCGCAGGCTTCTCATTGGGGTGGCTTCTCTTGTTGCGGAGCACAGGCTCTAGGCACGTGGGCTTCAGTAGTTGTGGCTTGCAGGCTCTAGAGTGCAGGCTCAGTAGTTGTGTCTCAGGGGTTTTGTTGCTCCACAGCATGTGGGATCTTCCTGGACCAGGACTCGAACCTATGTCCCCTGCATTGGCAGTTGGATTCTTAACCACTATGCCAGCAGGGAAGCCTGGTCCTCTCATTCTTGACTTGAGTGATAATCACATGCTGTCTCCTTTAGAATTAATTATTTTTATATGCCTGGCATAACACACACACACACACACACCACATTTTTGTATGTATATGTCTCATGATAAAAACTTAATAAAAAGATAGTGCAAAGTTGATGCCATTACCCAAACAAGTTACTTCTTGAATTGTGCAAATTCTCCTTTCAGTCTTATGAAAATAGATGTCTGACACATCCAGCAATTATCATGTGTTCAAATTTCTTTTTTCCCAAGTTTTATTAAGGTATAATTGTCAAATAAAATTGTATATATTTAAAGTATATAGTGTGATGGTTTGATGTATGTATAATTGTTAAATATTTACCACAGTCAAGTTTATTAACATATCCATTGCCTTACATAGTTACCTTTTGTGTGTGTGTGTGGTGAGAATGCTTTAATTTTTACTCTCTTAGCAAATTTTAAGTATACCACACAGCAGTTAATTAACTATAGTTACTATGATTTACATAAGAACTTACACAAATTATAACTGAAAGTTTGTACCCTTTGATGAACATCTACTCTTGCCCCCTAGTTTCTGGCAATCACCATTCTGCTATTTTTAAATTTGTTTTTCTTTTTTTTTTTTTGAGATTCCACATATAAGTAATACCATACAGTATTTGTCTTTCTGGCTGGCTTATTTCCTAATGCCCTCCAGGCTCATCTATGTTGTCACAAAGGGCAGGATTTTCTTCTTTTTTATGCCTGAATAATATTTTATTGTATATATACCACATTTTCTTTATGCATTTATCCATTGATGGATAATTAATTTTTCCCTGTATTTTGGCTATTGTGAATAATGCTGCAATGAACCCAGGAATGCAAATATCTCTTTATGACCCTGATTTTTTATCCATGGGCTAAGTACTCAGAAGTGGATTTCTATATCATATAGTAGTTCTATTTTCAATATTTTGAGTACCCTCTATACTGTTTTCCATAGTGGTTGAACCAACAGACATTTCCATCAACAGTTCATAAGGGTTGCCTTTTCTCCACATTCTCACCAACATTTTCTATCTCTTGACATTTTGGAGATAGCCATCCTAACAGGTGTGAGGTGATATCTCATTGCAATTTTGATTTGCATTTCCTTGATGTTTAGTGATGTTGAGCACCTTTTCATGTACCTGTTGGCCATTTGGAAGTCTTCTTTGGGAAAAAGTCTATTCTGATACTTTGCCCATTTTAAAACTCAGGTTATTACTATTACTTTTTGCAGCAGGGTTGTATGAATTCCTTACAACCTCTTAGATATTAACACATTTTAGATATTACAACCTTTTAGATATTAACCTCTTATCAGATATATGGTTTGCAAATAGTTTCTCCCATTCCATATATTACTTTTCATTTTGTTGATTATTTCCTTTGCTGTGCAGAAGCTTTTTAGTTTGATGTAGTCCCACTTGCATATTTTTGCTTTTGGGGTCATATTTTCAAAATCATTACCAAGACCAACCCACAGATCTTTTTCCTATACTATATATTTCCTATATTTTCTTCCAGTAGTTTTATAGTTTCTGGTCTTTCATTTAAGTATTTAATCCAAGTTGTGTTAATGTTTCTGAGTGATGTAAGATGAGGGTCCAGTTTTATTCTTTTGCATGTGGCTATCCAGTTTTCCAACACCATTTATTGGAAGAGACTATCTTTTCTCCATTGTGTTCTTGGCATACTTGTCAGAGATGTTGACCACAAATATGTAGATTTACTTCTGGACTCTCTATTTTGTTCCATTGATCTATGTGTCTGTTTTTATGCCAGTAGCATATGGTTTTTATTATTATCACTTTGTAATATAGTGTGAAATCAAGATCCCTAGCTTTGTTTTTTCTCTAGACTGCTTTGGCTATTCAGAGTTGTTTTGTGGTTCCATATGAATTTTAGAATTGTCTTCTCTGTGAAAAAGGGCATTGGAATTTTCATAGGAATTAAATTAAATCTATAGATTGCTTTAAGTAATATGGACATTTTTCATTTATTTGTGTCTTCAACTTCTTTCATCAATATCTATAGTTTTCTGTGTACAGATCTGTGAGCTCCTTGGGTAAACTTATTCCTTAGTATTTTATTGTTTTTGATGCTATTACAAATGGAATTGCTTTTTAAATTTCTCTGGATAGTTCATTGTTAGTCTCTAAAAACTCAAATGCTTTTTGTATGTTGATGTTGTATCCTGCAAATTTACTAAATTTATCAGTTCTAAGGTTTTTTTGTAGAATCTTTAAGGTTTTCTATATATAAGACCATGTCATCTGCAAACAGAGACAATTTTACTCAGATTTGTTTTTTCCATTGTTTACGATAGTAAGTTTAATAAAAAATGTTGCTCTAAACCTCAAGTTAGAGATATCTCAAATTGAAGTGTTTGTTTCCATATCAAATTAGATATATGGAAACAACACACTTCCAACACTACCAAAATCCTCAACTTTTAAATGTTCTTTACTTAGCCATAAACTTAGGCATTGTATTAGTCAGGGTCCTCTAACAGGACATAGCTCACCCAGTTATGGAGGTCTGAGAAGTACCACAGTGTGATTTTTGCAAGCTGGAGAACCAGGAAAACAATTCAGTCTGATTCTGATGGCCTGAGAACAGGGGAATCATTGGTGTAACTCCCAATCTGTGATCAAGATTTGAGAACCAGGAGCTCTGGTGATGTCCAAGGGCAGGAGAAAATGGTCTTCCCAACTCAAAAAGAGAGCAAGAACTCACCCATCCTTCACATTTGTGTTCCATTCAGACACCCAGCAGATTGGATGATGCCTGCCCACGTTGGTGAGGGCTCATCTCTTCACTTTGTCTACTGAACAAAATGCTAGTCTCTTCCAGAAACACCCTCATAGACACACCCAGATATAATGTTCTACTAGCTATCTGGTCATCCCTTAGGTCAGTCAAAATTAACATACAAAATTAACCATGACAGGCATTTGAGGCTGTGGCTTGTTGTAAAGCCTTTGGCTCTGGCACGTGCTACAGTGCTTCTCAATGTCTTACCTACTATTTTGGACACGTCTTCTATGTGACTTGTGGATCATTCAGGTTTCTTGAGTGCATTCATGGCCGTGTGGTCTACTTATTGTACTACTCTAAAGGTCCTTATATAGTCTTCATGAAGGAGAAGAATAAAATGTAATTATTTTCTTCCTCTGAGACATTTTTTTTCTATATTGTACCTTTCACCATCCAAAAAGATCATTGCTTTTAGTTCTAGAGTCGTATACTCTCCTGTCTTCTTTCTCCTTAGAGTCTTTCTATCACATCATCTGTCTGTGTTATATTGTTAGTATCTATGGCCAAGTTGACATGCTGACATGAATCATCCATTGGCTGCTATATCCCTATTTAGATGTGCATTAAGTACATCCAAAGTGAAAAAAGAAATTATAAAACATCATACCTAGTGACTTCCCTGCTGGTCCAGTGGTTAAGACTTTGCAATCCCAATGCAGGGGACCTGGGTTCGGTCCCTGGTCAGGGAACTAGATACTGAATGCCTCAACTAAGAGCCCACAAACTACAACTAAGAGCCAGCACAGCCAAATAAATAAATAAATAAATAAATAAATAAATAAATAAATAGTATCATACCTAAAGGATAATTTACCAAACTCCTTTAATTTAACCCTGATTCAATTTACTGTAATTCTTCAAAATATCTAGAGCAATTTAGCCTTTGGAGATTAAAATTCAAATTTAATCATAGTAAAACTGTAAAGTGTGTTTTATCATAAGACTTGCTCTCACAAAATTTTACAGAAGTTTGAAGACATTGTAGCAATGATTAATAAAATGTTTTCAAATGTTCATATTTGAATAACTTGTCTAGAACTCAGAATATTTCCTATAAAAATTGTGTCAGAGAGAGTTGTTTAAGTTCTCAGTTGTCTAACATAAATAATTTTACCTATCATGTAATATTCATATGAGTCATGAACCACGAGTCTTTCTGAATCTGATTTCTGGACTTCCTTAAGTTTTCTAAGTCTCAAGAGAGTAGGTAATTAAGTAGATCATTAAATTTGTATATCTATACCCAAAGAAGGCTAGTTACTATGGTAAATATGAAAAAGCTTCCAAGAGCAACAAGTTCTGGTTAGATGTCCTCAAAAACAGATTTTGATAGAAGGTGGCATTTGTGGCAGCAATTGACTCTAAATGGCAGTAGATAAGCAGATGAACGATTTGTTTTTAAATCAAGTGTTTGTAATAAAGGACTGGCTATATTAAGAATTCTGGAAAATCAACATGGGATAGGAAATATCAATAGTCCATTTTGACACACAAAAAGAGTTTCTAGCCTTGTAATTTTATTTTGGTAAAACTGTTTTGACACACTAATGGTTCTCTACAGTAAACTATACCTGTTAATGAAATCATTGTATTTCAATGAGGTAAGAATATGTCTATCCTTCCAAATTAAATCAATTTTGTCATCAAATATCCACAGAGACTCTGATGCTTATGAATTTTAGGAAGTTGTAATTGATTTTAGAACTTCTAACACATCTAAATCCTATCAAATGCAGAGCAGTTTCCCCCTCCCCCCAACATATTTTGGTTCACCCAATCTAATATTCTTTAATTTGAAGATAGTACAGCAAAGATAACATCATAGTTAGAAGAGAAAAGACACTCTTGACCATGATGAAGTGTAATCACTCAAAAGTGTGAAAGGCCAATTTGATGGTAAAACCCTTTAAGAAGTAATCCATCGAAACTAGCCAAACCATTGATTCTGTCAAATAATAATAAAATTAGAACTTCAAGAGAAAGTTAAATTTGTTCCAACAGAATTTTTTTTTCTCCTGTAAGGTTCTCTGTAGACACCCTATTTTACTTATTTCTTCATGTTTGTCTTGGTATTTTGAAGAATTAGCACATTCCTTGTATTTCACCATATCCAAAGAAAGAAATGGCCAGATGCCAAAATAATGAAATCTTATCATTCCAACTGCACAACCACAATTCTAGGTTTCCTACCACAAATTCCATTTGGTGCCAGATAATACCCTTTATTGCTGACAAAATTTGGGGTCTAAACTCTTATCTGGTACTCTTATCTCTTGAATTCAGTTGGGTCACAGATGAAAAATAATGATTCTTTTGAAACATTTAGACTAGCCCTTAGACTTCCAGAAGACTGAGTTGCTTACTTATTGCTTCCTTTTCTGAAGACTCATACCATGGTCTTGGCACTCTAGATTTCATTATGCTGACTATACAAGGATAAAAAGTAGAGGGTACGATATAACGCAAGTTTCCCCTTAATACTTAAGGCACTGAAATGCTAACATATTGCTCTATGTGTACCTTCTATGGGCCACATGCTGGTTCAGCTTACCCTTCAGAAACCTGCAGTGAAAGCAGAAGACATTCTCATTCACTAAATCAGCTACATTGGGGGAAAAAATGACATCTAATAAGGTAATTAATCAAATCAAATAAACTTCTTAGGTCCCTCTCCACTTATAATCCCTGCAATTTCTTTATTTGCTCCACATAACTCTCCATCCCTTAGTACCATAACCTATTTTATTATTTATAGGGTTGCAATTGAATATGTTGTTTACTAAAAGAAAATATTAAATCACTTTTCAACTACTTTTAGCTGTGTGATATTATATAAATAATTTTAAAATTTACCATTTTATTCCTCTTTATAAAATAGAAATTATGTAACTAAATTAATAAGTAAATAATATAATTTCTGTTACATGGTTAATATGGTATTTTATGTATAGTAAGGACCAATTAATTTTAGTTACTTGTATTGTTATTCTTCCTTACTCTCTGTTTCTTGCATGAACACCACAAAGAAAAGTTTTCAGATATTAGCTCCAGAAAAAAAAGTGTTTTCATGCAAGAAATTATAATTTCTTCCAACTTAAAATATTGAGAGGCACTACTGACTATGATTCTCATTTAATTTTGAGCCCCCAGAAACTCAAACCAAGCGTGAAGTTCAACTTTAATAACATAGTAGGATAGTGGTCTGCATATCTTTCTACATTTTAAGTATTTTCTTGGTCCTGACAATTTTTGGTGGCAACTTTTATCTGGTTACATTTTGTCATTTTATTGTATACATGCTTATAAACTGATTAATCCTCTGTAGAATCAGGAGATATAGATATATGCACACTTACATTTATATAATATTGCTCTTGGAAGAGCTGAGCATTTCAGAGACAGGACTCAAACTAAATTTCTCTAATGTTATCTAATTAGTGCTCTTGATGTTTGGGGCAGACCTAGGGAAAATTGAACATCTATTCCTCTGAAAGTAGTGAATTACCCACATGCTTAACCTCCCCAAACAAATTCAAATCAGTATAAGAAAATTAGCTCTTAGATAAATACGTACACTGTATTTCATTGTAAAGAGTGTAGGAGATAATTTTCCCTTAAACAGAGACGAAATTTTGTTTACTTTAATGAATTTAAAAAAAAAAAACCTGACATATAGTTATTGTTACATGAGCAAATCCAGAAATAAAGTAGTTGTTTTGCCTCTCTTTCTCTTTCAAACGATCTTGTATATTCATTCAGCAATTGTATTCTTCAAATTCTAATTTTATCATTTTAATTTCTTCCTCAGAAACAAAACAGGTTTCTTAAATTCCCTAGCAAATACAAAGTGAACATATCAACCAAATACTATTTTGTTCAAACTTAAAGGTACAATTTTGGGCTTCCGTGGTGGCTCAGTGGTTAAGAATCCACCTGCCAATGCAGGGGACATGGGTTCGAGCCCTGGCCCGGGAAGATCTCACATGACATGGAACAACTAAGCCTGTGTGCCACCACTACTGAGCCTGCACTCTAGAGCCCACAAGCCACAACTACTGAGCCTGCGTGCCACAACTACTGAAACCTGTGCACCTAGAGCCTGTGCTCCACAACAAGAGAAGCCACCACAATGAGAAGCCTGCGTCTCCCTCCCACCCTCCCTATCCCACCCCTCTATGTGGTCACAAAGCACCAAGCTGATCTCCCTGTGCTATGTGGCTGCTTCCCACTAGCTATCTATTTTACATTTGGTGGTGTAAATATGTCAATGCCATTCTTTCACTTCTTCCCAGCTTACCCTTCCCTCTCCTTGTGTCCTCAAGTCCATTCTCTATGTCTGCATCTTTATTCCTGTCATGCCCCTAGATTCTTCAGACCTTTTTTTTTTCTTAGATTCCATATATATGTGTTAACATAGTATTTGTTTTTCTCTTTCTGACTTACCTCACTCTGTATGACAGATTCTAGGTCCGTCCACCTCACTACAAATAGTTCATTTTCTTTTTTTTTAATAGTGAGTAATATTCCATTGTATGTATGTGCCACATCTTCTTTATCCATTCATCTGTCAGTGGACACTTAGGTTGCTTCCGTATCCCGGCTGTTGTAAATAGTGCTTCAATGAACATTGTGGTACATGTCTCTATTTTTTTTTTTTTTTTTTTTTTTGCGGTATGCGGGCCGCTCACTGTTGTGGCCTCTCCCGTTGCAGAGCACAGGCTCTGGACACGCAGGCTCAGCGGCCATGGCTCATGGGCCTAGCCACTCCACGGCACGTGGGATCTTCCCAGACCAGGGCACGAACCTGTGTGCCCTGCATCGGCAGGCAGACTGTCAACCACTGCACCACCAGGGAAGCCCGTAGATGTATTTGTGGGGAGGAAGGTGATTTCTACGTCTTACTCCTCTGCCATCTTGAAGGTCCTCTCCAGAGCATTTATTCTTTATATCTTTATTTGCCTAGAAATTTCCTTTTCTGTTGATTTATTTAAATCACAAAGCCTTTACTTAAATCAGTAAGCCTTCTTATTCTATAGTCCAAATAATTTGTTAAATACTGAGACAAAGTAATTCACAAAGTTGTTAAAAGCATTAATACCTAATAGGATAATTTCCATTTCCCTGGTCCAGAAGCTAAGTGATATGAAGCCTACAGATAAAAGTAGAATGATTGTAAAGGCTAGGGAATGAACATCATTTTGTCAGTAATTATTACCTTAGAATTTTGTCAAGAAACAATATAATTTTAGTCTAGG
Organism: Hyperoodon ampullatus; assembly: GCF_949752795.1. NCBI lineage: Eukaryota > Metazoa > Chordata > Mammalia > Artiodactyla > Ziphiidae > Hyperoodon > Hyperoodon ampullatus. Next base: position 77,233,627 of record NC_136914.1, on the reverse strand, counting down.
GCAAGAATTAATTTTGTGGGGTTAATATGTTAAATTCAGAATTAAAATATTTTGAGATGTTTTCTTATTTTTTTAGGTCATAGCATTGTTTGCTCAGTCCAATTTCTTTCCATCATGGTAAAAAAAGTAATCTTAATAATGTATGTAATTATTTTATTGCACACAGGAAGTGATATGATGAGGGACACACAACATTGCAATACACATCTTGATGAATAATTTCAACCAGGACAGTTTTAAGGAGGTTGTGAGGTATGCTTTAATGAGCGTGGACTTTGGAGTCAAAGAGATTGGACATGTATCTTGACTTTGCCGTATAGTAGCTCTGTCCTCAGGGTAAGTTACTGAACCTTTCAACTTCATTCTCTGTGTATATAAAATTACTATTTTTGCATATATAAAATTGATAAAAATATTATAGATAGCAGGCACTTGATAAAATTTGCTTCCTTTCCTTTTTCATTCTTCAACATCTTCACTTTAGAACTCTGAAATATTATACCCTCAACTTCCACATTCATCTTTTCAAAATTGAGAAATCATCAATCTCATGCAGCGACTTTAGCTTTAGTCCTAATAACATCTTTGCCTCAGAGGAGATATTTTGGAAATATTGACTCCACATTAAAGAAGGGAGCCAATCACCTTTCATATTCTTCAGGGATTGAGAAGAAGAAATCATTCCAGATAAAATGTCAGACTGAACATTTCCATTACAATTTTCAAAAAGCCAGGGCAAACTGGGACCAAGAATTGAGTCAGAATTTAGATCTATAGAAGTAAATATCTCTTTTCTACTTGCAAGTTTAGAATTACAAGTATCTCACTTCAAAGATCTAGCTTTCAGGATCTGGAGAGATTTTATTCCATCAAAATTCCCTCCTCTCCCTGTATTTTCAACTGCTTTCTTTTTATTGCTGCTTAGTTTGCACTAGATAAAAATATATCCAAATGGCTCCCACTTGAATATAAATAAATGTTACTCTCTTAACCCCATCTTTTCTTCTTAATCCTGCTGTGTCTTTCTCATTACTTTTCTGGTATAGTCGAATGAACAAGTGGCCTACTTTCAATATCTCAATTTTGTTTCCATGTGCTTTCTCTTTTTACCTCACAAAATCTACTGCTGCCCTGATATTTACAGATGTCTTCTAGTTGTGAAATTCAAAGGATAATTTCTTCTCTTATTTATATTTGAGTCTGTTTACCACTCTTACTTACTTTCAACATTACCCTGCTTTTCGTGCAAGATGTGTTTCCCTTTCTTTCCCTGCCTTTCTAACTCTTCTACTACTGCACATAATATTATGTTTCTCTGGCTTCTGCTCTCAGTACTTTTCTTTGTACAATCTCATCACTTCTCTCGACTTCAAAATATCCCCTGTATACTGATGCTTAACAATACTGTTATTCCCAAACCCCGAACAATGTTTTGAGCTCAAATTCATATACCTAACTTCCTACTGGATGAGTCAACCTGGATGTGAATTAGACATCTCAGGTTCAAGATGATAAAAATTGGACTCATCCTTTCCTCAGATCTGCAGTTTTTCTCCATTTGAAAACTGTTTATATTATTGAGATAGCTTCCAAAGGCAGAAACCAGTATTTGATATATTTGCCTATTCCATATCCCCATCCACATTATTCATGCATTTAGTCATTCAAAGCATATGTGTTGGCTGCTCAGTTTATGTATGTACTGTGCTGGTTGCTTGGGATATAATGATAAACAAGATAAACCATAACTGTTCTCTCATAGTGCTTAGGGGCTAGTGGGAAGAGGGTAGACAATGAATAAGTAACAAACAAAGAAAATGATTTTATTTATTTTTAATTTTTAATTTTTTTTTTAATTAGTTTCTGCTTTATAACAAAGTGAATCAGTCATACATATACATCTGTTCCCACATCCCCTCCCTCATGCATCTCCCTCCCTCCCACCCTCCCCATCCCACCCCTCCAGGCGGTCACAAAGCACCGAGCTGATCTCCCTGTGCTCTGCGGCTGCTTCCCACTATCTATCTACCTTACGTTTGGTAGTGTATATATGTCCATGCCTCTCTTTCCCTTTGTCACAGCTTACCCTTCCCCTTCCCCATATCCTCAAGTCCATTCTCAAGTAGGTCTGTGTCTTTATTCCCGTTTTACCCCTAGGTTCTTCATGACATTTTTTTTTTTTTTTAAATTCCATATATATGTGTTAGCATACGGTATTTGTCTTTCTCTTTCTGACTTACTTCACTCTGTATGACAGACTCTAGGTCTATCCACCTCATTACAAATAGCTCAGTTTCGTTTCTTTTTATGGCTGAGTAATATTCCATTGTATATATGTGCCACATCTTCTTTATCCATTCATCCGATGATGGACACTTAGGTTGTTTCCAGCTCCGGGCTATTGTGAATAGAGCTGCAATGAACATTTTGGTACATGTCTCTTTTAGAATTATGGTTTTCTCAGGGTATATGCCTAGTAGTGGGATTGCTGGGTCATATGGTAGTTCTATTTTTAGTTTTTTAAGGAACCTCCATACTGTTCTCCATAGTGGCTGTACCAATTCACATTCCCACCAGCAGTGCAAGAGTGTTCCCTTTTCTCCACACCCTCTCCAGCATTTATTGTTTCTAGATTTCTTGATGATGGCCATTCTGACTGGTGTGAGATGATATCTCATTGTAGTTTTGATTTGCATTTCTCTAATGATTAATGATGTTGAGCATTCTTTCATGTGTTTGTTGGCAGTCTGTATATCTTCTTTGGAGAAATGCCTATTTAAGTCTTCTGCCCATTTTTGGATTGGGTTGTTTGTTTTTTTGCTATTGAGCTGCATGAGCTGTTTATAAATTTTGGAGATTAATCCTTTGTCAGTTGCTTCATTTGCAAATATTTTCTCCCATTCTGAGGGTTGTCTTTTGGTCTTGTTTATGGTTTCCTTTGCTGTGCAAAAGCTTTGAAGTTTCATTAGGTCCCATTTGTTTATCTTTGTTTTTATTTCCATTTCTCTAGGAGGTGGGTCCAAAAGGATCTTGCTGTGATTTATGTCATAGAGTGTTCTACCTATGTTTTCCTCTAAGAGTTTGATAGTTTCTGGCCTTACATTTAGGTCTTTAATCCATTTTGAGCTTATTTTTGTGTATGGTGTTAGGGAATGATCTAATCTCATACTTTTACATGTCCCTGTCCAGTTTTCCCAGCACCACTTATTGAAGAGGCTGTCCTTTCTCCACTGTACATTCCTGCCTCCTTTATCAAAGATAAGTTGGCCATACGTGCGTGGGTTTATCTCTGGGCTTTCTATCCTGATCCACTGATCTATCTTTCTGTTTTTATGCCAGTACCACACTGTCTTAATTACTGTAGCTTTGTAGTATAGTCTGAAGTCAGGGAGCCTGATTCCTCCAGCTCCGTTTTTCGTTCTCAAGATTGCTTTGGCTATTCGGGGTCTTTTTTTTTTCCAAACAAATTTTGAAATTTTTTGTTCTACTTCTGTGAAAAATGCCAGTGGTAGTTTGATAGGGATTGCATTGAATCTGTAGATTGCTTTGGGTAGTAGAGTCATTTTCACAATATTGACTCTTCCAATCCAGGAGCATGGTATATCTCTCCATCTATTTATATCATCTTTAATTTCTTTCATCAGTGTCTTATAATTTTCTGCATACAGGTCTTTTGTCTCCTTAGGTAGGTTTATTCCTAGATATTTTATTCTTTTTGTTGCAATGGTAAATGGGAGTGTTTTCTTGATTTCATTTTCAGATTTTTCATCATTAGTGTACAGGAATGCCAGAGATTTCTGTGCATTAATTTTGTATCCTGCTACTTTACCAAATTCATTGATTAGCTCTAGTAGTTTTTCGGTAGCATCTTTAGGATTCTCTATGTATAGTATCATGTCATCTGCAAACAGTGACAGCTTTACTTCTTCTTTTCCGATTTGGATTCCTTTTATTTCCTTTTCTTCTCTGATTGCTGTGGCTAAAACTTCCAAAACTATGTTGAATAAGAGTGGTGAGAGTGGGCAGCCTTGTCTTGTTCCTGATCTTAGTGGAAATGGTTTCAGTTTTTCACCATTGAGGACGATGCTGGCTGTGGGTTTGTCATATATGGCCTTTATTATGTTGAGGAAAGTTCCCTCTATGCCTACTTTCTGCAGGGTTTTTATAATAAATGGGTGTTGAATTTTGTCGAAAGCTTTCTCTGCATCTATTGAGATGATCATATGGTTTTTCTCCTTCAACTTGTTAATATGGTGTATCACATTGATTGATTTGCGTATATTGAAGAATCCTTGCATTCCTGGAATAAACCCCACTTGATCATGGTGTATGATCCTTTTAATGTGCTGTTGGATTCTGTTTGCTAGTATTTTGTTGAGGATTTTTGCATCTATGTTCATCAGTGATATTGGCCTGTAGTTTTCTTTCTTTGTGACATCCTTGCCTGGTTTTGGTATCAAGGTGATGGTGGCCTCGTAGAATGAGTTTGGGAGTGTTCCTTCCTCTGATATTGTTTGGAAGAGTTTGAGAAGGATGGGTGTTAGCTCTTCTCTAAATGTTTGATAGAATTCGCCTGTGAAGCCATCTGGTCCTGGGCTTTTGTTTGATGGAAGATTTTTAATCACAGTTTCAATTTCAGTGCTTGTGATTGGTCTATTCATATTTTCTATTTCTTCCTGAGTCAGTCTTGGTAGGTTGTGCATTTCTAAGAATTTGTCCATTTCTTCCAGGTTGTCCATTTTATTGGCATAGAGTTGCTTATAGTAATCTCTCATGATCTTTTGTATTTCTGCAGTGTCAGTTGTTACTTCTCCTTTTTCATTTCTAATTCTACTGATTTGAGTCTTCTCCCTTCTTTTCTTGATGAGTCTGGCTAATGGTTTGTCAATTTTGTTTATCTTCTCAAAGAACCAGCTTTTAGTTTCGTTGATCTTTGCTATCGTTTCCTTCATTTCTTTTTCATTTATTTCTGATCTGATCTTTATGATTTCTTTCCTTCTGCTAGCTTTGGGGGTTTTTTGTTCTTCTTTCTCTAATTGCTTTAGGTGCAGGGTCAGGTTGTTTACTCGAAATGTTTCCTGTTTCTTAAGGTGGGATTGTATTGCTATAAACTTCCCCCTTAGAACTGCTTTTGCTGCGTCCCATAGGTTTTGGGTCGTCGTGTCTCCATTGTCATTTGTTTCTAAGTATTTCTTAATTTCCTCTTTGATTTCTTCAGTGATCACTTCATTATTGTGTAGTGTATTGTTTAGCCTCCATGTGTTTGTATTTTTTACAGATCTTTTCCTGTAATTGATGTCTAGTCTCATAGCATTGTGGTCGGAAAAGATACTTGATACAATTTCAATTTTCTTCAATTTACCAAGGCTTGATTTGTGACCCAAGATATGATCTATCCTGGAGAATGTTCCATGAGCACTTGAGAAAAATGTGTATTCTGTTGTTTTTGGGTGGAATGTCCTATAAATATCAATTAAGTCCATCTTGTTTAATGTATCATTTAAAGCTTGTGTTTCCTTATTTATTTTCATTTTGGATGATCTGTCCATTGGTGAAAGTGGGGTGTTAAAGTCCCCTACTATGATTGTGTTACTGTCGATTTCCCCTTTTATGGCTGTTAGTATTTGCCTTATGTATTGAGGTGCTCCTATGTTGGGTGCATAAATATTTACAATTGTTATATCTTCTTCTTGGATCGATCCCTTTATCGTTATGTAGTGTCCTTCTTTGTCTCTTCTAATAGTCTTTATTTTAAAGTCTATTTTGTCTGATATAAGAATTGCTACTCCAGCTTTCTTTTGATTTCCATTTGCATGGAATATCTTTTTCCATCCCCTTACTTTCAATCTGTATGTGTCTCTAGGTCTGAAGTGGGTCTCTTGTAGACAGCATATATATGGGTCTTGTTTTTGTATCCATTCAGCCACTCTGTGTCTTTTGGTGGGAGCATTTAGTCCATTTACATTTAAGGTAATTATTGATATGTATGTTCCTATTCCCATTTCCTTAATGGCTTTGGGTTCGTTATTGTAGGTATAGTCCTTCTGTTGTGTTTCTTGCCTAGAGAAGTTCCTTTAGCATTTGTTGTAAAGCTGGTTTGGTGGTGCTGAACTCTCTCAGCTTTTGCTTGTCTGTAAACGTTTTAATTTCTCCATCAAATCTGAATGAGATCCTTGCTGGGTAGAGTAATCTTGGTTGCAGGTTTCTCTCCTTCATCACTTTAATTATGTCCTGCCACTCCCTTCTGGCTTGTAGAGTTTCTGCTGAGAGATCAGCTGTTAACCTGATGGGGATTCCCTTGTGTGTTATTTGTTGTTTTTCCCTTGCTGCTTTTAATATGATTTCTTTGTGTTTAATTTTTGACAGTTTGATTAATATGTGTCTTGGCGTATTTCTTCTTGGATTTATTCTGTATGGGACTCTCTGTGCCTCCTGGACTTGATTAACTATTTCCTTTCCCATATTAGGGAAGTTTTCAACTATAATCTCTTCAAATATTTTCTCAGTACCTTTCTTTTTCTCTTCTTCTTCTGGAAACCCTATCATTCGAATGTTGGTGCGTTTAATGTTGTCCCAGAGGTCTCTGAGACTGTCCTCTGTTCTTTTCATTCTTTTTTCTTTATTTTGCTCTGCATCAGTTATTTCCACTATTTTATCTTCCACCTCACTTATCCGTTCTTCTGCCTCAGTTATTCTGCTATTGATCCCATCTAGAGTATTTTTCATTTCATTTATTGTGTTTTTAATCGATGCTTGATTCATCTTTAGTTCTTCTAGGTCCTTGTTAACTGTTTCTTGCATATTGTCTATTCTATTTCCAAGATTTTGGATCTGGGAAATAGAATCTTGGATCAGCTTTACTATCATTATTCTGAATTCTTTTTCAGGTAGACTGCCTATTACCTCTTCATTTGTTAGGTCTGGTAGGTTTTTATCTTGCTCCTTCACCTGCTGTGTGTTTTTCTGCTTTCTCATTTTGCTTATGTTACTGTGTTTGGGGTCTCCTTTTTGCAGGCTGCAGATTCGTAGTTCCCGTTGTTTTTGGTGTCTGTCCCCCGTGGCTAAGGTTGTTTCAGTAGGTTGTGTAGGCTTCCTGGTGGGGGGGACTAATGCCTGTGTTCTGGTGGTTGAAGCTCGATCTTGTCTTTCTGGTGGACAGGTCCACGTCTGGTGGTGTGTTTTGGGGTGCCTGTGGCCTTATTATGTTTTTAGGTATCCTCTCTGCTAATGGGTGGGGTTGTGTTCCTGCCTTGCTAGTTGCTTGGCATAGGGTGACCAGCACTGTAGCTTGCTGGTCGTTGACTGAAGCTGGGTGCTGGTGTTGAGATGGAGATCCCTGGGAGATTTTCGCTGCTTGATATTATGTGGAGCTGGGAGGTCTCTTGTGGACCCGTGTCCTGAAGTTGGCTCTCCCACTTCAGAGGCACAGCACTAACTCCTGGCTGCAGCACCAAGAGCCTTTCATCCACCCGGCTCAGAATAACAGTGAGAAAAAGTAGAAAGAAATAATTAGTAGAAGAAAGAAAGAGAGATTGAAAGAAAGGAAGAAGGGAAGTAAGGAAGGAAGGAAGGAAGAAAGAAAGAAAGGAGGGAGGGAGGAAGGATGGAAAGAAAGGAAAGAAAGGAGGGAGGGAGGGAGGAATGAAAGCAAAAGGAAGAGTGAATGGAAGAAGAGCGGGAGGGAGGGAGGAAGGAAAGAAAGAAAGAAAGACAGGAGGGAGGGAGGGAGGGAGGAAGGAAAGAAAAAGAAAGTGGAAAGAAGAAGGGTGGGAGGGAGGGAGGGATGGAGGAAAGAAAAAGAAAGAAGGAAAGGAGGAGCGGAGGGAGGGAGGGAGGAAGGGAAGGGAGGAAAAAAAGAAAGAGCAGGTAAAGTAAAATAGAATAAAGTATGAAATATAGTAGCGTTATTAAAATTAAAAAGTAATTATTGAAAAAAAACACGGACCGAAAGAACCCTGGGACATATGGTGGAAGCAAAGCTATACAGAGAGAATCTTACACAGAAGATTACACATACACATTCACAAAAAGAGAGCAGGGGGAAAAATCAAAAATCTTGCTCTCCAAGTCCACCTCCTCGATTTGGGATAATTCGTTGTAAAAAGAGGAAAAGGGCGAAAAGTCTGAAATCTTGCTAAGTCCACCTCCTTAATTTGAGATAATTCGTTGTAAAAAGAGGGAAAAAAAAGGGGGGAAAGTCTTAAATCTTGTCCTCAAGGTCCACTTCCTCAATTTGGGATGATTCGCTGTCCATTCATGCACTCCACAGACGCAGGGCACATCAAATGGACCGTGGAGCTTTAATCCGCTGCCTCCGAGGCTGCACAGAGAGATTTCCCTGTCTCTGCTCTCACAGCTCCCGGGTCTCAGCCTTGGACCTGGCCCCGCCTCTGCGCGTAGGTCGCCGGAGGGCGTCCGTTCTTCGCTCAGACAGGACGGGTTTAAAGGAGCCGCTGATTCGGGGGCTCTGGCTCACTCAGGCAGAGGGGAGGGAGGGGAATGCCCTCTCCTCGCGCACCAGGCAACAAAAGGGAAAAAAGTCTCTTGCCTCTCCGGTAGCTCCAGACCCTTTCCCCGGACTCCCTCCGGGCTAGCACTAACCCCTTCAGGGTCTCTTCCTGCCGCCAGCCCCAGACCTCTCCCTGCGCTCCGACTGAAAGCCGATACCCGAGCCTCAGCTCCCAGCCCCGCCCGCCCTGGCGGCCGAGCAGACAAGTCTCTCGGGCTGGTGTGTGCCTGAGGGCACCGATCCTCTGTGCCAAAATCTCTCTGCTTTGCCCTCCACACCCCTGTTGCTGTGCTCTCCTCCGCTACTCCGAAGCTTTTCCCCTCCGCCACCTGCAGTCTCCGCCCTCGAAGGGGCTTGTAGTGTGTAGAAACCTTCCCTCCTTCACGGCTCCCTCCCACTGGTGCAGGTCCCGTCCATATCCTATTGTCTCTGTTTATTCTTTTTTTCTTTTGACCTACCCAGGTATGTGGGGAGTTTCTTGCCTTTTGGGGGGTCTGAGGTCTTCTGTCAGCGTTCAGTAGGTGTTCTGTTGGAGTTGTTCCACGTGTAGATGAATTTCTGATGTATCTGTGGGGAGGAAGGTGATCTCCGCGTCTTACTCTTCCGCCATCTTCCTCCGGCTCCCCGAAAATGATTTTAGATAATAGAAAGTAACAAAAATATTAAGCATAGTGGGGAAAGGGTACATCATTTGTGATTAGATTTAGTTGCATAAAACAGAAAATTTAAAATAACAGTGACATTATTGAAATTCATTTCCCTCTGATGGTAAAGACAATCCAGTTCAGGGCTTGTAGGGCAGCATCATTTTCTTTAGGGACCTCTGAGCCAACTTTTTTCTACAAGTCTTGTATAGAGTTTCTATTATGAACTGAATGCTTATGTCTCTGAAAAATTAACATGTTGAATGAAACCCTATGCCCCCAATATGATGATATTGGGAGGTGGGGCCTTTGGGCAGTAATCAGGATTAAATGAGGTCATAAGAGTAGAGCCCACACAAGTAGGATTAGTATTTTTATGAGTCATGAGAGATTTCCCTTCCTGTGTCTGCTCTCAGCCATGTGAGGATACAACAAGAAGTTGGCAGTCTACAACCCAGAAGAGGATTCTATTCAGAACCCAGCCAAGCTGGCACCCTGATCTCAGATTTCCAGCTCCCTGAACTATGAGGAATACATTTCTGTTGTTTATAAGACACCCAGGCTATGGTACTTTGTTATAGTAATAGCCTGAGCTGACCAAGATAGCTTTCAACTCAAGATCACTTCTCAGTTCATGAAGGTGGCTGGACTTCAGCCATTGAGTCTAAGTTACAGGCAGCAGAAAATAAAGCATAGAAGAGGAAAAGGAGGCACATACCAAAGAAGTTGACACCTTTTAATAATATTCCTGGAGACTCCAAAAATCATGTTCATTTAATTCTAGTTGGCTACATCATGCTGAAGAGGATGTCATCCTTTTGGCATTTTCATTGCTACTTCAAATGAAATCGTGTTATTAAGGAAGGCGTGGGGAAAGAATGGGGATAGGTAGATGTCTCTGCAATGGGTGGCTATTGAAAAGCCTTAGCGGGGAGGGCCTTTCTGAAGGAGTAGCATCTCAGCACATGGTTTTGATCATGACATACTACTGATTTCAACTGTTTTCTAATCTCTATTCCCTTTGCTCCTACCCTCTATTAGTAAAAGTCTTAGCTACCCCTCCTCTCTCTTACAGCATCTTCTCCCTAACTAGTCTCATGTCTCCAGTCTGATTACCAGTGAATCAGTTATCCATGGTGCTGTCCTAGAGTATTTTTAAATACAAATTTGATCCTTGAACTTCCTTGATTAAAATCCTTTAATGTTTTCCATTGATTCAAGGCAATATCCACAGAAATTTTGCATGAAAATCTCCCTGACCACACAATATATTTTTTTCTCCTTCTCTCACTAAATTCTGATTTCTAGGCATGAATAATGGCTTTAAAAATGTGTGTGTTTCTCAGGCTTCCCTGGTGGCGAAGTGGTTGAGAGTCCGCCTGCCGATGCAGGGGACACAGGTTTGTGCCCCGTTCCGGGAAGATCCCACATGCCGTGGAGTGGCTGGGCTGTGAGCCATGGCTGCTGAGCCTGCGTGTCCGGAGCCTGTGCTCCGCAACAGGAGAGGTCACAGCAGTGAGAGGCCCGCGTACTGAAAAAAAAAAAAAAAAAAAAGTGTGTGTTTCTCATCCATCCCAACAACTATTTAAAGTTTTTTACCTTTCTTCCAAGTATACCCTTCTCCCATCCAACTATTTCCATTAAAAAAATACACATTTATTCTTTATAATTCACTCAATTTTTTTAAGCTCTTCCTGAATATCATACTTTCATGCTATGTCCCTTTTTTTTTTTTTTTTTCGGTACGCGGGCCTCTCACTGTTGTGTCCTCTCCCGTTGAGGAGCACAGGCTCCGGACGCACAGGCTCAGCGGCCATGGCTCACGGGCCCAGCCACTCCACGGCATGTGGGATCTTCCCGGACCGGGGCACGAACCCGTGTCCCCTGCATTGGCAGGCGGACTCTCAACCACTGCACCACCAGGGAAACCCCCATGTCCCTATTTTAAACATACAAACCATTGCTGAAGCTCCAGTACTTACAATTATTATTAATTTTGATTGTTCTATTGACATTCCATCATAAACTGCAAGCTATCTGATAGTAGAGATTGTGGCTTTATTTCTGGATCCAATTACCTCTTCCTAAGACAAGCACATTTTGAATACTTAGTAAGGTTTTCCTGAGTGAATTAAACTCATTAACCTCCTAGGCTGAAAATTTTAAAATTATTCTCTTCTAATATCCATCTCTTAGTTATGGCATCACTTTCTATTTATGCTATCTCTGCAGCTCCTTTTCATCCATACTATTTAATAATTTCTACATCAGCTGTCCTTTTCTGGCCATGTTCATCACATATTTGAATCTTTACAATATTATAAATTGATTTCCTTTCCTTTATTTTCTTACCATCTTGATTGCTTTTACCTGCCATTGACACAACACAGATATTACCATATCATGGTACTGGCACCAAGTTTAAATAATCCCCAATTTTTCAGTTAAGTTTATTTACTGTAGCATGAAATTTACAAGTTTTCAAGAATTAGTTCTATCTTCTTTTAAGGCTTATATTTTATTTTCACCTCTGCTACTCCATCTACCTTTTGGTCTTTGTCCATAGGGACATCTCTAGGAAGAAGGCATCACTAAGCATGAGGCATTCTGTCAGAGATGTCAGTTTCGTGGACAGTGTGGTACACTTTGGGGATGTGAGTGAGGCCACTGGCACATAAAGCAGATGACCCAAAAGGGCCTGAAAGTTTCATGGGAGACTGAACTACCAGGTAGACATGACAGGCTGGTTCCAGCAATGTATTCTTCCACTAAAGCTTCAACTGGAAGGGACGAGGTGGGAGCAGGGGTTTCTAGTTTGAAAGTGAATTCAGGGATTGTTCTGTTATGTGATGCTAAGATAGGGAACCCAGGTCTAGGACTGAGAGGGAAGAAAAAAAACTAAAAAAGATAATTTAGCAGATAGATTTAGAAGTGTTTGTTTTTGATTCTTTTAAAATCCCATTGAAAAGTGTTTGCAGATTTTAAAATACTATTGCTCTAACTTCTTTTACAGATTCTTTTATAAGAACTCATATATAGTTATTAAATACATAACTATACCCTACAATGTTAATTTTATTAATCCTCTGGCAGCATTGCATTCTATAAAAAGCATATGCAATTAAAAGAAAGTTGTATGTGAGGTATACTTTAATGTATTGCAGTATGTGTGAAATAAAATAGTCTCTTAGTAGAAGATACCCCAGGAATCTAAGAGATTATACACCTGATTTTTCTTTTTTGGTAGCAGAGTGTGCTTTGCCTTGTGAATAGGAGAAAGAATCCTCTCTCAATTCTCCCTGGAGTTTTTGCTTCATCCCACAGCAGCAAAACATCATCTGTCTCTCCTAAATTGTCAGAGTGATCAAAATGCTTAAAATCATACCCCTCCTTCGAAATCAAAATTAAATATTACCTCCTCCATGAAGTCATCCCTAATCTCATCAGCCAAACTAATCTCACCCACTACTGTTGTCCCATAGCATTTGGTTTGTAGGTACATTTTGAAATTTACTGAACTCTATCTTAATTGTATTTAGTTATTCCATATCGGTCCTCCTCACTCTGTGGTAGTCTTTAGAGCTTCAGTTAGAAATATCTAGCTCAGTGTCTCTTCCATTAAGTCTAGTGCAGTGTCTAGCACACAGTTTTTTGTGTTTTTTTGTTGTTGTTGTTTGTTTGTTTGTTTTTTTGCGGTACACGGGCCTCTCACTGTTGTGGCCTCTGCCGTTGTGGAGCACAGGCTCCAGACGCGCAGGCTCAGTGGCCATGGCTCACGGGCCCAGCCGCTCCATGGCATGTGGGATCCTCCCGGACCGGGGCACGAACCCGCGTCCCCTGCATTGGCAGGCAGACTCTCAACCACTGCGCCACCAGGGAAGCCCTAGCACACAGTTTTTGCACCGGGGCAGTGCTCTGCTGGTTAGACACCTGGGGTCTCGGGCTTGATTGAATGAGGGTGATTGTTGACTCTGCTCTTTTCTAGCAGTGCAACCTTAGGCAAACTACTTAACCTTTCTGTTCCCTGAGTTTCTTTATCTCTAAAATGGGGAAATATGGATGCATATCTAGTAGGATTGTTGTGCAGTTAAAAATGAGATAAATGGATACAATGGGCAGAGTTTTGTGTACTTAATAAGTAGTCCCTAAATATTACCTATTGTTATTACATGCTTGGTGAATAGATATAACCTTTAGGAAACCGAATTTAAATATACCTTCTTTCTGTCTTTTAAGGCTAAACTCAAGGCTCAGTTTATGTTAAAATTTTCTTAGATACTGACTCTATAAAATTATTTTGTTTCACTGAGCTCTTCTAATGTTCACAGCATGGACCACAAAACTAAGCATTTAGTTATGAACTGCTATGTCCTATTCTCTGATTACTTGGTGTTTCCTCTCCCTTTGAATATTGTGATACAGCTTCTGTGACTCAGCTGTAGCTAAACTGAGACTGTACTAGGCAAACTCAATTTCTATCTGGTAATTGAGCAGAAAAAAAAATAAGGAAGTTTGAGTTTGGATGCTTTTCCATTTCTTCCTCTTTCCCTCTCAGTCTTCTATATTTTCATAAGTTCAAGCCACATATCTTCCAGTTTGGGACATGGTGTTCTCTTGATTAACAACGTGATCAAGCTTGAAGACAATCCATTCTCCCACTAGCTATCTATGCTGTATAGCACAGGGAGCTCAGCTTGGTGCTCTGTGATGACCTAGATGGGCGTGATGGGGGAGAGTGGGAGGGAAGTCCAAGAGGGAGGGGATATATGTATACATATAGCTGATTCACTTCATTGTACAGTAGAAACTAATACAACATTGTAAAACAACTATACTTCAATTAAAAAATAAATAAATAAAAAGACAATCCATTCTCTCCCTTGTGTTAGAAGGTGCATGTAACAAAATAACATCTCAATATTGGAAAGAATGTTACAGTTCCATCATTAACTTGATACTGTGCTTTCTGTGAGGGGGACCCTCTACCAGTTTACACCACATTCCCTTTTGAATTTTAATTCCTAGAATATTTCTGTGTGGATTAAACTGATATTTGTTTCCCCAAAACATATATACCCTGATCTGTTTTCTGCATTTCAGAGCCATGCAGAATATAAATTCAATCCTCTGTGACATGTTAAATTTGATATTGGAGCTAGTTCTTAGGTTCCTCCTGAATTTTTGTATCTCCAGATTGTAGAAAAAATGAACGCTGGATTCTTATGAGTAAAATCCGCATCACTTTCCTTTGCATATGCAGCATTAAATTAATATGTCTATAAAATATTGCATTTGAATTGAATATCCGTCTCCATCTGTAACATGTCTGTGAGAATGCAGCCTAGAATGATTATCATTATTGTTCTGGACAGTTTATTTCAATTAATACAACCTAAGAAAATGTGTCACTGTCTTTACTTTGTTTCTATGTTTGCTTATTTTAGCACCTTTATCATTTAGGTGATTCATACCGAGTATGTAATCAAAATATTAGGTTGTTTTCTCTAATTGCATTACTATATCTGCACCAACCTTTTCAAACCATAGGGGCATAAAATAACAGATGTTTATTTATCTCACCATTTTGTGTTGGCTGGGCAGTTCCTCTAGTGTAGTCTGAGCCAACTTGGCTGACCTCTGCTGGGCTCATTCATGCGATGTGGTTAGCTGGTGGGTTGGCTGGTGGTTGGCTGACCCAGGTGTGCTTCACTCACATGTCAGGCACTTGCTGGATTGTGGAGCAGGGCAGCAGAAGGCTTATGCCTTATGTTTCTCGTCATGTACATTTCTTCATATGACAGTCACAGAATACTAAAATTAGCAAGAGTGGAAACTGTTCAGCCTCTCAGGCTTAGGCTCAGAAATAGCACAGCATCACTTTTTCCACATTCTATGAGTTAGAGCAAGTAAGAAGGCAAGTCTCCCTTGAAGGGTAGAGTAATGGCTTCTACCTCTTGGATGTGAGGAGCTACAAAACAATGTGGCTTTTTTTGCAAACAAATATACTTAGTATCTTATGCTTCCACAAAAACTGTGAGTGCCTAAGAAAAAGGTTTTAAATTTAAACGTTACGTATAATTATTTCATCTTAAAAATATTTTATATTTCCATTTAAGCCATGCATGAAGACATTCCTCTATGTTACATACATTATAATTCAGGCAACTATGCCACACATATGATTAACACAGTTGTTTAACAAAGAGTCCTAAGCATGCCCCCAGAGAACTTTACCCCAGAGGTTGTTAGCCTTTTTTATGAGATTAATTGTTCAAATACCTACCAATCCATTTAGCTATGTTCCCTCCTGTTTTGTATTTATCATAATTCCTTTTTTTCCCCACAAATACTCCATGAAAAATTGTGTCATGTCTTTCTCTGGGTACAAAACATCTATTATATATATTATAGATTATATACTTTATATATATACACGTGTATATATATATATATATATATATACATTTACATGTTTTTGTACATGTATGTGTTGTGTGTGTGTAAATTCACTTCCAAGTACTTGTGAACTAGAAACAAAATAAACGGACAATGTAAGAACTGTGAGTTGAGTTTTATTGTGTCTTACTGCAGACTATAGCTGTGAGATGGCCTCTCAGACAGCTCTGAGGAACTTCTCTGGAGAGCTAGGGGAAGAGGCCAGTATATATGCAGTTTTTGCTAGGGGATACATGCAGTCAATCATACATCTTGGTAAAAAGTTACTGCTATTCATGAGGATCAGATATTTTAGTTAATGATTTTAGTGCTTTTCTATGTAGGGGAACATGTAAGAATCTGGGTTCATTAAAATTTTTCCTGAAATATATCTAACTATCTAAGGGCCTGTTTTACCTGTTTTCCCAAAACACGGAGTGCTTATCCTATTCTTTATCCTGAATTTATTTCAGGGTGCACTGTAGGTTAGCGACCCACCACAGTGCCTAGTGACTTGATCCTTGTAGAACTGGACTGAAGGGCAACATTCTTTTGTTTATATACTCTTCTTTTCCAAATTGTAAATCCAGTATCACACTTTAACTTTAATCCCCTTAGGCTTCCTCATTTCTTTATACTATCCACATTTTCTCTTTGACCATCTACTTTCATACCATCCTTTAATTTCTATCTTCTTCTAAACTATCCACTCTGATCTCATCTTCCTTTTCCATTCAGGTTATAATACTATCACTTCATAACTACTCCCTTAACCACTATCTAGCTGCTCTTAAGGGCTTACCACAGGCAGGCACTGTTGTATGTGCTTTAAATGTATTAAGTATTCACAATGATCCTATGAGGCATCTATTATTATTATCCCATTTTGTAGAAGAGGAAACTAAGGCACAGGGAAGTTTCTTATCATTATACTCCTAACAAGTAGTGGAGCCCTACTTAAATCACTCCCTTGCCAATATCAACATTCTTTTGTCTTCTTGTCCTTCCCTGCCTTTCCCTTTTATCACTCTTTCCTAGAAAATTGCAGGTAATTCCTCCTTCCACACCTCTAGGTGTCTAAGTGATTCTGGAAAATCATTCTGTAGCTATACAGACTGATTCTAGGTTTACTGACTTATATTCTTTTTTGGATGCTTAACTAAGGCAGGATCTACTTAAGCACATTAAAGTTGCTGGCAGAATTCATTTTCTGGTGGTCATATAATTGAGATGCCCATCTTCCTGCTAAATATCTACCCAGTACTGCTCAGCTTCTAAAGGACACTTTTCATGTCAACAAATTCCACAGTAGTTCACGAAATGCCAGTTCACTTTTTCAAGATCAACAGGAGAAACTTCACAGGAATTTTGAAACTCTTCTTCCAGGAAGGGCCCAATCCCTTTCAAGGTTTGAAAGGGTCGATTGGATCACACCCACCCAGCATAATCTTTGGATTCCTCAAAAGCATTTGGGGACTTAATTACATATTCAAATTCCTTCCTTTGTCATATAAATTAACCTAATCATGAAAGCAAAATTAATCACATTCCTAGCCCTGACCTCACCCAATGGGAGAGAACTAAAAGCAGGGCTTGTACACCAAGGGGCAGGAGTCTTGGAGACCATCTCAGAACTCTGCTTATCACACTCTATTTTCACCAAAATAGTTTAACATGTACTTAACTTCTGATCTCTCCTTTCTATCTGATCTCTTGATCCCTCACTCTGAGTAAATGATTTTATTTCTTAGGAACAAGAATATAAAAGCCATCAAACAGGACACTCTCCTTTACAAAATATGGGTCTCTAGGCTCAATTCTTGCCCTTTCTCCCTTTCAGAGAAAGAGGTATCATGTATACTTTCTAAGGTTAATCTTTTTCTCATTATCTGGTCCTTTTGAATCCCAACTTTTTATTACAATTTTTACAGATTATAAATACTTTTATTTTTCTTCCAACTTTGAATACTTCCTTTTCTTTTCTGCAAACACCACTACTTTACACAAGTGTTTCTTAACTTTATTATTTTTATTATTATTATTGTTTTTTGTTATTGTTTTCCTCTTAAGGAAACTTTTTAGACAGTTTTTCTTAATTTTGCCCCATGAAGTTTTAATACCAAAGACATACTCTGTGACTCTTTGAGTGTTGTGTATCTCAGTGCTTTATACACAAAAAGAGTAAGATTTTTTTCATTCCCACTCCTTCACTAAAAAACTAATTTTGTCCCTTGTGGTGATATTGTCCCTGCTGAAAGTACACTGCAGCTACTTTGAACTTTCTAGCTGCTCTCCAATCCTCCACTTCATGATGGAAACACTTGAAAGACTAAGATCTAACTTCCCATCCATAACACAGCTCCCTGTAATTTAACTTTTGCCCTTACCATTTTTATTGAATTTTTCACAAAGGTCAACACTGTCTTATTCTTTGCTTAATCTAATAGACACGTTTTAGTCCTTATCATATTTGAACTCTTTTTGACATTTACACTGTTGATCTTTTCTTTTCTTCTTGAAACTCTGTTCTTCCTTGTCTAGCAGGAAAGCAATGTTTCCATTGTGACTTGTTTCACTCTTTTCTCTGGGCCACGTGTTTCTCTACCTTCTAGTGTTCTATTTTGGACTTCTTTTTACCTTTATATACTTTGAGAATCATCTCATCCCAGGTCTTCAACTACCACCTCTATGCTAGTGATCTCCAGTCTATCTCACTATCTCACTATCTGGAGATCTCACTATCTCCAGTCTATATTTCTCTGTGGAGCTTCAGACATGTACACTTTCCTGATTTTCATTGCCCACAAATACTTCAGAATACTTCAGCATTCTCATCTCCACTGCTGGTTCCTGCCTACACTCCCTATGTTTGCAAATTGCATTATTTTCAATCTAACTGATATGACAGAAAACTGAAGATCTTCCTTCTTGATTATTCCTTCCCTTTCAGTCCCCATGACAAATTATTTATAAGATAAAAAAGGACACTATCTTATCTTAATCCTTGTTCTAAATAATCTGAATCAAAACATCAACATCAACCCACTGATAGGAGTTTTTGTCTACAATCCAAATATCCTCCAGCACATCATTTGCCCTATAGCCAGAGTCATCTTTTAAAATATAAATCTAATCATGTTACATTTTTTCTCAAAACCATTCAATCCATTATTCCAGATTCAGTATAAAATGCAATATACTTTATCAATAAACTCTCTTGCCTGTCCCATTATCTTGTTACAAAACTCATGTCTGTAAGAATTATATCATTGAGTTTTTTTTTTTTTTTTTTTGCTGTACGTGGGCCTCTCACTGTTGTGGCCTCTCCCATTGCGGAACACAGGCTCCGGACGCGCAGGCCCAACGGCCACGGCTCACGGGCCCAACCGCTCCGCGGCATGTGGGATCCTCCCAGACCGGGGCACGAACCCGTGTCCCCTGCATCGGCAGGCGGACTCTCAACCACTGCGCCACCAGGGAAGCCCTATCATTGAGTTTTTTTATGCAGTGAACTGTTTTTATTTAGAGCTTTCAACTTACATGGGAATTTAGTCAGTTCATTGCAATTCTATCCCATTAGTGTTTGTTTTCAGCTATTTTGTTTTATTATTTTTAATTTCTCTTGTGAAACACTCCTTTCTGATAAACCCAATTTGAAATTCCTAAACCTGTCTTCTCACCAAGGTTAAGTCTAAATTCCAGGGGTTTATTTTGCTTCATAACATGGGAGAGAGACAACATATCAGGCTATATAAATATATATATATATATATATATATATATATATATATATATATATATATATATATACACCTTACTCTGGCTTCAAGGTCCTTTTACATGTTCCATGATCATTCTCAAGGTCATATTCATGTCCCTTAAACTCAGAAAATTTAATGTGAGGCCCACAGTGACTCTGTAAGGTGGAATCAGGTCTATAAGTTTGAAAGAAAGCTCACACAAAGCATTGTTCTTTCTAACCTACTCTTCTGTGTTAAGGTGGCTCAAGGTTCTTGACAAAGGGTCTGATCCATTGGAAGACCTCAGTTGAGAAGCAGGACTCTCAGGTCTAGATATTTATTACATAATTTTGTACTACCTCCCTGTAAATTAACTTTGGCATCCTGTTACACAATTTCTTATCAGTTATTGTCAGCTGTTAACTCACTTGATTCCCTTAAACTCTCTGAAAATCTCTCTGAAATTCTCTTAAAACCTCTGAATTCCTGTACCTCCCCTGTGCCCCAGATCAGAAGCTCTGGTGAGAGGGATTTGGATAAACTTGTAGCTGATTTTTCATTCTGATCATCAGGATTAACAAGGTCTGGAGTTTAGCTTCCACTCCACTTGATAAATCTCATACCCTAATTAGGGGAAACAGGGGGAGGGGTACTTTTTGGCAATATGTCTGCCTGAAGGAAGTAACTTTTCTTAATCACATTAAAGGATCACATTTATTTATAAAACTCTCCTTTTTAAAAAAAATTTATTGGAGTATAGTTGATTTACAATATTGTGTTAGTTTCAGGTGAACAGCAAAGTGAATCAGCTATATGTATACATATATCCACTCATACACATAGTCGTGATCTAGTAATATTGAACAACTTGCAGTTTTCAAATGTACCCTGCTCTCTAGTGCTTGGGTAACTTATATACATAATTTTTCTACCCCTCTTTGATTGCTAAACAATTCCTATATCTCCTTCAAAATTTAGTTCAGGGGTCATATCATTGAGGAAGCCTTTTAAAACTTCTTCTCTCTTATTTTTGGCCCATAATTACTTCTTTTTAAAAAAAAATATTTATTTATTTGGTTGCCCTGGGTCTTAGTTGTGGCAGGAGGTATCCTTTGTTGTGGCATGTGAACTCTTAGCTGTGGCATGCATGTGGGATCTAGTTTCCTGACCAGGTATTGAACCCGGGCCCCCTTCATTGGGAGCACTGAGTCTTATCCACTGTGCCACCAGGGAAGTCCCCATAATTACATTTTTTATCATGGTGCCTCCCCATTTAGGGTTGTTTAAAGTATTTAGTGAGTAATATATGTGACCTGTTCAGCCACATGTTTCTGGTATATACTCAGCACTCAGTAACATAGAGCCCTATATATTTTCAGTTCACAAAAATATTGGTTAAATAGTCAATGATTAATTGGATGAATATTCTGAAATGTTATAAACCTTCACTCCAAATGTCTGTTAAAATCTTACAGAACTTTGAAAGCCTGGCTCCCATCCCATCTGTCCTCCACCAGGTAGTTTCCAACTTTTCCTCTTTCCTCTATATCTACCTTGAAATTAATCTGTCTTTGCTCTTAACTACAAAACAATTTCTGTATTCCCTGATACACTATAGTCTGCTTGTATTGTTTAATTATAGATCTACTTCTCCTACTGTCTTCTTAATTTTTAATTGGGTCATTTGCAAGTCACATTTTTTTCTTTTTTTTTTGGATAGGTACCTATTTGTATTGATTTTTTTTTTTTTTAATGTTGAACCACCTGGGAAGGGAAAGAATTCAAGGAGCAGCCTAGAAGATTCTGTATGTAGGCCCAAAATTTTCATTCCCCAAATAGGGTGCAATTAGGAAGTGGGGCCTTTGGGAGATAATTAGGTTTAGACATAGTTGTGAGCATGGAGTCCCCATGATGGGATTAGTGTCCTCATAAGAGGATGAAGAAACCCAAGCTCTCTTTCTCTCCACCATGTGAGGATTCAGCAAGAAGGCATTCATCCATCTGTAAACAAAGGTCCTCACCAAGAATTGAATCAGCTAACACCTTGGCCTTGGATTTCCCAGCCTCCAGAACTGTGAGAAATAAAAGTCTATTGTTTGTCACCCAGTCTATGATATTTTTGTTTTAGCAGCCTGGACTGACCGAGATAATGAGATAATGTTTTGTTGTTTTAAGCATCTATGTTTGTGGTAATTTGTCACACATGAGTAGCAATCTAATAAGCTATTTTTAATAAAAAGATAAGAAACTTTGTTTTCTTATTGAGGCCTACATATACCTTACCTTTTGTCTGTGGCTGGCTAAAGAGCACTAAGTCCTTTCCACAGAAGTGCTCTATTGGAAAATACCTATGAAACACTGCAGAGGAAAAAAAGTACAGCCTTAAACATCAGGATTTAGGAGAAAAAGATGGTGGCACTCACCTTAGGCTAGGCTCCATGGCACCGGGGTAGATGTGGTTTTTTTAACAGACTAGTTCACTCTCTGCCCCAATGAGACTATATGCTTCTTTGCTAATGACACCATACTGAGAAGGAAAGAAGGTAATCATGTAAAGTAGCTCTACCCCAAGAAGTATTAAATGGGGCACCTATATTTATCCCTTCTCACCCCACAAAATACCTTGAAGTGACACTATGGAGAGCTCATTTTAAGCTATCTGCAGAGTGACAGTTTTCTCCTTCTGCAGGAGAAGGATAATCAGGTTCATTAATCCATTCAGACCTCCAGGGTATCATTTATTAAATTGCTCCCAATGTGCCTTATTCACTCCAAGGAAATAATTTACATACTAGGGAAATTTGACTCACTCTCAAGCATATCCTATTTTAAACAATTCTCATTTTCATTCCTTGGTAGAAGGTAATAACTTATGCAAAATATGTGCAGGCATAGATTATGCCATGCTGGGAAAATATTTAAGTATTACTTTCAGGATGCCAACAATCCACAAAAAAAATCTGTAATATATAATTCAGTGAATTTAATGAGGATTTTCCCCATATTTTTCTTGCCCTCCCGAAAAGGAGACAATTAAAAGTAATGTTATATAAAATGTTAGGACCAGGAAGTATAAGTTCAGTGACAAACAGGAGAGGAAGTCGTATAAGCAACTTCTCTATTTCATTATTCTGCCTCAATCCTTCGAGTGAATCCAAGCTGAAACTAGTTTGTGTTACACAAGCCACCTCCTAAACAGTTAATTGCACTTTAAGACACGTTGCTTCTCAAGGGAAACAGCACTAGCTGTCTTCTTCAGAGAGAAAATTCATTTGTTTTTTTTTTGTTTCAATAATAAAATCATGTTTCAACTGATTAAGCTTTAATATTTTTTCTAGAATAAGAAGGCTCTAACGATAGCAAACACTTATATGCACTACTTATCATGTGCCTATGTACTTGTTCTTTACACATCTTCAAGTATTCCTTTAAACAACCCTGTGAGATAGATACAACCATCATCACAATTGAAAGGTGAGGAGATGGAGTCAGAGCAACCAAATAATAAAAAACTGCTTAGGAATCTCTCCATGATGAAGAGCCTCTATTAGACTGCTTGGTTTTATAAAATGTAAATATTTCACTCTTGCAGAGCTAGCTACTAAACTTCAAATGGTGTAAATGCTAACATATTGAATGAAACAGCACATGAAAAGCTATTCAGTCCTCAACTATTACCTGCTGCCTCCAGGTGCTAATGAATGACTTCAAGTGAGAAAAATGGAGGCAGTTTCAGCCCTTCTACTAACCAGCTGTTCCTCCCTATACCTTAGTCATTTTATCTAGGATATAACTTGATGATGCTTATAAGATCCTTTAAGCTATGCAACTCTATGTTTTTTCCCCCCAACTTTTATCTATAAATGGTATATGATTTGGGTAAAAAATAAAAAATAAAGTTACACCCAGGAATATGTTGAGGTGTGAATACCCAACAATCCACTCCCCCCACAAATACATTGCAAAGTTATAGTTTGGGGAAATATTTTATATAAGTAGAAGGATGGAGTAAATCTTTTAATATATTGAATTTGCTTCTCAGCAAATGTACCAAATATCCAAGTCCAACTGTGATTCCAAAATATCTCTTTATTCAGACAGCAAATCACAGTTTATGAAATCAATATACTGGCCAGCAGCAGATTGAGTGTCCTGTCCCCTAAGCACAGTATTTCTCTCCAACACAGCAAAATCTTAAGAGCAAATGAATAGCGATTGAACCTTCTAGCCTCTCTTCTGGTCTCAAAGCAGTGGTGTGCAGAATTCTGTGAGGCTCACATTACTTCCCCAGCTGCAATCAGTCAAGTATTTTAATCTTAAAAGATGTAAATTGTAGGCTTATAAGAGTGAGAGCACCTTGCCCATGCTGGCAGAAGCTATTTTAAATTATTTTTTGACAGTGCAAACATAGAGCTACAGAGATTTTAGCTGATGGATGGTAGGCAATTTGGAGGACAAATCAGAAAGTCAGCTGAGGAACAGGGATTTTCCTGCTGTTGTGGTGGTTCTCATTGCTATTGTTTTCCTTCCCTGAGTGCCAAGTTTTTAATTTTGATATTTGCAAAAGAATGTCAGACAAGCCTGCATCATAGTTTCAGAACCTAGAATACTTCCAATAAAATAACAAATCAATGGAATGGATATGACTGAAACTTTTATTCTTCCAAATATAAATAAATTACTGTTTGATAGTCAACTACACTCAACAGATATATGATGTGGGGACATGCGTTTGCACAGATTTTTTTTTGAGACTGTTGATTTTTAATATTTGCTTTAAAAAATACAAAGGAAATTAAGTGTTTAGGTCAATACGACTCAGAGAAAGAGAAAACATGGAATTTCAGGACAAAAGGAAAGTGCATTATTGTTTAGGTTATCAAGTTCCCACCCTCTTGATACCCGTAAAGCAAGAATTTCATTCCTAAACACAGAGGAGCCTTGAATGGTGGCTGAGAAATGGTGACAGTAGGAATTGGAACTAACAAAAGAATCTTCGTTGTTTTTGATTATTTGTCCCAGAATGAATAAAATCTACTCTACAGACAGATAAGGGAAATGTGTAGGAAAGGGACTAAATGTACCAAACACAGCAGTAAAAACCACTCCCTAGTAGAAATGTGTTCTTCAAGGAATGAATGACGCAGTAATCAGGTAGCTGAACTACTACACTACTGCCACCCCTGCCCCATCCCACGATAAATTGTATGGAAATGTAGACAGAATATCATCGTAACCCAGGCATTTGACTCAGTGAGTGAGATGTCTGGGAGGTGGTGATGGGATACTGAGGAAGAGGGGGAAGCTGGTGCCAGCTAATCACATGAGCTCAGGAAAAAGCCAGTTGAGAAAAGAGACACTGGTTGGGACTGCTACCAGGAGGGACACATGAAAAGGAGACCTTGATATTACAACAACTTTTTTCTCAACCAGAAAGTGCATTTTTGGTGGTTTAAAGCTGTGTTGTAGATGCCAGTTTTTAATCATGTCAAAGGACTGAGGAAAAGTACAAAATAGAACAATTTTTAACAGTACAGACTCTACAATCAGAACTAGAACCAAATTTTGGCTCTTCCATTATTTCCTGTGTGACATTTGGCAAAGAGCCTAAAATTCGTCAGTGCTCATCTTTAAAAATGGGAACTCAACTTCTTCTTCTTCTTTTTTTTTTTTTTAACAAATGATGCAAGATAATGCCTAAGAAGAAATCAAGCAAGTGCTTTTTGATGTTTCAAAGGAATAGAAGCTCTTAAATTCTACAATGTTGGGGTAGAATGTAGACAGGTGTAGGGGAGGAAAAATATCCTTGTCTTTCTAGGTTTTTGGTTGGATCTCTGTAACAAAAGGCAAATTAACAAGGGAAAATTTATTTAATATAAAATTTATATGACATACAAGCCTTCATATGGAAATGAAGAAATGATTATACCTCAGTGTGTTTATACTGGGTTTGATGAAGAATGGAAAGACATGGGAAAATATGATAGGACAAAACGATGAGCTAGGTGTGTAAACTGTGGGAACTTGGCAAGGCTTTTATTGTTCAGGTTCTCTCCGTGTTCCTCCATATCTGGAGATACTTTTCTTTCGGTTATAGAAAAGACATTTCACATGAGCCTTTATCACCTGCTTCAGGGGAAAGTTAGAGAATCCTTCCAGCACCTGCTTTTTCTCAGATTCCTTCAGCCTAAAATATTCAACATGCCAAGGTGCCATATTTTGTGGTAGCATGACCTGAACCCCATCCCAGGGGACCCATTTTTTTCAGATACTCAAGGGATGTTACAGAAAGGAAGGAGCAGCTTCCATTTAAAAGGATTTGAAAAGACTGCAGATTTGATTTTATTTCACCTTCTTTGGGGGAAGAACTTTTAAAGGCAATATTACAGAACTAAATATAATTTGAGCTTCAAAAAAGTAGTCAGGGATTCTCACTGAAAAATTTTGCCTTTGTAAATATCTGATTAAGATCAAATAATTACCAGTATTCCTCTTTAATTGTGTAACTTTGTGTTTAGAGGTGTGTAACATCCACCTTTTCTGGAGAGAAAGCATCATTCCATATTTCCTTTATGTTTTAGCCAACACTCAGGCTAAACACATAGTAAGCATGCCATAACATTTGCTGAAATTAAAGGAATGATTAAACTATAGAAGGTACAGATTTTGAATATCTTACCTTAAGGAAACTATTTTTATTAACAGGCAAGAAAGGTGTTATAGATGTGATTTCAAATATCTAAAGGAAAATTCAAATACTTATTCAAATATTTATTCAAATCTTTTGGACAACTCAGTTAAAGTTTTCTGATATTTGCTGGAAAACATCTTTTAAACAATAATTGTTAAAGAATAGGATTAGTAATTGTAACTAATGTCATTATTTAAAGATTCTGATAAAAGCATATATTTTGAAGAGTCTAGAGTCATAATTCTTCATAGTATTATGAGTTTTTGACTAAAATTCAAAAATTATCTTGGTGTTTAATAGAGTATAAACCCAGGTAGATAAGTATAGTTTTGTTTAAACTACTAAATATATTAGTTAAAGTTGTCTACGATGCAAACTTCTTTAAAGTAAATTATATTTTACCATTTTTTCTATGACAAAAAGTATCTCAGAAGATAGAGATGTAAAATGAAAAATGGTATTGGATGCTCCTTACCAGTGCAATTATCCTGTGAAGTGTTAAAATACTTCTAGGGTTTTTGTAGAACATTTTCTGAATCTGGGGTTCCTTCTCACATCTTTTAAAAATTAGTCATAGAGGTTGTCATTTTCTTCCTCTGCTTATACTCCATGTCACTATCCTTTGCTGACTCAGAGACACTAAAATTCCTTAGGATGCTTTCTCATACTTACTACCATCATATATAAATATGGTTCTGTTTCAGCACCCCAAAGCACTCCAAGTCTTACCAAAGCTTCAGTTTAATAGGCATCTACTGATAAAACCTTACATGTCAGGGGCAGCTGGTTCACATCCTAAACATATCATGAGAGTCCTATGGCCCTAGAAGACTGTCACGTAGTGAAGGAGAGGCTCAACTGCACGTCTGATGACCTGTTTGCAAAAAAATGACCTCCCCACGATGCAAGACTCAAGCTAAGACTGACTTTTCCCCACCCAAAAATGACTGACACTCATTTGAAATAATTTCACAAGACACCCTCAGCTCCATCTAATCACCATAAAACATTTTCAAACCCTGGGGTATTCCAACTTAAATAACATCTGTGATGGATAGTGGACTCAGTAGTCTAGTCAAAATCTGAGATGATTTTAAAATTCTAAGTGACTATTCTAAGTCTTTAAGTATGCAGTCTAAAATCAACCCAATTTACATTATCTACCAGAACACTTAACATCTCGGTTTGAATCTTTTGCATTTAGATATAGAATGACTTTGTTTTATTTTTTTTAAATGCTCAGACTTTACATTTTCTTTTGTAAAACTTACAGGACAGGGCCAATCCTGCTATCTTTTCCAAAAGCAAGAATACCTTCACAAGAATTGACATCTACCATTCCCAAAATTGTAAAATGCCCACAGTCTCTGGATATTCACCTTGAAGACTTTAAAATGGATGAATTAAATAGATATTAATAAATTTAAAAAACCACTCTAGTGGGTAAACCATTACACTAATAATTCATAGCATACTTAATTATTTAGTAAATCATAGGATGAAAAATACATGTGTAATAAAATGAATGTGACCCACATTCACATATAACGCTACAAATACATAGAAAAAAGCTAAAAGTATGTTTCTAACAAATACTTTATTAGGTCATAGAATTAAGTGTTTTTATTAATTATCTTTATTTTTGATTTTCTTTAATGTTTTTACTTTTATATTGAAAAATGGAGCTTAGAGCTTAAAATATGAACCAAAGAAGACAAAGCCATTCATTACTCATAATTATGACATTCTGGGATTTGTGATTTTAAAAATCAGAATTAATAGGAGAAAAGGTATGGTGTTTCTGATGAAATCTTTTACAATATGATCAACTTCTTCACCATTCATTAAATAAAATGAGGTGAAATATTACTCAGGGACATCATAGGGTCTATTTCCTCCTCACAAAGGAAATATGGGCTGTCCAATCTACAGAGTTCTGGAAGCAGGAATGTATACTATCTTGGGGTCTCTTTAGGACTTTGTTGTTTTTACAGTCTAAAGATTCCTTCTTTTCTTTATTTTCCTACATGACCATGATAAAGGCTGTAGGAATTCTTGTTGGAGAGATATAGGGCATCATGTTAGTAATTGTTTAGATGTTATTATTTTCTTAAGCAAAGAGTTATGAAAATAAGAAGGAAGTGTTATATTTCACTTTGGAGATTATTTGCTGAATGAAGAATTCATGCTTTTAACTAGGCAGCTGTCATAGCTATTTATGAAAATGCACTCTCCTTGTAGCTTTAATTGTTAACAAAATTAACAAGACAAATACATGTTGTGCTTCACCAGTCTTTCTAAAGTATCTGTTCAAATTAACAATGTGAACTGAATGAATGCGTGAATGACTACAAGCTAAAAATAAATTTAAAACAGCCAAAAAACATGGTTCCCTAGCAAGAAGCTAATAGTTATGTACACACAAAAATACTTTTATACAAATATTTCTACAATAATCTTTTTTTTTTTCAGTACAGTTTACCATTAACTATGGTGACATCTTTTTTTATTTTCAGCCGAGATATGTGTGGATGCTTTGAGAATGAGGTCAACTCCTTTAAGTATCGGTGCATGGCTTTGCTAATGTGTTCAAAAACATACAACATTTTCCTCATTAATAACACTTGTCTTAGTGACCCTTCATAGTAATATGAAGCAACTTAATTACTTTTGAACAGTAAATTGAAGCAGAAATTCAAAGATTTTTAAATATAAAATTATGCTAAAGGTAAAATAGATTAATGGCCAATAACATAACTGAGGCCCAAAGAGCCATACAGCATTCATAAAGTTGCCAGATTTAGCAAAACAAACTACAGAATATCCAGTTAAATTTGAATTCCAGATAAATAGCAAATACTCCTGTGACCCAGATGGGACATATTTATACTAAACAAATATTCATTGTTTATCTGAAATTCAAATACCTGCATGAACTGAATTTTATCTGGCAACCCTTGGTACACAGGGATTCTGCAGTCCCCACTGCCAGTCTACAAAGCTCTATATTCTTGGCCTATATATCAGACTTGGTTCTAGGAAATTATTATACCTGTAATTTAGGGCAACTCAAGTGTGTTCATTAACATACATTTGAAAGAAACCATCACCAAGATGTATCAGGTTTATTTTAATTTATATTAAAAAAAATAAGTTGCTTTATGTATTCATCTCATTTTCAAAAATTTATTGTTGTTCCCCATCACAAAATAAAGCTTCAACCACTATAGAGCAGATTTTATTCATTAGGGTTTTAACACCAATAAGTTTAAATTGTGTTGATAACAATGATTTATTTCTTTTAATAAAATAAGCAAAATCATGTACCTATTATTGCACAATGCATTAAAAAAGCAAATCTTCTCATATTCCATGATGTAGGTTATGTCAAAAGCAAAAATGTTTTCAAATAGTTGTATATTCATTTACCAATATATGAATAAAACATCTTACAGAGTGCATGAATTCTTTATATCCTATCCCAACACTCTGTTGTTAAGCAGACATGCTTCATCCTTAAGCTTAAAGATTTAATTTGATAACTTGCATGTTTTATCCTCTGACATCTGCAAACTTCACAAAGGTCTAGTTTTTTTTTATTATTTTTCTTTAGGTTATTTTCAAGGTGTGTAAATCTGTAATTACGCTAATGAAACAGAAAGGCAATTCACTTTGTTCACTCATATTCAATTTTATAAGATATAATAATTTACATAAAGTATATTCAAAGTATTCAATAAAAATATAGACCGTTAATGTTGTTATCGTTTTGGAAGCATGTGTATGACATTGTTAGAAATATGAGTGCTAGAACTTGATTTCCTGGGTTCATTTCCTGGTGTTCAACTAGATAAGTGACCTTGGGCAAATTATGCAAATTTTCTATGTCACACTTGCTTAATCTGTAAAATGAGAATAATAATAATAATGCTTTTACCTGATAGGATTGAGGTGAGATTTAAATGAATTAATTCTTGAAAAATGTTTTAAACAGTGAACAGTAAGCACTGAAATGTTAGCTGGTTATCTTCATATGTTAGTTAAACCACAAGTTTCTAGGTCATTAATATACTTTCAATTATTTTACAATGAATTGCTAGTAACTACTGTAAAAATCCATGACTCAAACATGGATTAGTCTTGATTTTATCAAACATGTAAAACTAAGCCATCATATTTATTGGTTTTGAAACTCAGTAGTATACAAATATCCAATCATTTACACAGAATATTTTGAAGAGTTGTCAAAGTGTGTAAGTTCAAAGGTAAGCTAAAGCAGTTATGGAGTGCTAATTTTAGTGCAAAATCATCTATTCTTGATTAACAGTGTCTATTACATTTCCTCAAACTTAAACATTAAACAGAAATTGTGTTAGCACTCTGGATTCAAGAACTGTCATTGTTTTGGTCCAAATTTGGGTAATAAAATAGATCTTAGATGTTTTTAGGTAATCATCCCACAATAAAACTTCATATCATAACGTAAAAAGGTGTTACATAGTTAACTTTTTATGGGGCCATGAAAGTCCCATATTTCTTAAACTACATCAAAATTATACCAGCACAGGTTTCAAATTACATGACATCCAATCACTATGTTAGAATGATTTTTAAACTTCTGATGTGTGTAAACTACTCATTCTGGTGTGTCTTTGCATGTGTGTTTTTCTTTCTTAAATATAGGTGAGATAAGCAAAAATTGAGGTATTTCTGTATAGACATTAATAAACTATACAGACATTAATAAATATTCAATATGCATATTGAATATTTGCTCTATGTAGTTTTGGCTTATTGTTTCTGTCATTGTCATTTTGATTTCCTATCAGGAGATTGTAGGGGGGATATTTTAGATGTCCAGCAAATTTTCCCAGGTATCCAGAGCGACAAGGACACTACTATTTGATATTTCCACAAATGACCATATGGTCACTGTCTGGCATTAAAAAAAATAAATAGATAAAAGAGGATTCATTAT
Source organism: Hyperoodon ampullatus (assembly GCF_949752795.1). Classification (NCBI taxonomy): domain Eukaryota; kingdom Metazoa; phylum Chordata; class Mammalia; order Artiodactyla; family Ziphiidae; genus Hyperoodon; species Hyperoodon ampullatus. Next base: position 77,202,630 of record NC_136914.1, on the reverse strand, counting down.
ACTATTGATAGTGACTGGTTCTGCCCCAGACCACTCCAAACATCATCAGAAACTTCAGAAGAAATAACCAAGTATCATAAAGTATGAAACAATCATGAACCCTCCTTTAAGGGACTCTTAAGACTTATTCCATCTCTCTTTATGCCTGTCTTTTTGAACTACAATCAGAAGTCTAGGTCTCTCAGATAATCCTGCTCTATTCATAGTTTCTAAATCCCCTTGTTTGAACTAGTCCTTGTCCTGCCTTTCCTGAATATCCTGGAAATATTTTATTTTACCCTCTAACATGCCAGATCTGTGACCAACAAGATTATCTTTTTGTTTTTCTTCTCTATCTACATTCTTTCTCTAGGTCATTTCATCTATATTTAACTTCAATCTATGTATTTGTGACCCTCAAATATATATATATATATATATATATATATATATACACCTCTAATGCCTCCTCGTGATCCAATTGTATATATAAAACTTACTGCATAATTGTTATATTCAATAGTTGTATGTCTGAATCACCACAAAATTAAATGTCAACAATTCTTGATTTCATCTACCAAATTTAACCCTCCATCAATTTTTTCCCCTATTTTATCTATATGCCCTACCTAAATTCTAAGATCCTTCTCTCTTCATCTCTAATGTTATGACCCTAATGCAAAGGGCCCTGCTTGCTTTGTGGATGACCATATTTAGTGTAGGAAACAGTATACAGTACACAATAGTTACTATGCAAATATTTTCAAATAAAAGAGAAATTTCACAGGTGTCTTTAGAATTTTTTTTTAACAATAAGAGAAATTAGGGAATTGAGACTCTTCAATCTTTTGTTGATATGCATTAAGTTGCAAGAAATAACATGGGTAAATCTTTAAGAATACTGTTTAGTAACAGTGGGTCAAGAGGTATACAGTCTAAGGTTTTGTATGACAACCTAATTTTGATATAAGGAATTCAGGTTTTTTTCATCACTTCTGCAAGTTTTCATGTGTTGCTTCTATTACTGTTATAAGACAACCATCACAGTTCCCAGTATTACATCCTTATGTAACAATGACCCGAATGAGAAGCAAAAAGGTGATGCAATGCTCTTTCTTCTTGCAGTATTATACTAAGAAGAGCCTACTAGTCTGTGATATCTAAATGATAACTCCTTGACATAAGTGCCCTTTGACCCAGGGATGCTTACCAAGGTCCTCTTACTTGCCTCTCCTCCATTCCTTCCCTCCTTAACCAAAATGCTAGGTACCCCTAGAATGTGTTAGGTTGATCAAATGATCCTATGACATGCTGTGGCAAATTTAGGAAAACAAATTTTATTTTGGGGGATTCCTATGACTTCTAATTAGATCCCATATACAGTGAACTCATACTAAATGTAACCCCTCTCTAATTAACAAAGAAATCCTTCTACGTCTTTAATTCTGCTGCTTCTGCAATGATCTTGTAAGCACCTGGCTGGTGAAGCCCTCCTTCCCCACTGGTGTGAGATTTTATAAACTTTGTTCTCCTTTGCTTAATGCTGGTCATATCATTAGTGCAGCCATCCAATAAATTTCTGTGTGGATAACAGTGAGGCTGGTGATTTGGTCCCTCTAGGGTAGATAGAAACAATTTTTCTCACTTTTTCCCACTATAATCAAGAAGAACAATTCTACTTCAAAGGTCCTCATTAGATTTTCCTTATTTCTCATTGTCTATATCGTATGTTCACTCTATGCCAATAAATGGCAAAGGAAACAAAATTGTCATGACTGACTGAGTCTGATCATGACTAGTGTTTTAGGGCTGATCAATGGGCAGGAAAAAGTACTGTTGGTTAAATAACCAACAATGTCCGCTGCAATTGCCATCTAACAAGAATTGTCAAATTTAGCAAATAAAAATACAGAATTCCCAGTTAAACTTGAATTTCAGATCAATGACAAATAATTTTTTGTATAAGTAAGTAAGTAGAATTATTTAGCACAAGTATGTGAATATATACTTATACTAAAGATTATTCATTTTGATGTGAATTTCAAATTTAACTGGACTTTATGTTTTTTCCCTGGCAAACTCCACGGTTTCTTAACCAAACTGTGAGGCAAATATTTTTTATTCTTGCATCCTAGGTTAGCTTTTGAGGTACTTTCACTCCATGAAATATTTGTCACCCAGGTAAACCAAAGACTTTATATTGACACTAAATTTGAGGCTCCCTCCTTAGTCCCCTTTTTAGGCATTCCCTCTGCTTCTATTATTTTGTATGCAGGTATTTTCCTTCTATCAAAGGCAGTGTGGTGTTGGGAAAAGAGCTTAGGAACTAGTTTCAAAACTAGAACTAATTTCAAACTTGGTTGAACTGTTATCTATGTGACCAGGGCTATGTCACTCCTTAAAACACATTTGAGTTGATATGAGATAAAAGTAGTTTAAGATATTTTTAGAAGACACCATAGGAATTGATTATATTGTTATTATGCAGTAAACACATACCAAGGAGCCTTCCATTCTGAAGCCTGATAATCAGAGAAGTTAATTTTGCCACAGTGTTAGGTGTTTTCTACTCACAAGATGTATGTAGGAGGTTCATGAAAAAACAACTGTGCTAATATTGACACAGAGGGCATTTCAGACCTCATGGTAGCTTCTAGTTGGCAATGTTGTCAGCCATCTTATCATCTCTTAAAACCCACAAAATTTCGATAGTTGCCTTCTCTGCTTCTGCATTGTATGTTCTACCACCTGCTTTCCAAGAAATAGTACAACCACTTAATTGTTACAAGGAGAATCATGTGACCAAATTCACATATTGTAGAATTCCCAACAAAGGCACAAGGAACCATGACACCAAAGTTTGCAGATGTTTCTAACCTCATTCTGTAATATTTTGTAACAAGAAGAGCTTTGCAGGGCTGATTGGCACTTCAGCTAATATTAGTGAACCTATCCTCTCAGAATATGATATTATTTAAATTTTTCCTCAACACAGGTGTAAATGAGTATTCTCTTATTTCAAGGAGCTCTTACAGATGGCTGTCAAAGGTATTAGTATTTAGCTGAATTTCTGTAACCACAGCAATGCAGTGGGAGGGTATGATCAGCCTCTTTGACTCACCTCATCTAGCTGCATCTAAGCTCTATAATTAAAAAAAAATAAAATAAAGAGAGAGGAAGAAAGAAGATAAGAGAGACAATTTCCCTCGTGATCCATGAAGAAATTTGATGTAAGTGTCAGATGATTTAGGTTCAAAATGACAATTTGGAAAAACAATGAACATTTAGCATATGGGAAATACAGCTAATTTTGTATATAGTCATCCAGAAACATAAGTTTACCCTTGTAGTTTTACATACTTTGAGAATTTATGCTCTCTGTTTTTTTTTTTTAAATATATGTTTCAAGGCTCTATTAAACCTTCACATATTTTTATCTTAAACACATAGCTAAGGACAAACCTATGATAGCCATTAAAAGAGTATAATAAATAAGCAGAACATAGAATTTTTAAGACAGTAAAACTACTCTGTGTCAAACTGAAACGGTGGATACATGTTATTGTAAATTTGTCAAAACCCACAGAAGGTACATTACCAAAGGTGAACTTTGGGTGATAAAAATATGTCAGTATAAGTTCATTGATTGTAACAAATGTACCGTTCTTTTGGGGGATGTTGATAATGGGAAATGCTATGCATGTGTGGGGCAGGGGGTATATGAGAATCTCTGTACTTTCTGTTCAAGTTTTCTGTCAACTTAAAACTGCTCTAAAAGATACAGTCTATTAAAAAGAAAAGAATTCAGAAATTATTTTGTCATCTTCAGTAACCTGCCTTATATCATAAGTATAGACTTTGGCATATTTGACAAATGTGATTCTAATCACCCAAAATGTCATATAGATATTAAAAATGTGAAATCCTTATTTTTATAAAAACATTGAGGTGAATATATTTGTAGATTAACTCATAAGACATCACAAAGTAAAGTGCATTCTTCAACTTTGAAACAAAAGATGTTTAAAAAATAAATTAGCAGTAGTTTGTAGGGCAGCATTCAACCTTCATAGAATATCCTTTGCAAAATATGAGTTCATTTTTAGAAGACATAAAAAAGCGTCATTTATATTTTACTTCTAAAATATTATTTCCAAGGATAATGTTTGAAAATTGAATTTTTCATTAGGGTAAATGCTCACAAGACATATTTTTCTACACATATAAACACCATCTAAATTTAGTGCCAGGCTGCCATTACTTTTCTATTCAGAACCAATAAAATGAATAGGGGTCATTCCCTCTCAAAGAGTATGAAAACTCAAAACATTAATTTACTCTCTTTTAATTTAATTTAAGATTGCTAAAAATGACCCTTTGCCTTCATTAAAATTGGCTATTTAAATAAATATTGCAATTAAATTATAACCACTGAATGTCAATTACTTTCAGATTAGGAATGAATTTATTTAGATCACTAGGGAAATTGATCTTGTATGGCTTCTCAAACACAGTAAGATTTCAACATTTATCTCGTTTGGATCAGATGAGGGTCTGGCCAGGCACATTCCCTTTACTAATTTTCTTTTCTAGCCTTAAACATTATGTTATATTTGTGGGCCTGGTTTTTAATACATTTTTTGTGTATATGTACTGCTTTAGTAGTCTAAGCATAAATTAAAACATAATCACATTTCTTGACACTTGTTTACAACAACTTTGATAATGTTTTATCCTTGGAGAGTACAATGATATTAAAGCATTGGTTCATTTATGGTTTAATAGAATTTTTTTGGAAAATATACTTTAAAATATCTTTAACAACTTGATACTTTCATGAGGCAGTTACAAATAGAATATTTATTTAACACAAGCTTCTTAAAAAATCAAAATAATATTTCTTAAAGCTAATTATTTTCAGAAAATGCCTTAGTATGTGTTATGAAAGTTGTATTAAATAGTGAACAAAACACAATTTCTTTTCTGCTGTTATAAAATGTTCATTTTATACAAGATTAATATTCAGGGAGTTCTAGAAGATTAAAAGAAAAGCACAGAAGAAAATAACAAAGAGTGGAATGGAAAATGAGATTCAAGAAAATAGAAAAAAGAAACTAGTTCAATTGGGGAATGGTATTTCAATTTAGAAAAAAAATATTTTCAGTGATAATTTAGTATTTTAAAATTCTGTTGACCAATATCTATCAGCTAAAATATATTTTAGTTGTTTCTGTAGTTGTGAATTTTTATATATGGTGTGTTTCCTGCAAGTAACTAAAAACCCAAAGTCAAAATAGCTAAAAAATAAAGGTGTTTATTATCTCACATAATAAATTCTGCTGGTGAATTCATATCCCAATAATGTCACTAGGAACTCATGTTCTTCCCATATTTTTATCCTGTCAGCCTCAACAGGTTTGTTACTTTACCTCTTGGTCCCTCTATTGCTGCTTCAGCTCCAAGCATCACAACCATGTGCACTAGTATTCAGACACCGAAAAAAGGAGAGAAACACTTTTCTTTTGGCCTCTCTTTGTTAACAACTAAAATATGTTTCCTAAAAGCCCAGAAATTTTTTCCAACTTGTCAATACCGATTCCTCATTGTTAGGAATTGTGTTGCATTACCCAACTAATTTAATCATTGGAAAGGGAGATTAGAATTATCATCATTGATTTAGATTGATTACGATTCACTTCAATGGCTAGGGCAGAGAATAACTTTTTCTTGACTCATGTAAAAAATGGACACACAAAAAAATCAGGGGACAGTTAACAAGGGAGAAGAAGAAATTACCATTGGATAAGCAACATCAGAGTCTACTGATGTGCACGTGTAAATCATGCCATTAATCAAAAACTTCAATAAAAAACAAGTCAAAAGTATAAATAAAAAAATACATCTGTTACTTGATATAATCATTTTGCCATGGCATATCCTAAAGATCAAATCCCAACTCCAACTTTACTTTATATTGCATTGTTGAAGGATGGTGATTTAAACTTCTGTGTTCAGATAAGAACACTTTTCTTCCTAATCAGAGCTTATCCAAAGCTGTCAATTGTTTGAGATGTGTGGGCCCAAACTACTTTTAAGAATTCAAATATTGGTAAACAAAAAATTAAAAAGAAAGAGAAGAAACTAGAAGCAGTCACTTTCTCTAGCAGAAAACCTCTTTCCTCCTTAGTTTGCATTACATGTCATTATCTCTTCATCTCCTTTAATTTCATGTTATTCCATTCTACTCCCTTTGTTTCCATGCTCTCTTCTGCTCTCCTCTCTTCCCCTCTCCTTTCCTTTTCAAATGTATTTGTGCCTATGGATGTACAAGGCACTGTGCTGGGCCTGTTACAGAGAAAAGAACACTGCACAGGTAAAGTTCTCAGAAGATAACACAGTCTCAAGATTCGTCATCTTCAGAACATAGACATGTATGGAACCATATAAAATACAGGGCAGAGTATCATAGGAACGAGGAGAGAGAGCTTTTCTGAGTAGAAGATAAAGGCTATATTAATAAAGTAACATTTGCTTTGAACAATTGTCTAACTAATATTTTTATCTATAGCACCAGAACAATATAAAAAAATAATAATGATAATAACGGCAACATGATATGGAAAGGAGAATTATTTCAGTACTTTATGTGCCAAACATTGTACATGCACCATCTTATTTAATCCTACAATTATTTGGATAAGTTGACATTTTTCATATTTTACAATGGAGGAAAGTTATAGGTAAGAGGACATGACATCTTGCCAAGTATAAGATTAGTATCTCGGGGAGGTATTCTAAAGTTGATATTCTTGTCTATTATACTTTTCTGACTCCCATGATAGGTATTCAATCAATGTTTGTAATTAAGTCCGTTGGGATCTATTATATCAACTGACACAAAGAAACTTTATTTTCTGGAACAAGGGAGTTGTTTATCTTCTCATCTGCCAGGTATGGACTACTTCCCTTTAGTAATTTCCTACTGCAATAAAAGTGACATTTTATTGTTAAAAGCCACTGCCATGAAGAAAACATGACTTACTTAAAGGAAGAAATCTAAGATTTGGTATGGAAATTATTCTGGTGAAATAATAGTCATTATAATAATTAATTGGTTAGTTGATATGAGCAAGAGACCCAGCTAGGAATAATGCATAATTCCTTTATTTATACTTCTCACAATAATCCTGTAAATTAAGTAGGAATATTTTCCTCATTTTAGAGGTTAAAAAGGTAAAGCTTAGAAAGAATGAATTTTGGCAAAATCACAGAGATTATAAATTATGGAACAGGAATCAGAGGCCAAGTCAGAAGGATTATAGACCCTAGATCTTAACCATCTTTAGTTTCTTGTTTTATAAAAATCAGAGTTCTCACAAATTCTCATTCGATTTACCCAAGAGTTCTTGATTTCTATGAGAAAAGAGAAGGCAGATACTGACATTATCAGCAGCCCTGGTCTCACCTCTGCTTATCTATATGTCTCTTTTTCTCCAACAAATGTGATCAATTACATAAAGATTGCTGAGGCTTAATATCCTTTTCAGCAGTGTTTGTCCCATATTTGGAAATAATATTTCAAATACAAACATAAATGATTCAATTTACTGGGTGCCAGCTATTTGATAGCCAACACATATGTGTCAACTGTAATTTCTTTTTTAAAACAGGTGAATATTAACATCCCCTTTTTGATAGAAAGGCAACAAAAGACTCATTTGGATTATGTTGCTCAAGATTATGTGGCCTAATGCAACATTATTTCAAAAACAGTTTTGAGGGTGCAAACTTTTTGCACTTATTGAAATTTAAAAAAAATTTCTAAACACCAACAGTGTAATTTTGCTAAAGTTACAATTTTGGAAAATTAACTAGCCTGAAGACTACTCCTGGCCTTTCCATCAAGTGCATCTGGGTCTCCATCATCTCAGTGTTGCCTGCATTTCTCCCAGTACTTGGGGTCAGGTGAAGGGGGGTAAAGAAGATACTCTAAAGGACTCCTGGATTATAGAGCCCAGGGGAGTCTTGGGTGAGGTCCTGGGCTCCTTGAATGCTGTGTAGAGTAGCCTCTCTCTATCCTGCCCGCTGCCCCCCCAAGCTCCCTTTTGGCCTCCTCAGGTTTGATATCTGAGAGGTTTGATTATCCAGAGGAAATTAAATATTTTATATCAAAATATATTACAGTAAATATCACCAAATACTTTCCTTTAGCACTGTTCCAAGCGTTAAGCTCAAGCACCTCAATCTAGCTCTGGGCTAGTTTGTGAGATTTCATTTGCTGCATAAAGTGGCCTTGTTTCCTGCCATCTGGAAAGGTGTAGGCGCTCAGTCTTAAAGCTTATCCTGACTCTTTCCACTTGGCCATGTTTCTTCTCCTTCACTAAGAGTTTTCAAAACCTTCACACACGGGCATAAATGAAGTGTGTGAGATGTTTTTCTTCATATCAAAACACATCAAGGTGTAATTGAAGAGTTGGTGTGTCTAGAAACTGCAACCTGGTTCAGGAAAGAAAAGTAACTGTGACTTTTTCAGAGTATTAATCTAACAACCATCAGGTGTATTCTTCCTTGGGAATACCCAGCATAAGGAGCACTGCTTTGTTTTGTTTTTGCTTTTTAAACAATTTGAAAGAAAAATTGAAAGCAATCAATTTAAAATTTTTCGGGAGTTCCCTGGTGGCCTGGTGATTCGGATTCTGGGCTTTCACTGCCATGGCCCGGGTTCAACCCTGGTCAGGGAACTGAGATCCTACAAGCTGCGTGGCCAAATAAATAAATAAAATTTAAAAAGTAAAATTCTCACATGGTAACAAGTAAGGTTGTTTTGTATCATTGAATTTTAATGATATTAAAACTGTTTAGGTAGACACTGACCCTAGTGAAAATATAAGAGTAATTTTGACATAAGGACTCACTGATAAAGTGTTATTCTACCAGTTAAGCCTGTAATGTCTCTTGATCACCAAGGGATAGTTCATTAAATTAAATGCCGCTATAGAAAAATGAAGCTGTTGATGAGATGAAATGTTCCAAAATAACATCATGGGCTAATATTTTGAATACAAAATTCATATTTTATGTGTATAAATAATACAGTAACTCCAAGAGGAAGAATAAAAAATTCACCTCCATTATTTGGATACTTACTTTGTATAATAACCATACATTTAGCAATTGAGGTTTAAATTTGCATTTGGATATTGAATGATATTGTCAAATAAGTGATTATTTTCTGTTTAAATTTAAAACTGGCCTATCCAAGTTAGCTTTCTTTTCATTTTTTTTGACCAAGAGCTCTTCCAATATCTAAGCTCCATTCTATTAAACAAAATGTGAGCACCACTCGTTTTTTTTTTTTTTTTTTTTTGTGGTCTCTTTTTATCTACATTATATTTAACCACACAAAAAACAGTTTTTAAAACTTGTGTCATTTGGTATTTTGAAGTGCTTTCTCTCTACCCCTCATGGTTGTGATATGTTACCTTTCTATGATGAATGAAATATTCTATATTTCTGTGCTCTTCTCTTTGGTAGCCACTAGTCACTTTTTGGCCCTTTAAAGGTAGTGAGTGAGACTGAGGAAAAAGTAGACACATATGGCAAGTGGCATTAGAGAATGCAAGTCTAGACTATAATATATATACCTTTGATACATATATACAGATGGTCCTGCACTATTGATAGTTTAACTTATGATTTTTCACTTTAGGATGGTGCAAAAGCAATATGCATTCAGTAGAAACAATACTTTGAATTTTGAATTTTGATCTTTCCCTGGGGCTAGTGAGATACAGTACCATCTCCTCTAGTCATGCCGGGTAGCAGCAGAGAGCCGCAGCTAGAATCAGTCATGTGATCACAAGGGTAAAAACCAATACATATAACCATTCTGTACCCACACAACCATTCTCTTTTTCAGGACAGCATTCAACAAATTACATGAGCTATTCAATACTATATTGTAAAATACGCTTTGTGTTACATGGTTTTGCCCCACTTAGGCTAATGTAAGTTATCTAAGCAAGGTTAAGGTTAGCTAGGCTAAACTATATTGTTTGGTAGGGTAGGTGTACTAAATGCATTTAAACTCATGATATTTTCCACTTATGGTGGGTTTAACAGGGTGTAAGCCCATTGTAAGTTGAGGAAGATTTGTATATCTGCTTCGTTTATGCTCTTAATTTTGTGAATGTGTGTGTGTGTAATTTTATGTTTTGACTGCTGTCTCTGCAGCCTCCAAGGTGTCTAATAATGACCCTTAACTCTTGGAATTGACACATATATAGTATCCTACCATATTGTACTGGGCTATGACTGTATGACTAATGACATATGGCAGAAGTTATGGTATGTCAATTCTGAGATTGATTTGGACTGGGTCTTCCACTTTGGGTTTTATGTTTCTCTATGTATCTCTTCCTCAAACAGTTTGTGAGGAACTGATCCCTACCAACGACTACATTAGTGAGCTTAGAAACATATACTTCAACCCTAGTGCAGTCTTGAGTTGGCTGTAGACCAGGTTAACAGCTTGATTGCAACCGTTGAGAGACTGTGAGCCAGAATCACCCAGCTAAGCAGCTTCCATATTTCTGACTCTCAGAAACTGTTAGATAATAAACGTTTGATGCCTTAAATTGCTAGATTTTGGAACAACTTTTTATGCAGCAATAGATAAATATAGTAAGATACCTGCTAACCTGTGTATATTTATTTTTCAATTGTGCTTAATGAATTACTTTAATTCTAATATTTCTCATAGATTATTACTTTGTGTTTTCTAGATAGGCAAATATTTGGTCTTTCAAAAATGACAGTTCCTCCTCCAATACTTATTCTTACTTTGTTTCTTGTTATATTGTACAAGTTAGAACAAAGTAATACAGTTAAATCATAGTGAAAATCCTAGAAATTCCTTCCCTATTCCTAATTTTATTTAGAATTCCTCTAATGTACCATAATTATATGCAATATTAACGATTGGTATGATAAAACTACACTTTATTATGCTGAATATAATGTATAGTTTAATAAGAAATATATCAAGAATGGATTTGAAATTTTATTAAATATATTTTAGCATGCTTTGAGATAATAAATATTTGGGCTTTGTAATCCTTTCATTTGCTACACTGAAAGATCTATGAGCCATCCTATATTTTGGGGTAAAAAAACACTATTTTGTGGAAACAGAAATATCTGAATGTTTTCTTTTTAAGCAGTGAAATATTCTTTTAATTTCAGAGTTATTATTACTGCATCATTACATAATATCAGTATTATTACTTCTAAAACAACCTGAACAGATTCATATTTAACGTGCATTATAGGTTTTTTTTTTTTGTAATCTTTATGGTCTGCACAAATAAATTCCATGCACTCTGAAATTAAGGACTATGTCTTCTATTGCTTTCATGCACGTATTCTTGCTAAAGCAACGATTACAGTGTTATACCTACAAAAATTTTCAATAAATGCTTGGATTAAAGAGTGATTCTTTGATGAGCTGAATTGTTATCAGAGGAGCTTGTTTTAGGCCCTTTACTTTTAATATATATTGGGGGATATTTTCCAAATTGAAAATTCAGTTATCCTTAGATTATTTTTGACTGCATTGTCATGCTCTTAAGATCAAGACATTTCTAATTTCTGTGCCTAAGGAAATATCATTGTTTATAAATTATGGATTTCAAATCATAAGTCAACATTTCAAAACTTTCTTAAAATTCATTCCCTTGGGGCTTCCCAGGTGGTACAGTGGTTGAGAGTCCGCCTGCCGATGCAGGGGACACGGGTTCGTGTCCCAGTCCGGGAAGATCCCACATGCCGCAGAGCGGCTGGGCCCGTGAACCATGGCCGCTGAGCCTGCGCATCCGGAGCCTGTGCTCCACAACAGAAAGGGGCCACAGCAGTGAGAGGCCCATGTACTGCAAAAAAAAAAAAAAAAAAAAAAAATCATTCCCTTGAAAAATAAATTTAAAATGCAATGCAACATTAAAGAGCTACCTGTAATGCCTACTACCAAGTATCTAGGCAGTTTCACATGTCAATTTAATAATGAGACCAATACAAGGAGTAAAATGATGTCCATTTTACTAACACAAAGGAGAAAAATCAAGTTCCAATAAACATTAAATAATTGGGTCTGTTTTACTCCAATGTACAATCTATTAAATTAATAATAATAAACATAATAGTTTTACAGAATAGAGTAAGTATTAAATCAGCTCATACATTTTTAGGAAAAAGGGTTTTCCATTTTCCCTCTTCATTAATTTCCTCATTATATATTCTTTTTATACTTCCTCTAGAGATCCACTTGTTTTCAGCCTTTGACAATGACTAGAGTGCTTGCTTGGATAGTCCATGGATTGTGTTTCTGCATTCAGAAACACATGGCTTTGTTACATGACTCATGTGAGACAAATATGTGCAGCCATTTGAGATTGGAAAATTTGGTTCCCCAAATTCTACCTATCTACATCATAGCCAGAGTGCTTTGTTTTGGTTGTCATTCCCATCAAAACATACAGATAATTAAATATATCTCTATCAACCTACTTGAAATTAACAGTCAACTATTTTTAGTGAATGCTTTCCTCAGAAATATGATAACCATGCAAAATAAGTGCCTTATTGATATAACTTGGTCTTTGAGAGTTTTCCTCAAATATTCATATGGCAGTGAATTAGATTAGTAAATTGATACCAATTTCTTGAGAATAACTAAATTTTGATGCAATATTTTGATACTCCATTCTATTCAGATTAGAATCCCTTCACAAATAGAGACCTTATTAAACTTTCAGGTATGAAATGAGTTACTGTTTCCTAGTGAGTTCCACACTAACATTTTTGGTGTTTTTATCAGCTCAAAATAGCACATTCTGTGACATTCCAGCCAATTTAGAAGGCAGTTAGTATATTTTTGCTTCTTTTCTAATTAATGCAAATTATTATTTGTCGATTAAATAATACTTTAGTTGTTAACAATAATACAAATAACAGAATATTCTGTCAAATTTCTATGCTCTCCTTCAAAGCAAACTGTTGGCATTTGTTTCTTTAAAATTCTCATGCAAGACATACTTTTAATGTAGTTAAAATTAGTAACAACTCTCTCTGGTATAAAAACCAAGCAAAAATACATTTCATTTAATAACAAATAAAGTAATTTTATAAATATGTGGGTGGGGGGGGAATTGAGAAAGGGGGTCTGAACTCATGTGTAGAATGCAATAAACCTATGTGATAATAAATTTTACATGTCAACTTGACTGAGCCACTTGGGTTCCCAGACGTTTGGCCAAACACTATTCTGAATGTGTGTCTGTGAAGGTTTTTATGGATGAGATTAACATTTGAATCAGTAGACTGAAAAAAGTAAATTGCCTTCCATGATGTGGCTGGGCTTCATCCAATCAATTGAAGACCTGAATAGAACAAAAAACCTAAGAGGGAACTCTTCCTGTCTGATAGATTTGAACTGGGACATGTGTCTCTTCTGGTCTTCAGAGTCAAACTGAAACATTGGCTCATTTGGGTATTGAACTTTCCAGCCTTCAGACTGTAATTTACACCATTGGCCCTCCTGGTTCTCAGCACTTGGACTAGAAACATTGTCTGTGCCAGGTCTCTAATTTACTGACTACAGATCTTGGGATGTCTCAGCCTCCATATCTTGTGAGCCAATTTTTTTTTTATAATAGATCTCTAAGATAGATCTCTAAGATATATAGGATAAGTTGAATATGCATGAAATGTGAAATATAGGGGTTATCTATATATCTATTATCCATCTCTATATATCTCCCATTGATTCTATTTTTCTGGAGAACTCTGACTAATACAACCTATTTAAACTAATGGAATGTTACTTTATAGTTGAAATGTGATATTTTGTTTTAGTATTTTTTTCTTAAAATGATGCATCATAAACACTGCATAGATAATTTTCATTGCATATGATACTAGTATGACTTGCCATCCAAATATGCTTGGAGGAGTTTTAAGAACATGTCTAGATTTTGCTAACAGTGAGTCAACTTTATTTAATTTTTCCATCCTTCCTGTCCCTAAATAAATCTTTTATTAAGAAAGTGCTGCAGACATATTTTGTTCATGGTATGAATTACCCCATGACACTTAAAATATAACAAAATGTCACAGTCTGTGTTTTCCAAATCAAAACAAATTTGGCCCTAGGATTCTAAAAAGCACTATACAAATATGAAGTCTAATATTATTTCTTTTGGATTCTTCACTTTGGTTTGTGACAGGATCCAGGGGTTTAAGCAATTTTGCATAATTAGGAAAGAAATCTCTGTCCATAAAACTCATATGGTTGCTCCCAAATAGGCTTTTTAGCCAGGCCCAGGTAACCAGGTGAAGGTGGGTGATTCCTCCAGTGACTCGTTCCCCTTGAGCCAGGTCAGCCATGGTGACTGATACAAGTAGAGTGCTGATTCCCAACACTGCAAAGCTTATTAACTGGCTTCCATAGACACCAATATAGCCAATCAGGTATCCAAGTCTTATAACTTCTAGGGTGTTAGCTGCACTTTAGAGGATGTCTCTGTGTTTCATAAAACCCCATCTCAGCGCTAGTCCCAAGGATACGAAAATATCTAAAGGTTAACCATTTTTCAGTACCCTCCCCCACTTACTCCAAACCCAAGGAGCAAACCCCTCCAACCTGTATGTTAGCTCCATTTGTCTGGACCCTCAGGACCCTACATTTATTAACCCTTCTCTGAAGAAAACAGAAAGTCAGAACCTCAGGTTACAAAGTGTAACTAATTTCTTAACAAGCGAATAAAAATATTTGTAATTCATTCTTGAGAAGTCAACAGAGGAAGTGTTTTTTAACCTAGGTTGAGCTGCCAGGTAATTAGAAAGGATCTCTCCCATTCCCTAACCAAGTTCAGCCTTTCTTCATTAGCCCCATAACCTCCTTTCCAATATGTTGTCTTTTTCTTGCATATTTAAACTTTCTGTCACACATGCATTCTTACTGTATTCAAGTTTTTTTCCCCTTAAATAACATTAACAACAAACAAAGGAACTTAAAGTAAATAATCCCCCAGATTCCACATCACACTTCAAGCATCAGCTATTCCCTTTCCCCTTGAGAGAAAACTTCTCTAAATAATTATCTATATGTGCTTCTGCTAATTTAACTCTTACTCGCTCATTTGTAATCACTATCTTGTACCAACACTATCCCATCAAATTATATTTCACTAAGGTCACTATTTCAACTGACATTTTTCATCCTTCATAATAATAGATTGCTCAGCAGCATTCAATAATGGTAACCCCCTTTCACATTAGCTTTTTCAAAAATTTTTATTCTTTGACCATTTTTTACATACTCTCCTGGTCTTTTCACTATATTTTGACTGCAATTTCTTAGTATTCCTAGGAGATTCATACTTTTTTACCTGGATCTTAAATGTTGGCACTCTGCAAATCACAGCCCCACACTTCTTTCCCATCTTACCTCATTCTTACTCATGGGTTCAGTTGCCTCTTACATGCAGATGATGCAGAATTTTATGCATCTATTCTTTACCTCTATTCTGAGCTTTGTAAGCTCCATATAAATGCAATCAATCATTTTTCTCTCTCTCTTTTTCCTCTATTTACTCTGAACTGGTCAAAGTTAATTTTGCTATTCAACAATAATCAAGTTCTTTTGAAAAATATCAATAGCATCTGTTGATTAGGTATAGATGGGGCTCTATGTACCTGCTACCACAACCTTTTTACTAGATAGTACGTAGTGATGAAGACAAGTCTTGTACTAAATTCTGCCAACTGGGCAAACTATTAATAGCAATCAGGCACAAGAATTGCCATACAGCTCCAACTTCATGTTCTCAGATATGAACCTTGAATTCTGAGGAAGACGGCGGTTTTAGATGGCAGAAACAGTAAACCTTATTCTCAGACTGTTTGTGAAGTAGGAGGCCTTATATATCAATATATTTCTTGAATATATATATATAATGATGTAGTATGATTTGTACATAGTCAGGATTGAGAATTATTGGAAAATCGTCTGAATTTCTGTTTTGAGTAATTTCCCCTATTTTTATGTTTGGTAGAACACTGATACTGATACTGACACTTAGTTCACCCTATCTGCCAAATCCATGTACCCCTTCAGAATTCTACAAACACCTAGAATTCTCTATGCTTGACTAGTCATCAGAATTCAGATTTTAACCAAATGTTAAAACTCTATTATTCCAGTTTCTATCTTATTTTTGTTACAAGTCTGGACATTTCCCATCAGAAAATCCACTAAAAAGCTACAATGTAAAAACTAATTAACTTGTTTGTTACAAGAGACTCAGAATAGTGTTAGTGACTAAAATTTGAAAAACAATAAATAGTATAATATTGAGTATTTGTTACATTTACTTTTAGATATCTTGAATCATAAATTATTTAACCCTTGCATACTGCTGTAATTAGGCATTATTTTATCCTTATTTTACAGATCAGGAAATTGAAGCTCAACATAATTAAGTGACTTCTCCAGAAGCAGTCAAAAAGTAAGTGACAGCATAAGAATATTCACCTGAAGTATCTTACCCTAGCACCCTTGCATATTCTATTTTTCTTTGTCATTGTAATATATAATCTGCATATTCAAGGAGTTTCTCATCCAGCCTCTATAAACATCCACTTTGTTTCTGCTTAGTTCCATCAACAACTTGCATATGGCAATGATATGAGACCCTTCGTCCTACTCTTTTAAACATATTATTCTCCCTCAGCTGGTTTAGCATTGTCTTATTTAAAATATATCCATTAATGGGTCCATTCATCTATTTGTGTTCTAACAAGTAGAGAATAAGTGTTACTGTTATTGATGCTACACACCTGTTTTGCTGAGAATTTTCCTTAGCTTTTTATAGACATGTAACTGTTAATTTACTTGTATTTTAATACTTGTACCATGCTTATGCTTTAAATAGGTTATAACTGATGTATAATAAAAGGCATAGCTATACTATAATTCATGCATGAAAAGTTCCAGGTAAAGGTGGTACCTAGACATTCAAGGAAGGTGTGGAGGAGAAAGAAGAATAAGGGGATAAAAGTTGACATTAGATACACAATCATTAAAGTTAAATAAAAATTGATGCTACAAAGTAGGCTATTAATGAAAAGGAGTTTCATGCCTCTGATCTGATTCACAGTAAATGGTTAAAACCATTTTCTTTATTCCTATCTATTTTTACTTCTTGATGCATCCCATTGTCTCCTGGGTTTCTGACTCTTAGATTTTTTTTTTTAAATTATTATTCATGACCTGGTACTATTTTCTTGAGCTTGATGACCAAATTCAGCTTCCTCAGCTTTGACTTTGGGCACCACCTAAAATTTTATATCTCCTCATCTTTTGAGGCTTCCCCAAACAATGTACTTCAGTTTCAGCCTCTACTCTTCAATCCTGGCACCAGTTAGCCACCACAGCTCAACTCACCCCAAAATTCTGTCTAAGATCAAGAAATTTTTTTTCTTAAAAAAAAAAAATCCTTACATGATGCCTAGAAGGCAAAAAATTAAGGTGCATCTAAATTTAATCTGGGTCTCTATAATTTAAAATAACCTCACCTCTTGGTAGCTAAGACAAAAAAAAAAAGAAACTTAAAGGTATATATGAGCTTCATTACACACACACACAATGTTTTGAGTCCATTTAAGTAAACTATAAATATTTTTCACAACTAACATCTATTGAGTTTTACCAACCTGTGCTTTTATGTGTTTATTCCTTATAACAAATTTATGAGGTAAGTATTATTATCCAATCGATTTTTCAGCCAATTAAACTGAGATGCAGCATGCCTAATACCACATTTGTAGCTATTGCTTGGACAGTGATTCTACATTGGTCACTCAACTTCGTGGCTTAACAGTCATGCGTATAACTCCTCTCAACATTATGGCACCTGATTATCAGGCTAGTACCTCCAAAATTCCATTTATCTACAACTTTATTGAATCTAATGATACATTTTAAGTTTTATACTTTTATTGGGCTCAAACATTTCCAGAGTGATTTTTTGTTGTTCTTGGCTTTGGTTACTACTTAAATGCCTACAATGTTCAAGTTTGTAACAAAGTATGTTTATGCCATTGTTAGGAATACACTTAATGTACTCAGAACCTTGAAGAACAAAGTGTTACCTAAGCAAAATCTTCCTTCAAAATCAATACTTTCAGTTATAACAGGGAAAGCATTGGAAGGAATCCTATCAAAAGTCCTTTCTAAATCCAGCATAGTATGATGCTATAAAATAATATCTCTATTTTATCAGTGACCACTTGAAACAGACATAAAAATAGCCTTGTCATTAGTTGTGTAAATAAAACTAAATAAAATTATATTAGGTTGACTCTATGAAACCTAAAGAACTCTGGGGAGATATATTTTCAGTGTTAAGAGATCTACTGAAGTGAGATACTGCTTTTAAGTGAGATATTGAGTCTTAATACCTCTTTCTATAGAAACCTGCATGCCTATCTCTCAAACTTTTTTAAAAATTTGGGATAAAGCAATAATAATGGGGCTACTTTCTCCATTTTTTCATGTAAATTATAGCTTTCATGTACATTCTTCTTAAGGCTTTATTATACTTCTACAACATTTTTATTTCTAGGCAAACCTCTAAGTAAAATTTTCATTAGAAATTGTTTTAGAATTTATCTAGTATCATGTTTTGTAATAAATTTTCTATAATTTTAAGACATTATAAAAGTCACCTTTTATTTCAAAAATAACTGAAAGCTTAATAATCTTAAATAAAAATATTGCTCATATATAATATTTCTTATCCATTACATAGTAATTCCCATAGAAGCCTACTTACTCCTATAGAAAAATCAAACCTCAATAAAATGAGCATAAACTAGATGAAACATATGAAGATTTAGAGTAAAGTACTTAGGAAAAGAGTCTGTATATTTAGATCCCAGTTTCGTACATAATCAATTACATTTGTTAAGCTACCTTCTCTAAAAAAAAGGGAATTAAAGAGTAAGTTTTACTTTAGGTTCCCTACCTTCTATCTGTGGACTTGAGAAAATCATACAGACAAAAAGTTTATCATTTCCCTAGTCCTCAGAGGACTTAAAATTCCTGCAGTTGAGAACCCAGATTACCTGAATAATGTATGCTTGTACAACCTGATAAGGAAATATTTCCTTACCAGGTTGGGTAGATTTTTAAATGCCGAGACATTTTATTTCAGATGACTTTTAGACAAAGAAATGGTTAAGAGATCCCTGATTTTAATTTCAACAAGTCTACTGTGATCTAATTAAATCATTAAAAAAAAAAAGCTAGAAACCACAGTGCATGAAATGTAGTTATTGCTCAGTAAATAAGAGTTGAAAGAATAATTTATGGTTCTCAAGATTAAGCATGGTCTGAGCATATTTAGACTATAACAAGGCTATTCATTGTTGAATGTATTAATAAGTGAAAATCTTTTAATTAATAAGCCTTAAAATGAGGCAATTTCAAATAATGGCCCTTGGTTAGAGAAAAGTAATAGAGTTATAAGGTTTTCTGAAATATCATTAAGAATTTGAAACTTAAAACAATGAACTACTTTAAGTATATGCTTTTGGCAGTGCGAGTGAGTACGAGGCCAAATGAGCTGCCCATCAGACAGGATTAATTTAGATAACATGTGGATCAGGAGATTCAAGTTGAAAGGTAATCAAATTAGACATATAATCTAGCTTAGTTATATCTTGACCCCTAAGGTGCATGTCTTGTCAGTTTAATATCCATCTTCCCTAGAGTCCAGAGATTAAAAAAGGATGAAAAAATTATACAACCTTGTTGGTTGTAAAAGATCCCTAAGAAAGTCTTCTTTCTGAATCAGCTCAGGATGTTCTGCAGAGGAAGTATAATCTGTTGATAATGAACAGATAAAGAGATAGATGTAGTAGATACAGAGACAGGCAGACAGATGGAGAAACAGATCACATAATCAAGTCATCCCTCATTTAGCATCCTCAACAGATTCAGGACATAGCAGATACTGAAAATATAATTCTTGATGATGGTTGTCATACAAACAACATATATTCTCCTTTACAACACAGATAAGCTTAACAAGATTCAAAAGACTCATCAGTCCAATATGAGCAATAAGGAAAACAATTGAAATATATTTTGAGATAAAATTTAATAAAATGGAATCTCAGTCTTATGCTAGTGTTCATATAATTTTAATGTATGAAGTACATACATGTATAATATATTATACATGTATACATCTCCTTATCAGTGATACTTTTAGATCTGAACAACAATTTAATGGTGAGACTCTATTTTTATCTGTTTTTATATGCATTAATTCATTAACATTTAAATTCAATTATTCATTTATACACTTTTTTGAGCATTTTTTTAACATAAGACCATGTTATACATTGTTGTAGGAGGGAAAAATTAATTTAAACAGGCACAAATTATGATCCTCAGGTAGGATGCATATTTATGTTACTGAAGAGAAGACACATAGTTTAATCCTGATTAAAAATAGAATAAGATTAAATACAACAAAGAACACAAATAACCATCAACAACATTTATTTATTTATTTTATTTATTTATTTTTTGCGGTACGTGGGCCTCTCACTGTTGTGGCCTCTCCCTTTGCGGAGCACAGGCTCCGGATGTGCAGGCTCAGCGGCCATGGCTCCCGGGCCCATCCGCTCCTCGGCATGTGGGATCTTCCCGGACCAGGGCACGAACCCGTGTCCCCTGCATTGGCAGGAGGACTCTCAACCACTGCGCCACCAGGGAAGCCTCAGCAACATTTATTTTAATATATTTTTATAATATTAAATTTAGGGAAGCCCTTATTGCTCATCACAATTATCATATTGCTAAGGGTGTCAGGCAGAATAGGGAGGGACACAGGTCTGAATGGAGAAAGGAAAGGAGAGGGGACACAGAACATAGCAAAAGATCTGGAACCCAAGACAGATATGGCATCAGGAATTGTTAACTGGAGAAATCACCTCAACTAAGGAAATAACGAAGGATTGTTTACTAATAATAATCCTTCCTTCTAATAATAAGAAAGAATTCTAGTTTCCATGAATTTCTGACCATTGTATAGATTACTGAATTTCTAAATATCTTCTTAAAACTTATTAAAATATATTTAAAACCATTACCACATATTGGCTAAGAGATATTATGCATAAACATAATTTTTATTGAATGTTATTAAAATTTATTTTATTTTTAAGTAAAAACTTGTTTTTTTCTGTAATTGTCAATTGTACATTTAAAAAATTGATTACTAGATTAATTCTGTATGTCTCATAAACTGCCGAGATTCTAGAAGTCTGACAAAAATGTTACTAATTATCTCATCAAAAAGTAGCATTTAACCATTAAATAGAGGGTCTATGTGAAGCATGTTTATGATTATAAACATACAAAACATTTGAGAGAATAAAAGAAAAATTTTAGGCGAGCAACCTGCTGATTATAGTTTAAAAAAACATTATTTACTTTTACCTTTTTCTCTAATTTAATACCAGTTTTAAACAGAATTCCAGACAAAGCCTCTATACATATTTCCTGCTTCCTACATCTTTCGTCTCCCCAAAAATGTTTAAATCACCACAGGCCAAACATAAAAGGCACATGTGCAAGCCAATTTGAGAAATTAAAAGAACAATTACTTCTGTTTAACTGGATTTAAAGAGAATAAATCTGGACATGCAGCATAACCCTAGGATGAACTGAACCTTTGGGGTCCAGCTAAAATATTTGTGATACAGGCAGTGTTTTTGATGACATTGTAGTAATTAATATTCATTTAAGTTAGATTGCTGTCTTCTTAAGGCAACAAACTGTTTGTACCAGCTCTTCCAAAAACAGACTACATGTGTACATTCTTGATTAGTGACACATGTTAAGATTTCATTTTATCCTTTTTTTTTAAATTGGTCCTTGCCAGAGGCAGGCATTTGAGAAAGAATTCTCTAAATGATATTATTCCATCAAAACTGTACGTAGAAGAAAAAATAAAATACTTTTTGTAACTGAACAGACTTGAAGATAATCTGGTTTGAAAATTTTACTTTCTTGGAATATGAAAGGGTATATTTCACTTAAATTTAAATGAATCTGTAATTTTTTAACATACTTTTAGGGATAAACTCAAGATGGTGAAATTAATTTGATGCCTATTTTTGCCCACATCATGAAAATTTTGATATAGTAAATAAGCATTCACTATATTTGTTTTCTTGATGTTTTTCAACTCTAATTATATTATTTGCATTTACATGACTCTTTTATACATTTCTATTAGCCCATAAAACCCTGTTTCTTTCAATACAGAACATGCATAAAGATGTTTCTTATAACAGCAATAAAATGATTTTGCATAAGATATTTTCAACTTCAAGAAACCAAATGTTCTTGTGTCTCAACTCTCATCAAGTTTAACAAGAGCAATGAAGATAACAGTAGATCAAA
Organism: Hyperoodon ampullatus; assembly: GCF_949752795.1. Classification (NCBI taxonomy): domain Eukaryota; kingdom Metazoa; phylum Chordata; class Mammalia; order Artiodactyla; family Ziphiidae; genus Hyperoodon; species Hyperoodon ampullatus. The sequence goes on along the minus strand of NC_136914.1, from coordinate 77,180,114 downwards.
AATAGAAATGCTAGTAAAAGACAGAGACATTTTCATTTTCTTATCCACACTCTTTCCACCCTCTCATCCTCATAGATATCTGTACTATATAGAATATTTGAAATTACCTAATTCCCAGGAAATATAATTATGTATATTGTAAGATTGTTAACACTATTGCACATTTCATAGGATGCAACATTTTAATATTAAGTGTTGTGTCTTTTAAAAATGGGCACATTAAAATTTTCCAGATGAAAGAAAAAGACCCACAGAACTATCACGGGTAAAACTAATGCATCTTGCACTGGTGTTATTGCTGTACTTAGAAGATGTGTTTGTAATCCAGCATAGAAATGAAAATAATAGAATTTAAGTTTTTGGGTTTTTTTAAACTATTAAGATGATTCAGCATTGAAATACATTTCTCAAACCCTATGAAACTTAATGGTTCAAAGCAATTTTAGTAGATGATATCACCTTGTTTACCTACTCACTTTATTCCACTAGAAAATATGCTACATGAGGCCAGGGATCCTAGCTGTGTTGTTGCTACAGATCCCATGTGCCTGGAATAGTGCCCAGAAGGGGGTGGAAGTCAATCAGTATATGTTGGATAAAACAGTAAATGAACAATTGAATTAACGTGTTTTATTCATCAAAATTTATAATCTCCTATATTCACATGCTATGGTACTATCACTGTGTACTATTTCAGTTTATATTAAGTCCAATTATGCACATAACTTCAATAAAAATAACCTTTGAATGACAATATTAGTGAAACTTCAATTTTGCATTTACATCCATGTGATTACCTGTTTTACTTCAAATCTTGTTTCTATTTATTCTTAGCAAATTATTAGACCATTCTGTACGTCCTATGTTTTCTAAGCATTAAAGCAAAATAAAGTTATTCATTTGTTCATTACTCTAATTCTTCAGGACACAACTCAAATCTAGGGTTTTATTTCCATGCTCTTAATATAACATAATATGTGTAATTTTGAAAAGAAATATAAATAGCTCATGGAATGAATTTCAAATCTTCTTGGCTCTTTGAATAACTAAATAAGTTAGCATATTCATAATTTTGTGTCTTTCAAAATGAGGTAAAATACTTGTACAATGATGTTAAAAATTAAAACTCTTTATATATATATGAATTTGAAGCATTATAATTGAAAATTTTATATGAATTAGTAATAAATAGTAAGCATACAATTAATATAAGTATGAATTAATAATAAATATCAAGCAACAAAAGCTATGAATAAATGGCAAGTAGCCCAGCAAAGCATGAATCAACCTCCCCAGCTGAGCCAGCCTATATTTACTGATCCCAAACTGACCTGGAGATTCATGAGTGAGAACAAGACTGGTGTTGTTGTTGTTTTTTTTTGTTTTTGTTTTTGTTTTTTTTTTATGGCTGTGTTGACTCTTCGTTTCTGTGCGAGGGCTTTCTCTAGTTGCGACAAGTGGGGGCCACTCCTCATCGCGGTGCACGGGCCTCTCACTATCGCAGCCTCTCTTGTTGCGGAGCACAGGCTCTAGACGCGCAGGCTCAGTAATTGTGGCTCACGGGGCTAGTTGCTCCATGGCATGTGAGATCTTCCCAGACCAGGGCTCGAACCCGTGTCCCCTGCATTAGCAGGCAGATTCTCAACCACTGCGCCACCAGGGAAGCCCCATGACTGGTGTTTTAAAGCAACGGAGATTTCAGAAATTAGTGCCAGGAGGGGTGTCTTCTTTTTGTTCCCTTTGAGACCAAAGTAGAAATAAACAAACAAAAAATCATGATTAAAAACAAAATTAATGGGCCAAGGAAAATACTCTTCTCTGCAGGTGGGAAGGATGTGATATTTACCAACAATAATCTAACTGATCATATTTTGCTAATTCAGGAGTATATCTGGTTATTTCCAAGGAATATTTGGATATTCAGTGTCCATGAGAAATTAGGTCAAACTTGTTTTTTTCCAAGAGGTATCAAAGGAGAACAGAGAGGTTGGGAGAAAATAGTAGAGAGTAACTGTAGATTAGATTGTGGAAAAGTATAAAACAGTGGAGAAAGGCTGTTTTGATATTCAGATATCTACTAATATTTCTTCTCTGAATATAGCATGTAAGAATAATTAGCTATATATATATTTCTCAGATGAAACTGGATGACTGAATGGGAAATAATGCAATGTTATGTTATGGCCAGATATATTATTTACTTAAATTCATGGGAACACTTTAAGGGGTGTCAATTTTCCTCATCTGCTCATTAATGACTGAAATTACATTTTTAAAAATGTCATTAGTTCCTGTATTAGTTTGCTAAGATTATTACATGGAGAAAGGTATGAGAAGATGTCAAAGTCAAGGAAAACTTAGGATATAGTATGTGTTCACACTCAGAAAGAAATAGACACAGGGTTAAACAATTAGTGGAAAAGGTCAAAAACTTGAACTTGAGTGAGGCCAAGAAAGAGGTAGGGCAGAGGTGTGGTGGGAGTTAAGAGGTAAAGGGAATATGTAGTCATGGAGAATTTTTTAAGTACCAAACTCATTGGCATAGAATTCTTTAAAAAAAAGGAAAAAAAAGAAACTCTATAAATAAGTTTTATATTATCTATTTTACAAACGAGAGTACTAAGTCTTAGAATAATTAATTTGCAAATATAGAAAAAAGATAAGTAGTAAAGGAAGAATTCAAAATTCCGTCTAATTGATGCAAGAATCAACACCACCAAGTAAATTTCTAGGCAATAACCACTTCACTAAGGCTCCCTCTATCTTTTAGAACCAGTAAAATCTGACTAATTTGTTAGCAGTGATTTTAAGTAACTTTTGAGTAATTTCTGAAAGGTCAAAAATCCTACTGCCTAAGTCTCTGAGCCACACACATTTCTCCAACCTTCTCCAACAGTCAAGATATATGAAGAGGGGAAATCAAAATCAACACATTTTCTGGGTGTTATTTCATAATATAAAACGTGGTGATATAAAGTGAATTTTATAACAAAATTTTGGTGTACAGTGCATGTTCTTTTTCAAAATGTATTTTGCCTGTAAGGAGGGAACAGTGGGACTCAGTCATTTGTGGCTTTAAAAATAGTTTTTGGAGTTTCCCTGGTGGCGCAGTGGTTGAGAGTCCGCCTGCCAATGCAGGGGACACGGGTTCGTGCCCCGGTCCGGGAAGATCCCACATGCCACGGAGCGGCTGGGCCCGTGAGCCATGGCCGCTGAGCCTGCGTGTCCGGAGCCTGTGCTCCACAACGGGAGAGGCCACAACAGTGAGAGGCCCGCGTACCACAAAAAAAAAAAAAAAAAAAAAGTTTTTGGTGGAGTACTGTGGTCTGAGTAATTCTTGTAAATCTCACACTGCAAATGGTCTCATAGTATAAAAATAAACCTCACAATGTACTTATTAAAAGTTAAACAAGTCTTAGATATCATTTCTTGAACATTGAACGCGTTGCTCCACTTCACTTAGCAGCTGCCGAATCCCTTCTACAATGAACTGCAGTGGTGAAATCAGGGTATCCTTAAGCAGAGTGTGTCTGTAATTCGTTGCTTTTGTTATATAAATTTGCATTAAAAATTAATCCCACACCTAGATATATTAAATGTAATATATTATTTTGTCTCAGGGTCTTTGTGTAGATTGAATTCAGATAGCTGTTCTTACTTCAAATATCTCATGTAGTTGCTATTAAATGGCAGTTGGGTCTGGAATGATCTGAAATTTGAATTGGCTGGACTAAATCAAATGTCTGGAAACTCAGCTGGGAAGGCTGGAATGACTCAGGATTGGTCTATCATCTCTTGCTATCAGTACTTCATCACTTGTGCCATATTCTTTTGGGGTCACAGACACCACCCCCTCGCCCTGATACAAGAGGGTAGAGAAATGTTTCCCACCACTTGATGCAAGAGTAGTAAGTCACACTGCAGAAGAGCATGAGGGATGGGAGATATCATTGTGGCCATTTCTGGCTGGATAAAATCAGTGAAGGAGAAGCACCATAAGAATTACGGACTAAGGAATTTTTTAATGGAATTAGATATTACATTAAGTGTGGTAGGATTCATGGAAATAATGATCCAAAAATAAGAGTTGGAGAAATTAGAAAACAAATGTATAACATTTTCAGGGAAATAGTGAAACTAATTACACCCAGCTTCTAGATATAAAAGTGACTGGTAGAGAAGTCTATGAAATGTTGTTAGCTCTTTGCTTTTTGTGGCTACAGCCTCTCTGGGTTGTGCCCCAAAGCATCTGCAGGTGGGCTTGGGGTTGCCGTTGGCTGCTGTGGCTGAAGTCAGTCAGGAATCTGTGTTGGATGCAGAGCAGGCAAGAACAGGGACAAACTGGAAAACACCTGTACCCCTTGTCGCTCCAAGACAATATGCATATCTCAAGCCTAATGTGTATTTCTTTTTGTTTTTGTTTTTCTTTTTTTTTTTTTTTTTTGTGGTACGCGGGCCTCTCACTGTTGTGGCCTCTCCCGTTGTGGAGCACAGGCTCCGGATGCGCAGGCTCAGTGGCCATGGCTCGTGGGCCCAGCCACTCCATGGCATGTGGGATCCTCCCGGACTGGGGCACGAACCCGTGTCCCCTGCATCAGCAGGCGGACTCTCTCAACCACTGCGCCACCAGGGAAGCCCCCTAATGTGTATTTCTTCACTCTGTCTCCCAAGTATGCCCCCATTCTAACTTGAAATTATACAGGAAAGAGATTCCTGGGTTGTATACTTCCCAATATAACCAAATAGCCATAGAACAATACAGGATATATATATATAGTGACTCTGATCAGGGTTTACAAACATATCTGTAAGAGCCAATTATTTAAAAAATCTTACCTAGTCAGGAAAAATTATTGAATAAAAATTTTTGTTGCTGTTGTTTGTCTTTTGGGGTTTTGTTTGTTTGTTTGTTTTGAGATGGATAAGCACATACAAGTAAAGTATGACTATAACTATGTAGATGCTTTATGTCTAATTCGGTGTAGGGTCCACTACGCTGGTACATTTTTATCAAGTGGCTTTGTGTTGGGTTAGTGTTACTCATTTAACTACCTCTTCATTCATTCTTTCAACACACATTTATTGAGTACTACTGCATGCCAGATATTGTACACCTCTGATGGCTTTGTTTACAAAGGTGAAATATTTTCCTCCCTTATTTCGGGCAGATTTTATATTGTTGAAAGCTATTTTTAATCAGGAATTCATATATTCACATTGAATCGTAATTTTGAGAAAGACTGTGAAAAGTTATTCAGGCAAAACTACTCCTAAATCACTGGTTCTGTCCATATTTCCCTGGTGTAGTCTGCACAATCAGTACCAGCACAGTGAACTGACCTGAATGATGACATGTCAACTCCCAATAATAGCTGAATTAATAAACAGAGATTCTGGGGAGTGTCTACATTCGTCCTGGAAGTGGAGTCAAATATGTTAGAAAGTTGTTTCCCATTTTGATCTGAGTTTTTTTTAAGTATATGATTTAACATCTTGTAAATGCATTAGCGCTTTGAACAGTACTGAGACAAAAAAAGCACTTTTGTAAAGATTTCCTTGCCTTACTTTGTCTTGATGTGTAAGTTGAAATTGTTTTAGCTTTTAGGAACATAAATGGTTTGAAGTGTTTGCTGTTTTGTTTGTTTGTTTTTTTTTTTACTTTTAATTTCCCACCAGGAACACCCCTCCGCGATCAAGACGGAAAGACCATGCCATCATCCTGTATAAATAATTTCAGCAATTATTTGGGCGCTTGCTTGGGAACCATATAAAGTCCTTCTTTTTCCATATCATTGATGATCCATAACATCCTCAGTCAGACACAGCCTATTTTAACTCAACACAAAAGAACTAATTTGAGTTAAAGAGTGAAACTGAAAGCAAGAGCAAGAGAGAGAAAGAAAGAGGTAAAGAAAATGGGTTTTTTTACAATAATTATCTGCCAATTAGACATTAAATTATTGGAATCTTAGATTTGATCTCAAAAGATTGTCTTTTCCAGTTACTTTCTGAGTACAGTAGAGGCGACATTCTAAATTTGTGGTGTTTTTGATATCTAGGCAATAGATCAATGAGGAAAATACATATGCATTTGCTTTTTAATCTCAAAAATGCAATTTTTGAATTTTTTAAGCTATAGCATGACCATGGAATTAAATAAATTTCAGTCTTGGAGTAAGCAATTCTGACTTGATATAAACATGACCTTAAATGCCTGTATTTTCAGGCCAACTTATTCCAAAACCTGCCTTATAACCTTTGAAATATTAACAAACTCTCTTTCTCATGAAGTATTTTCCTTATGTCTTGTTTGCAAATGATCAATGCATCCAAACTCTTCTTTTCTTTGATTTTAACCTTGTCATACTTTTTTATTCAAAAATTCAAAATTTGGTCCCCCAAAATGACAGATACTATTTTGACTGTGCACCTCACAAGCATTACTTCTTAATATTCTTGTATTACCAGCTGATATATTTGAAAACTTCATTTCAGTCTACATATATCACACAACCTAAAATATCACTTATACTTTGACTATTTTCTCCATGCCCCATGTCACAAAAATGTCCACTCTCTTAGTTTCGTTCATGAATTTTGTAACGTACATGATTTTCACATCAACCTCTTAACTGGTCTCATCACCAGTCTCTTTTAAGTTCAACTTTTCTAAGCACTTTAAGTACATTATCTTTCCTAAAACACACACACACACACACACACACACACACACACACACACACACGTTCCAGATCATTTGGCAGGCATGTAGCAGAACTTGGACCTGGATCCAGGTCTTTTTGATTCCAGAGCCTACCTATTCTGTTAAACAGTATGCTTTTCTCTTACTCATTTTTGTCTTCCCACAAGACTGGATTTTTTGAGGAAAAGAACTATATCTTATCTTCCTTCAAATTCTCAGGGCTTACCCTGGAACAAAAACAGAGCTGTAACTCAATAAATATTTAATAAATAAATATATTTAAATAAGAAAATTATATTGGGTTTTTCTTGCCAGATTGAGAGTAATAAAATACTAGACTCTTTACCCAGAGTATATTACACAAATGCGTTTAGCAGTACAAGAGTGTTTTATTTAGTATTCCCAGGTGATATTAAGAATAAAACTACATATAGAATATTTCAGCAGCTGTGGGAAATAGTCTGATGGTCAGAACTGTCCATGTTGACAGTGAATTCTTCATTAATGAAGTTATTTGAGCAAAATGTGACCTGATCACTGGACCTGACAAACAAACAAGAATGGAAAGAATTAGTAGAGTATATACTAATTAAGGCCATCTCAACCTCAAATATTTTTTTCTGTTTTGTTCTATAACTGAGTCTGTAAAATAAGTTCACTTCCTACTAGTTTTCTACAAAGAGAGGTGACAGCGCAGGGCATGTTTATTAGAGTGTACATCATAAATTCTTTCCCTTTCAAGCATTATTTTTTATCCTTTTAAAACTGATTTTTTAAAAAAATGTTTAAAATGTTCAAGTGCAAATGACAAAGCAGCAGACCTCTGGGGATGACTATGTATATTTGTGCCACAGCTGCCAATGTTAAGAAGTCCTGAAACATGGTCCAATAACATAACAAATCAAAAGTGACACAGTTAATTTAAGGAAAGGGGACAACATACACTAAGTAATCCCTTTTTTTGCTGACTTGCACAAGAGCAAACATCAGTGTGTAATGATGCATTATGACACAAAATAGCAGGGGTTAGGGGCAAGCACAGACTGAAATCTTTTCTGCAGCATTTATGAAAGATTCAGAGCCACTTACTGCCCTTTTTTGCTGGTCTAAGCATGAATCAGTTTAACAGCTCAATTTACAATGTTATTGCTCATGGAGGGAATAAAAAATACACATCAGATGTTCTAAGAAATCTATGTAAGTGAGAAATTAGTAATTTTCAATTGTGCACAGTGAGAATGTTTTTTTCAAAAGCAATTTGGTATCTGTAGAGAAAATGAATAAAACTTTATTCCTCACTAATAGGACAGAAGCACTAGTAGGTGAATGTGTTTCAACATAAAAATGAAGTCATTTCTCATAGTCCTAAATTAGCTCCTGCAGAGATAGAGTCATTTTAGGTTTATTTTCCTTTTTGTAACAGAAAACTGCTTCTTTTTAGTCTACTAGTTCAATGTGTTTCACATATATTTGGGCATTTTGAAACAATGAAATTGATAAGTCAAGTGGCAATAATTAAATATCAATTGCTTTAGTGGATAAGACTGAAATCAACTCAAGTCAATTTTCAGCCTGGTAAAAACAATAAGACTTCTATAATAATCAGGATACTTTAATTGAGAAGTACACAAGCACTCAGGCCCTACTTCAGTACTCCAGTTTAAATTCCCAAGTTAGAAACAAGCAAAATTTAGTTCATTATTATAAGGAGTGTTATAGCTTAATTAAATAGAGCAGGTATCTTCAAACTTATACAAAGATATAAAGAGATGGGTAAAATAACTCTTCAGTTTTAGGAGTACTCATAACGCAGTGGAAAAAACACAGAGGTAAGCGCTGGGAGATCTGGGTTTTTATTCTGCTTCTGATACTAATTAGCTCTGTGACTAGGTTGAGACCTACTGTGAGGGAGTTATTTCTCCTCAGGGAGATTCAGCTTCCAATTTTCTCATATGTAAATGTAGAGTTTCAGATCCACTAATCTCCGAGGTCTCTTTCAAATAGAACATTCTGGAATTTTGTGATACTACTTTTAGAAACAGTATTATTCCAAAGATAGCAAACAACATTCATATTCCAGGTCATAGCCTCAAAATATGTGGAGGAAGAGACCAGGAGTTTTACATTCTGAGTCTGCAAACTCAAGATTTAAAACTTTAAGAAGAATGAAACAAAAGCCATGATGCTTCCTGTGTGAATTTTCACAAATTCAAGTCACTTGGAAAACATCTTATAAATGAAGATATAGCAGGCAACCATTTACCTCTTATTAAGAGTAGAACTGGCAAGTTGGCACAGAAAGGACTGCTGCGTTAAGGTCTCTGTGGTTGGAAGGATAGTTTGGATTCTAAAGTGACCATTGGTCAGCTGGGTGACAGTGGACAAGCTACTTACATTTGGGGAGGGCTTTATTTGCCTTATTTTAAAAATAGAGATACTTGCATTTAACTTACACAGTCATTCTCAGATTTATAGAAATAGAAACTGGTAAGTGCCTGGCACTAAAGGATGGTGTCCAATGTTAATTCATTTTCCCTTTTGGGCAGTCTTTATGTAAGCCACTGCAGTCCTTTTCTTTTTTTTTGTTTTTGGATTTTTTGACCCATGTATTTAGGAACTGTTTGATGATAACATTTCAATGTGTTAGAAATTAAAATAGCTTTTTCTCACTTCAACTCACCAAGCTATTTAGTTCAAACTAGACTCAAACAAGCCTGCATTTAAAAACTGAAAGGTGAGTGCACTGTATACAGTACAGTATTTTGCAGAAAAAAAAAACATCTTCTCCTTCAGAGAGCTCCTAAAGCAATGCTTTAGTGCCTTCAGTGGAACTCAACTAAGCATTGTTAGTATAAACAGTAAATATTAATCACACTGAGAATTTTTCTACATTGGAACAATAATGCATAATTTTGGAAGCTAGAGGTAGTTAATTCTGCTGCTCCTGTCAGGCATCATTACTAGAAAAATTGTAGCACTATCTTTTTCCTAGGCAGAGTAGAAAATAATGGTTACAGTTAAATATACTGTATATTTTTATATAATTTTTAATAAGTGCTAGTGTTTATATCTTGATGCATTGAAAAATGTTTCTGCCAAGATTTTCAACTTCTTTATCCCATCTTCCATTTCTATATTGAGCTTCTATCCTTCATTTCAAAGAATAGAAGAAATCTAATATATATCAAAGATACATGAGGGCATTAAAATACTTAATAGTTACATAGACGGCATTTATAACTTTATACATTAAGTAATGTAATTTGCTTTTTGCATCATTTTTTATATTTTTACATTTGATGCTTTTGTTTATACATTTTGCATTTTACTTTTGATTTAACTTTCATCTGTCAGAACGATTAGCCATTTATGTTTATGGCTAAACAGTGTGCTGAAAGGAACATAACAGCATTTTCATGGGATTGAAGTGAACAAAGATAGTGATGAACCAAGGTCAGCATTATGATCATCTTAATTTGTGTCATGCTGCTATCTTCTATTTATTTGAGAGGACATGTGTCAACACTGTTAAAAATATAAACTAAGAACAAAATAATCAATTAATCATAGGTCTTGTACACTCTCTAAAATGGTGGTTCTGTTGTGACCAGCTCTGTTAGCCCAACATCAACCTGAAAACACTGTCTCTGACCTCCAGAAAGTTTCCCTGTAGACATATATGACTTAACTAGAGAACATTTGAGAAAGCACAAAATAATAGAAAATAAATTATTCTCAAGTGCCGAAGGAATGAAGAATTATGATATATGACAAATTTTAATGAGAAATCTACAGACTGAGTTACAGTCCCATAATAGTGAATCAATACAGGAAGCAAAGTCAGGCAAAAATATGCAGGCTGCTATGATCCACACTTTATTCAGATGACCAAGTTCAAAGTTATATATCATCTAAGGACTCAAGAACAACATTTACAGGGTAGTTTCAGGCAGATGGCACTGAACACTGTTTCTATTAGGGACTTTTATGGAGAATGCAGCAGTGTCATCTAAAATTTTGATTCTAGAATGATTCTGCCCAGCACAGTCTGTTTCATGTTTTAAAGAGTGGCATTACATAATATACATATGGTCAACATTTTAAAATTTTATCTACATTAGCATTTAAAGGTCTATCCTCCCTCTAAATAATCAGCTGTTAATTTCTCCTTTTTGTTTTATTTGTATGTTTTGTATTTTTAATACAAAGATAGTAAGGAAGGCTGATTGATAGGTGGGGAGGGATGAGGAAAAACATAATGTTCAGGAGGGAATGACAAAAAACAGCATAGATAATTTTTCAGAATACACCTCTGGAAAAAGTGATGCAAACACATGTTTACCTCGTTTATAAGCAGAAAGCAGGGAAACCTCACCACTTATCAAACCAGAGGCCTAACACAACTGGTTAATGGAAAACAAACCATTTCATGACAAAGCTGCAGTATGGAAACTGAAGAAAAAGCTGTTCTCATGGATCTGCTTTGTGGGAAAGACTTGAGCAACAATGGGAATGACTACAGTAAATGACTATGACAATGGCTAATGTGCATTAAACTCTCCCTATATGCCCAGGTCTATGCTAAGTGTTTCCAGACACAATCTCAGATCATCTTCTCACAGCATCTCTAAGGTTTATGTGCTATTATTATCAGCTTATTTTTAGAGATGAGGAAACAAAGACATTGAGTGACAGTCAATGAATCTCAGTCTTGGAAACACATGAGAAATACCTGAAGATGTTTTAGCAATACTTCCAGGTCTGAGTTTAGACTCTCTGGGAGGTGAGGGCAGGCACGGGTATTTTTTAAAGCCAGATGATTCTAATATGAAATCTAAGTTGAGAAGCACTGAATTAAGTAACTTTCCCAAGGTAACACAATGAATGTGGAGTTAGGATTGACAACTAGCACAGTAGACTCTTAATGATACACTCAGCTGTCTGGTAACACACATGTGGGGAAGCAACGGCAGGCTGGACTTAATAATGCAGTTCATACTTGCTCCCAAATTATGACAGCACCTTATGGCAGGTCCACAGAACCCTGTTCTTGGACACTGCTTGCTTTAAAAGCCTCCTGTGACTTCTCATTGCTCTTTTGGTAAAGAAAAATTTATTTTACTTGGTCTACAAAGACAAAAGTCCTTAGAACCTGGCCTTGTCCTGGCCCTCTGGTTGTATCTCCCTTGGAGATGCTCATCAAGCAGTGGCTTTCCCCACCCGCTCTGTCCCTGGGTTTTCCCAGGGACTGTGGTCTCTACTTGGATTATGCTTTCTTGCCTTCTTCCCCAAATTAATCTCTACTCTACCTTCAAATTTATATTTCAAGGGTCACTTCTCAGGGGAAACATGATTTTCATGACTAGGTCCAAACTTCTCCCCTTCCTCACTCTCCCAACCCACCTTATGGATTCTCCAAGCTTTGTATTCCTTTCATCCACTTTTACAGTTTCATTTCTTAATATATACAGGAGATTGCTGAGTCTAAGTCTCACTTCCATCACTCTCCCTGGCCCTAAAGCATTTATGTACTTTGGTGGGTATCTTTATTTCATTTTTTTATGCCACCTTAAACTCTAGCTGTCTTATAGCAAAATTTATCTTCCTGCTTTAAAAGGTAGTTCTCCTTAAGTTTTATTTGCATTAAGAACATTAACATTCTCATTACCAGGGCCTAAATTGTCAGGACTACTCATGAGTCCTCGTTCATGCAGTATTTACACTTAGTTGGTCAAACTTGATAGTTGAACACTCAACATATCTCCTTAGTTTGTTGTCTTCTTTTCATTTCCACTGCCACCCCCAGTTCAAGTCCTCATTACTTCTAATTTAGACTACTAAAACATTGCCAAACATGTGTATGGCAACACACATTAGATTCATGTGTAGAGTTTATTGCAATGATGTTTATGTCCTATCCCAGATCCAGTGAATCTGAATTTCTGTGTCTGAAGCCTTACGATCTGCATCTTAGGAAGTTTCCACATCATTCATCTGCATGCTGGAGTCTGAGAATCTTGAAACTGAAATAACTTTGTAAGCATTGTCCAAATCCCAATTCTTCCTTGCTTCAATTTAACGTAGATGCTCATTCTGCATGAATATTCCAAAGAACTGTTCTATTAGCAAAATACTCAAACTAAAACAAATGAATTCTGAAACTCCATTGTAGGGTTATAGAATTAAGAATACATTTAAAGTTTAACAAGAAAGTTTTACTTCCTTTATGTAGTGCAAACTTATTTTTCTATATGTATTCCATTTTCTACATACAAATTGCAAGACATACTTCTGAAGATTTTGCTCTGCATCAGGTTAACACATTTACACTCTTGTAGAAATCAGCTTGCTTTTCTTCCACCTAAAATACACTCACTCTAACATATGCTTTGAATTATGAATTTCTGTGTTCACCTCAAATGAAACATTTTAATTACCCTTTGGTGAGCTCTTGAGTGGTGACAGCCAAAAAATTTATTAGGCATCCAAAAATATTAATGACAGTTATTCCATAGTTTGCTCCAACCCAATGCCATCATATGTTTTCAAAATATAGGAGGAACTCCTGAAGTGACTCTCATCTCTCCTTTTACCTCATGTATCCCATGCTTTTCAGTTTTAAATGCTAGGGAAGTCTCTACAGATGAGCCACATCCTCCAATATTTTAACAGGAATAAAGGAACATCCTGGATAAAATGTACGTCTGTGAAAATGGGCCAGATAGTGTCATCTCTTTGATCAAAACGCTCCATTCTCTCCGTATTTCACTCAGAATACAAGCCAAAGTGCACACAATGGTCTCACAGTCCTTTGCAAGATGGCACACCAAGACCTGTCCAATCTAAGTGCGTTTTGCCTACCCCAAATTCACTTTCCTACCGCCATTCTGGCCTTCTTATTTGTCTGCAAATGTATAAAACCTCTTCTTGACCTGTTCTTCCTCTACATAACTCACTCAAGCCCTTCAAATCTTTGTTGATGCTGACCTTCTCAATAAGGCTATCCTGAAAACTTATGACCCTGTTTAAAACTGCAACCTAGTCTCCTCCCACTCTCCCAAGTCAGCTTCTCTGTTCTACTCTTTACATTTTTTCATTACCATCTCCAAATACACTATTCACTTAATTATTTACTTTGTACATTCTTCATTAACTCATTCTCCCAACTGAAATTTACATTAGAGTAGCAGTTTTTGTGTCTTTTGTCCCATGATATATCCCAAGCACAAAGAAAAGCCCCTGGCATGTCATAGGTACTCAATCAGTATAGGAGGAAGTCAGCCTGGGATATAAAGACAGAAATCATGATACTAGTTCCCTTTGCTGATGGCTCTGGAGTATGAAACAAAATAAACAAAACAAAATAGTCATTTCAAAATTACAATTTATTTTCCCATTTTGGGCTAACTGAATGCTTCGCTGCTCAATATGTTTATAGCTTAACCAATGTACACTGTCACTCAGTTTTCTAAATATTAAATCAAATTGTTTAAACAATGACTAGTATTACAAGTCATTTCAATGTGACAGTTTTGTGTATGTGAAATTGCCAATATATTTGCTGTAATTAACTCTATATATTTATACGCCACAGAATAAATTATTTAAGCTTATAAACTCTCTCTGTTGACTACAGTTATTTTTAATTTCCAACAAGAACAGAATAGGCACAGTACACAATAAAGTGAGGCTAGCATATGCTATTATCACTTGCTGCTGATGTAAAATATTTTCCCTGAGAAAAGAATTAATAACATATGAATAAGAGAATATCAACAATATTTTGTATAAATAACATTTTTATGCAAATAGCAAATATATATAACATGTTTATTTATTAATAAATATTTTAGAATATGTATGTGATGAGATAATGGTAAGAAGGTTATGCTATATTTTATATTTAAGGTATTGTTTAATGTAAAACTGAAGACTCTATAGTTATCTTCAATAATTTTTACATCTTAATTCATGCTCTGAAGTGTAATAATGGGATTGCTTTCTTTTCACATACTTTGCATGAGTATTATATTAATAGAATATTTAGATAAATATTTGGGTGTTCTCTCACAGAACACTGAAATAAATTGACTTTGAGTCTTAGCATTGTGTGCTTATTTAATAAGCCCAGCATCTTTAATACCTAAGAAGTATCCATGAAGATGAAAAAAAAATGAAACTTTAGGTTATTATTCAGGTACAAATATAAAAGGTTTCACTATCATTGATTCTGTTATTCTTATCAGAACATTCACCGTTAATTCTTTTATTCATTCAACAAATTATTATTAAGCACCTTCAATGTGATTGGTCTGTGTTTATCATTATACTTACTATATTATGCTGAATATTTCTTAACAGATTTTAAATTCTTTAAAGTTAAGGGCTATGCTTTATTTCAATTTTTATTGTACCTGGAAGCTAGTATGCTTTCAGAAAAATAATGTTCAAGTTAACTGAAAGAGGTGTTGAATATAGAAGTGAGCATACATTCCCTGCCCCCAAAGAGATTAGCAACTAGTGGGATGGACATCTCAAGTGATTTAATAATAATGACAATGTTACATGAAATGGTTACTGCAAAGTTGTGCATAAACTGTGTTCAGGGAAGAGACACCTCACATATCCTGCATCCAGAGCAACGGGTGCTTAGGAAATGCTTCGAAAATGATGGCACATTAAGTTGTGAGGTATTAGATTCCCAGAGAGATATGTGTTATAAGAACATTTCATGCAAAAGAGAATTAGGAATGCCGGAGTACTAAAGCAAGGCAGAATATGTTTGTGCCTCATTTTTATGTTTAGAGAAAGCAGTTAGTCAAAATACTTAATGTATATTTTTGTCTAGAGATGCAGATATATATATACATAAACATTTTTAAAAATTCCTCAAAATATGAGACTATATGTGACACATGAATTAATCATCTGTAAGATAAATCCTATAAACGTACCAAACGTTTGTCAAGGTTTTAATAAATTTTGCATGGGTAATATAGGTATTCCAAGTCAACAAAATAGTCTGAAAACTTTTGGATAAGACATAGTCTTTCACAGAGTGTTTTGATATGTTAATTGTAAATTAACGCTAGAACTGCAATTATAATCTATTCATGAGCAATAAAGGACAGACAGAAGGGAAGAACAGAGGGAAGAACTGAGGGAGGGAAAGAGAGAAGGAGAGGAAGAAAGAGATAAAAAGTGGATGAAAGAAAGGAAGAGTGGGGGAGGAGGGAGGGAGGGAGAAAGGAGAGAAGGAAGGATTTGCAGATTTGCCTCTGACTACATGCTTAATAGCGGGATAATATGTTACTGCTACATATCCAAAATTGAATTCCTAGTATTTCCTCCCATAGTCTTCCAAATATCAGTATATGTCAACTTTTCCCTTTTAGTTTATTAGACAAAATATCTTAGAGTTATTTTCAATTTATCCACTAAATCTTTTGGGGACTTTTTACTTACATAAAAGATACATGTGTTTGACAGAAATTTGTCATTGCAACTATTATTATTGTTGAAAAGTACAAGTATGGGCAAAGGACTGTTGGAGATGAAGCATCAAAAGTGAGGGTTGTACATTTGGTGGCTCTGTCTGCAGCATCCATTCAACTCTCTTGTACTCTACTTACCTGTGATGCATAAGCTAGAAATTTAAGCCACATTTACCCAACTCTGTTGTGTGTAGTTTTGCATAGAACTAAGAGACTGTTTAGTGGATGGGCTTACTGAGATTTGAGAGTTTGATGTCAGAGAGAGTATCATTCTATTGCCAATCACAATGCTGAAGATATTAGATTGTCTACTGCAGTGTTCAGGTGTCCATTCACTAACTTCATGGAGGACAGGCAGCTGTTATAGCATCTGTAGTTTCCAGACCCTTGGCTCACAACTACAGTGGTGTGTTTTTGAATTCAACAGTCCTTCTTGATTCTTCCCATTGTTGAGAATCACTGCACACTGAAAATATAGGAGCTCCTATGTTGGTCCAGTCCATAGTGTTGTTTAGCAGTCATTCCTTGAGTAGAAGCCAAAACTCTGTGTCTTTAGCCATTTCAAGGGTTTTTTGATTACCCAATTACTTGTAACAAAAATTTTGTATTTGAAACAGCTGGAGTAACTTCTGCTTATTTCCTCTGATCTAGGATTTATCATTGCATACTGTAAGAATTCTCAGATCCTACTTTCAACTGTATTATGCATATATAGGGCCCTTGGCCTACATGCTAATTTCTTCTGCATTAAAACTAAATTAAAACTTTTTGCCCAGCAAAGGAAACCATAAACGAGATGAAAATACAATCCTCAGAATGGGAGAAAATATTTGCAAATGAAGCAACTGACAAAGGATTAAGCTCCAAAATATAGAAACAACTCATGCAGCTCTATATCAAAAACAAAACAAAACAAAACAAACAACCCAATCAAAAAATGGGTGGAAGACCTAAATAGACATTTCTCCAAAGAAGACATACAGATGGCCAACAAACACATGAAAAGATGTTCAACATCACAAATTATTAGAGAAATGCAAGTCAAAACTGCAATGAGGTATCACTTCACACTGATCAGAATGGCCATCATCAAAAAGTCTACAAACAATAAATGCTGGAGAGGGTGTGGAGAAAAGGGAACCCTCTTGCACTGTTGGTGGGAATGTAAATTGATACAGCCACTATGGAGAACAGGTTCCTTAAAAAGCTAAAAATAGAATTACCATATGACCCAGCAATCCCACTGCTGGGCATCTACCCAGAGAGAACCATAATTCAAAAAAACACATGCACCCCAATGTTCATTGCAGCACCATTTATTATAGCCAGGACATGGAAGCAACCTAAATGTCCATCAACAGAGGAATGGTTAAAGAAGATGTGGTACATATATACAATGGAATATTAACCATAAAAAGGAAGAAAATTGGGTCATTTGTAGAGATGTGGATGGACCTAGAGACTGTCATATAGAGCGAAGTAAGTCAGAAAGAGAAAAACAAATATCGTATATTAATGCATATATGTGGAATCTAGAAAAATGGTATAGATGATCTTATATACAAAGCAGAAATAGAGACACAGATGGAGAGAACAAATATATGGATACCAAGGGGAAAGTGGGGGGTGGTGCTATAAATTGGGAGGTTGGGATTGACATATATACACTATTGATACTATGTATAAAATAGAGAACTAATGAGAACCTATTGTATAGCACAGGGAACTCTAATCAATGTGCTGGGGTGACCTAAATGGGAAGGAAATCCAAAAAGAGGGGATATATGTATATGTATAGCTGATTCACTTTGTTGTACAGTAGAAACTAACACAACATTGTAAAGTGACTATACTCCAGTAAAAATTTTTTTAAAAACCTAAATCATTTCACTTGGATGCTTATAAAGGTTCTTTACTGTTCTGAATTATAATGGATGCATAGTAAGCGTTTATTTCAATAAATGGATTCCCATATTCTTACTATAACTGTATTTAGAAATAAATATTTACTAGACACCTTCTGTATTCTGGATACTATTCCAAGAGCAGAAGTAATGAAGCAGACTTGATTTCTTTTCTGTGGGCCATATATATTAGTGAGATTAGTGGAAGGATTCCAAGTAGTTAATGCATAGCATAAAAATGACTTTACTTGTTCTTGCTAACACAGGGCTACCTTAATTTTACTCTATAGCAATACATTTTATAGCTTTTTTTTTTTTTGAGTAGCTAGACTCATCTCTTCCTTTAAATTGTTTTCATGACATTCTTTTCTTTTTTTTTTTTTGAAGATGTTGGAGGTAGGAGTTTATTAATTAATTTATTTATTTTTGCTTTGTTGGGTCTTCGTATCTGTGTGAGGGCTTTCTCTAGTTGTGGCAAGCGGGGGCCACTCTTCATCGTGGTGCATGGGCCTCTCACTGTCGCGGCCTCTCATGTTGCGGAGCACAGGCTCCAGACACACAGGCTCAGTAGTTGTGACTCACGGGCCCAGTTGCTCCGCGGCATGTGGGATCTTCCCAGACAAGGGCTCGTCGAACCCATGTCCCCTGCATTAGCAGGCAGATTCTCAACCACTGCACCACCAGGGAAGCCCCCATGACATTCTTTTAAAGATGGTGATGATGTTCGTAAATTCCCATGTCTAGAATATTTTTTTCTCAATCTCAAAAAAACATGCAAGATCACACGTGAATACACAAATATCTGTTTTTTCACTCTCTGTTTTAAGTATCCAAGGATTTGTAAACATTAAGTAAGTAAACATTAGTCTTTTAATATTAGATAAAATTCACAGAGTAATGATTAATACTACTCTATATTTTAAAGAATGCTATTGAAAATTGGAGGATTTTGTTTAAAGATGTAATCAAAAGTTTTGTCCCATATCTAGTATTCTGCCACTGTATTTCTTTATATTAAAAAAAATCAAACTTGAAAGCATTTTATTGTTTTCATTATGCATCTTTACTATGAAACTTTAAAAAAGCCTTCCCTGCTGTTTGCAGACAATTGAATATATCCTATATGGTCTAATAAGATCCAAATTCACATGGTTTATAAGATTTGCCTCTAACTCTTCCAAATACGTGGGCTGGCCCTTCCCCATCACTGCATTAACATTCCTATGAAAAGGTGACATAAAACCCAAATCAAAAAATATGTCTAGATACAGCTGGGACTGGTGTATTTTATGTACAGTTTTTATGTGTTATGATTGAAGAAACTCATCAGTTTTTCTATTTCATCTAAACAGTGGTTATGGTTTATATTAATTTATCTTAATTGAAAACAATTAGATTTTCAAAAGTATTGTGGTTGAAATTATAACCAAACTGTAATCTACAAATTGAAGAACCAAGTTCACTAGTATCTTTCATAGCATAGAATTAGAAAGTTTATAGTACATAAAGGCTGGATTTATAGTTTGTTCCCAAAGAATTCATATGGAAGAGAGTTTGATTTTTTTCCTTTAATAAAGTGTTTCTATTTAAAGGATGCTTTAATAGCAATATTTTTGAACTATTCAAGACTTTTTCTTTGTAGCAACAAAAACTGAACTCAAACTGAAAATTTACAGGTTCTTTGAAAAGGAAAACTTAGAGTTTCAGTTTCAGGAATGACAGGCTCCAGGAGCTCAAATTTGTCTTTAGGAACCTGCATTTTCTCAAATCTTAATGTTACTTTCCCCTATATTGGTTTCACCCTCAAGAAGGCAGAGAGCCTCCTCTATTCAAATTTGGCTAGATAATCCTTATATCTCCAAATTTCTGTCCTATTAGCTTCATTATCCCAAATATAGCTGTTTTTCCCAAAATTGCAGAAATATTTTGAAACTGAATCTTACTGGGTCACCTGCCTACCTTTGAACCATGAGGATGAGATAGGGTATTGTGGCTCTGGAAAAGGAAATGGGAGTGTTTCCAATGGGAAAAGTAGTGCATGTATGCTGAGCAGGCAAAACTTAATATGCATCCAGTATTGTGGTTAGCAAAAAGTAACATGTCTACTACAGTGGTGAATCTATATATTGAATGATGGAAATGGTTATTTACATGCAAATCAATGCATCTGCTGGAGAGAAGAAATTCAACTTAAAGTAGAAAGGCTAATTTTTTAGGTGGTATTTAATAGTAAAGCTCATTCATGACAGGATTTTTAAACTACTTTTTAAATTACTGGACATACATACTCATCCTTTAAATTCAGAGTATACACATAGATAGAAATATAACAAAGTGTCTCAGTTGATACAAAGCAAGTGTTTCTTTTAAAAGAATTCACAAATACTTTTAAAAGCTTCTCTAAAACTGGAATAGAATATTTCACACAGGTTATAATTTAACTCAATTTTTCTTTATGATAGAAGTTATAAAACAGATATTAGTGATTATTCCTTGCATTCTATACAATATTTAATATCAAAATTTATTTATATTGTGACTTTATTTTGTATATAACAATGTAATTATTAAAGCAATTATAAAATTTACATAGCCTAGGAATATACTTCTGACAAATTAATGATAGATTTAATTTTGTAACATGGTTATCAAAAATATATCAAAATAAAACTGTGCTCTATCATTTCTCTGATTGGTTATATAAAATTCAAGGATTCTTAATTAATTTAAGATATGCTTGTAGAGAGAGCATTGTAGTTACTTAATATATATACCATATCATAATATATGGTTGTCAGAGTAATTACTTTCTACTATATAACTTGGAATTTTTCAAATGGTAGTTTTTAGCACTATATTTCCACAGTAAGTCAAACTTAATCTATGGCAAGTATAGAACCTACTTGGCTGTAAGATTCTGTATGAGCTTAAATTTCATAGCTCTGCCTTTAAATGAATATGTTGTTTTCATCTTTAATAAATGAAAACTGGATGGAAATAAATTTACTGTGGTCAGAACAAGCACTTCAAATGTGTGTGTATGTGTAGTTATCTGTTTATTCTGTTTTAAAGTATTGTTCCTTCTTCCATTAATATATCAACCTTTTTATGACTGGAGAAAATAAGACAGATAATACAATAGTTAAAAAATAAGCATTAAACTCTGTAGTAATATTTCTCAAGAATATGTTGTTTCATTGATATGAAGTTGAGATGAGAAATGACACAAAATTACAGATTTTAGAGTCTTGGTTTAAATATGAATGTCCTTCATAAGATCAATATAGAAATCTTTAAATGCAGTAAATATCATACATCTCATTTATGAGAACTTCTTGCAATTTAGAACTGTTACCCAACAAGAAAAAAATGGAATTTTGTTGCTGATGTGGTTTACAGTTATATTTCTTCACTAATATCCTAGGTAACTTTGATCAAATTACCTAAATTATCTGAACATCATTATCTTACTTTTTATAAAGGGAATAGTATTTCACAAGGTTTCTGAAACCACTAAACAATGTAATGAATGAGAAATGCATTGTAAAATTTAAAATGCTATATACATTTTTGACTTGTTGAAGTTACTAAACTTTTACTGTAAATGTTATAATTTTAATTTAATAAGAACCATGTATTTAAGCTAGAAATATTTTAAATATCCTCTAGGTATTAGAATTATTGTGATCATTTTACATTATCTATCTATCTATCTATCTATATATCTATCTATCTATCTATCTATCTATATATATATATATATATTTTTTTTTTTTTTGTGGTACGAGAACCTCTCACTGTTGTGGCCTCTCCCGTTGCGGAGCACAGGCTCCGGATGCACAGGCTCAGCGGCCATGGCTCACAGGCCCAGCCGCTCTGCGGCATGTGGGATCTTCCCGGACCGGAACACGAAACCATGTCCCCTGCATGGGCAGGCGGACTCTCAACCACTGTGCCACCAGGGAAGCCCCTTTACATTAGATATTAATGTAAGATATTTTATTAAAATTTCCTGTAACACACCAGGTACACCATTCTACCTCAGGGCCTTTGCATTAACAATTTTCCATGTCTGAATAGCACTCTCCCTTATCCATGTGGCTTGTTCCTCACCTCCTTTAGTCTTTGGTCAAATGTTTCTTCTTTGAGGAGTTCTTTTCTGGAACACTCTTTAAAATTATAGCAGTCCCTCACACACTTCCACTACTTGTCCCTTCTTTCTCTTAATTTTCTTCCTGTATTATTTAACATTCATGACCACCTGGCATACTACATAGGTATTTTATCTTCTATATCCCTGCAACTCCCCCTCCCCACCCCACACACACTGAAATATAAGCTCAAAAAAGAGGAAGAATTTTTGGTTGTTTTGTATATTATTCTGTCAAGACAATTGTCTGGAGTATTTTAGGAATCCTATCTTTATCTATCTGTCTTCTATCTATCTATCTATCACCTGTCTATCTGTATCTTTCCACTTACTGTCTTTCTATCTACCTATCTATATTTAGTTATTGAATAAAAGGATATATATTTCTTAATCTAAATTAACTATATGGCAAATTGTACATGGGTCAGCATGTACTATTTTGGTGAGTTACATAATTTTTTATGGTCAGTATATCTGAATGCATTCTTTGCACCAAACAGCATAATTGTATTTTCCTGCCAGAATTATGATCCTAAAAATGAAAAAAAAATAGATGATACATACAGTACTTTGTATGTGCTGGGTACTGTTTAAACACTTTATTTGTAACTCCTTTACTCCTAACAACAACCACTTGATATAGGAACCATTATATTACTTCCATTTTAATAAATATTAAAACCGAGGTATAAATGGCCCATAGTCAAACTACATAATTGATTATTTCTTTGATTCTTTAATTTACTTTTGGTGAAATCTGTAATGGTTGGTATAATGTTGCAGTTTTGCAACATCTAAAAAACCCCACATTTTCCCCCAATCATTATTAACTGTAAACACTTCACAAATGCTTCCTTGGTCTCCATAACTTATTTGGAACTTTTGTACACAATACAACCACTGATTAGAACAATTTTGCCATTTAGATTAGCAAACAAAACATTTTCTTATACTTGAAAATATTGGTGTTACAGTTATGTAAATGACTTTCAAATAAATTTTGAACAAAAGGTTGTGCTAAACAAGCAAGAAAGAGAAAAATAGTCAGCATTCATTCTAAAGAAATAACGCAAGTTTCTATTAAGTATTTTCAGCTAGATTGCAAATGCTTCTTATGAGAAAAATCTTATTCAGAGCATACATTGAAAAATGTAAGCATAAAACTTCAAATACATGGAGAGTTATTGATGTTCTGTATGCTTCATAAAGTTTATTTCTCATAACTGTTCTGCTATTATTATAAAAGAATTATACATTAAAGATACAGAGAGGGTTTTTAGATCATTTAAAATCTATTAAAAGCTGAGATAGTCTTATAATTAATTTTCTGCTGAGATGAGAATTCGGAACCTTGAAATAACTTGCAGATGGTCATTGTCATAGTGAAGAGAACCTTTGTCCTCTTCCAAAAATTATTTTACTCCTAAGTAAGAATTCAAGTTACCTTTATGTCTCCCTGTTTTTTTCTATTACTCAGGTGAGATTAGTGGGCTGGTTCTTGGAAGCAAGGATAGGTTGCTCCCAACGTGATTTAATTTCAGTTGTGTTTATTGAACTTAAAATGTCTTTCTCGTGTTTGATTCTTCTTTTTAAATGGAAATACCCCTTGGAAAGTAGGTATTTGCCAATTCTGTTTTTTGTACCTTAGTTCATTTTCTGATCCTTAAAATAGTGACTGAGGGCAAGACAATTTACTCTGTCATAATAACAATTAAGAAAAAAAGTTTTGGGCTTCCCTGGTGGTGCAGTGCTTGAGAGTCTGCCTGCCGATGCAGGGGATATGGGTTCGTGCCCCGGTCCGGGAAGATCCCACATGCCGTGGAGCGGCTGGGCCCGTGAGCCATGGCCGCTGAGCCTGCGCGTCCGGAGCCTGTGCTCCACAATGGGAGAGGCCACAACAGTGAGAGGCCCGCGTACCGCAAAAAAAAAAAAAAAAGAAAGAAAAAAGTTTTATCCTGGCACATCATGATGAATGTTGTCAATAGCGTACATTTTTCATTAAAACCATGTATTAGTTATTTATTGTTATGAAACAAATTACCCCCAAAATTACAGGCATAAAATAACACACAATTATTTACATCACAGTTTCTATGAGCCAAGAATCTGTGCCTACTTCGCTGCAGTCATCACAAGGCTAGATTTAGTACCCCACTCCCCAACCCCATTTACACACCTGACTGTTGGCAGGATTTAGCTCCTCCCATGTTTTTGAACTGAGTCCTCAGTTACTCACAAGCTCCTGTCTGGAAGCCTCTCTCAATTCCTTGCAACATGGGTCTCTCCATAAAGCAGTTTACAACATAGTAGCTTCCTGCATCATAGTATGCAAGAGGGCAAGAGAGAGAAGGCTAGGAAGCAGAAGTCACAGCCATTTTTAACCTAATTACGGAAGTGATATCATGTGATATATGGTGTATTCTATTCATTAGAAACAAGTCACTAGGCCCAATACACACTAACATGGCTAAAAATACAGGGAGGCGAATTCATTATTAGGAGTTATCTAAGGAGGTGCTTACTACAGTCTTGCATATTTTCTGTCCCAGTATATAGTTTGTGAGAATTTCTTCAAACGTAACACACATACTGTCTTTGACAAAAATAATACATACTGCCAGAAATGTTTATTACCAAATGTTGATTTTAGTGCTACTGCCAAGCACACTAGTTGTAAAATTATACACATTCTACTAACTACTATTTTGAGACCATATTATTGGAAACAGATGATTACTAAAGGTGTTGTGTTTCTAGCACACTATTTACTCAGTATTTGATAAGTGTTACTGATACCTATTTGGAATAGGAACATTGAAGACAGGTATGAGATATTTGGCCAAGACTTTGTGATTACATGTGAAATATTTTGACAGGAGCTATCTATAAGGAGAAAGCTATAGAGACAAAAATCAGGATTTTCTAGTCAGAAGCTAATGTGATAAGTCAAGCTAATTTTTTCTTTAAACAGCTAAATAATCTGAATATATTTTCAAGTTCTGGTAAGCATCTTGATCTCTATTAACCTTGAGGACATCACTTAGGGTTCTGAAATAGTAATTTCCAAATAATAAAGAAGTTGTTTTTGAATTTCTTTACGTGAAACAATTTTCATACACACAGCATTTTATCAGTATTTTCTGGTAACATATAACACACTATCCTTTGTATTATAATTTTGCTGCTCTTATTTTTAATACATGTCTTATTTTCTTCTACTATAACAAGGAACCAGGATTTTGAGATTATGACCTTCATCTTGTAATGAATTCTCTGGTCTTCAGTTTCCTGGTCTCTGAATGTGGATGTTGGATTGAATGCTGTTTAACATTCTCTACAGAAGTATCTACTCTATTATATTCTGAGCATCAGTTCCTTCAAAGAAAATTGTGTATCATTCTTGTGTTTATTCTCTAATGGGATTTAGTATGTAGTAGGTACCTAACAAATATCTGGAGGAGAAGAATTAAAATAATATGGGCTAACATTATTTTGATATTGGATACATTGTTTTAGAAATTTAATTAACCATATTTCACTTAGAGAGGATTCCTACTACATAAATTTTGTGTTTTCTATCATTTTGGCTTGTGTTTATTTCATTTAGGTCATTTTAAGCCAGGAATATATTTTTATTTATTTATTTTTTATTTATTTATTTATTATTATTATTATTTTTTATTATTATTTTTTTTTTTGCAGTACGCGGGCCTCTCACTGTTGTGGCCTCTCCCGTTGCAGAGCACAGGCTCCGGACGTGCAGGCTCAGCGGCCATGGCTCACGGGCCCAGCCGCTCCGCGGCATGTGGGATCTTCCCGGACCGGGGCACGAACCCGTGTCCCCTGCATTGGCAGGCGGACTCTCAACCACTGTGCCACCAGGGAAGCCCTGTTTTTATTTTTAAGATAAGTTTTATTCTCTGATTTAGTTTTTTTTCTTTTTTTTTAGAAAGCAAAACCAAAAACAAACCTTATTTTAGCATGATTTTATATTCTACTTCAGGAGGTTAGTGTTTGTTTTT
This sequence comes from Hyperoodon ampullatus, assembly GCF_949752795.1. Taxonomy (NCBI): domain Eukaryota; kingdom Metazoa; phylum Chordata; class Mammalia; order Artiodactyla; family Ziphiidae; genus Hyperoodon; species Hyperoodon ampullatus. Next base: position 77,153,841 of record NC_136914.1, on the reverse strand, counting down.
GCTAAAACTGACTTTTCACTGTTGGTAGCTAATTACCATTTCTTTAGGACTAAGGTTGTGATAGATGCCAGCAACTAGAGAGGTTTTGATTCACATTCTCATAACATATTCCTAATCAATCAGTAAAATAACAGATGCACGGAACATGTTCCTACACAAGCATATGGTAAGTATCACAGTTTTCTTAACCTCATGTTAAAAAAAGTTTTAAAAATTAAAAACAAATTTACCTGCTGTTTAATTCTTGCTCATCAAATATTTAATTAAAAATTACTGCTAAAAAAATTACTGCTAAGGCAATGTCGCAAATCATAATCTCTCTTTTCAAATATATAGAGTGGAGCAACATTAACCAGTGAAAAGTTGAAAATATAATTTAGACCTCTAGTTTCAGCTCCAACATATAAAGAACCTGGAAGTCATCATTCTCATGCTTACAATTTTGAGAACTCCTGGTCAAAAATAAGAAAACAAGGAAAGTCTAAGAAATTGTCACAGCCAAGAGGAGCCTAAGGAGACATCAGTACTAAAAGTAATGTGGTACTCTGGGTGGGATCCTGGAAGAGAAAAAAGACATTAAGTATAAAATGAGTTAATCTGAATAAACTAGATACTTTAATAATAGTGTATTCATGCTTGTTCATTAATTGTGACAAATGTACCATGTTTTATAAGATATTAATAATGGAGGAGACTGGGCGAGGGTATATGGGAACTCTCTATAATTAGCTTCTCAATTTTTCTATAAATCAAAAGTATTCTAAAAATTAAAGTTTACTGCAAAGCAAACAAAATTTTTTATTTTATCCATTTAGTTATGAAAGCTGTCCTTTGCTTAAGCTTTATTTTCCAGATAATTCTTAAAATGTTATCAATTAATTTGTCCTGAGGAGAACTTGTTAGGAAATATTTAAAGAATAGAAAATTAACTACTTTCCTTTTTTTAAAATAATATGCGCATCTGGGAGGTATGAGTTTATCTTATAAAACTTCAGTCTTTTTTTTTTTTTAACTTTGTCTCAGCTAGAGAACAAAAGTTGAAAAACAAACCCTGTTCTTGCATATTTCTCCACATCAGTACATTTTTTTTACTTGAACTTACAGATAAGTCACTATTATAAGACATAAAATGATATAAAAGTCAAATCAGCAATCAAGACAAATCCTTCCTCCCTACAAAAATGAACACAAGTGTCACTTTATAGAACTGCCTTAAGAATTCAGTGTCAAAATATAGTGTCTTTAATTGTTAAGAGCTTTCAAATATGGTTAAACAAAAATTATAAAAACGTACTTCAGATACAAACAAGATAACCTCCCCAGAGCATATTGATTTACCAAGTGACCTCAGTTTTTCTGAAAAGAAAGAAACAGTGATTTACATTATTTGCACAAATTTTTTCCAATTGTTAGTCATATTATATTTGTGCAAATCTCACCCAGTTCAGTTCTTTTCTTTCAAGAATCAAATCTCCTCTAGTCTGGAGCTGCAGCTCTAAAGTGATCCTAATGATATCATGAATACTCTATGTGTGATAACATTTAAATGCATATTATTTATAATAATAGCTACTAACATTGCATGAGCACTTACAAGATATGAGTATATTTCTAAGTTATTTGCAAACATTCTTAGCAATAAAGGATACACTGCTATTATCCCTATTTTATGTATTGTGCAAAGACAAGATAAAAACAGGGCACAGAAACAGTGAAATAACAAAGAACAACATTATATGGTGTCCCAGGTAAGGTGCAGGAGTAAATCTGAGAATACAGCTGGTCTGATAATAAGAAGGAAGATCCCCTACTGAAAGAACTAGGTCATAACTGGAATATCATGTCAAGTGTCCAGGCATACGAGAATAACATAGAGACCATGTTATTAGAAACTTAGTATAAGTAAGGGCCTGGTTGGTTGATCATGGCTGATGTCCAATTGCTAGAATTAAGGGACTAGGTGAAAATAGAAATTCAATAGTTTTTGAAAATTTTGAATCCACAAATAGTGGCGAGATTCAACAGTCGGAGGTTAAGTTGCCCTAAGTGAGAAAACAGAAGGGGTGCAGAGGCAGTAAGCTAGATAGTTTGTTTCTTGAAATAAACAATTTTCATGAAAAAAGATACATTTGGATAGATACAAAATCAATTTCAAATAGTTAAATATAAATCTTGATATTTTGACTGGAAGCAGGAAGGAGTTAAATGACCCTAGTTAGTTACAAATTAAATCTGTTTGTTAGTGAAAGTTATAACACTTTTATCAACGAAGAAAAATTAAAGTGTGTAATGTATATGCCTAAGTACAAGATGATAAAACACCAGTAATCAAAGACATGATTAAATAGAATAAATGGTTAAAACACCTTGTTAAGTAAAATGGAAACAAAAAATAAATAAATCTGTAATGCAGTGTAAAGCTTGTTTGTGGATTATTAAACAATCTAAATTTTTTAAAATGAGAGTCATTAAACACTGGATATGATAAAAATAATTTAGTAAACTTGCTCCTAAACCTCAACTGAAATTAATCAACTTCAAATGTTATAGGGAGTATGTAGTAAGTAGAGTTAATGTCTAGAGTCCCATAATAAGGCATGTGTTCATATAAAATAATTACTATGTAGATAGATGTTTTGTTAAACCATGCAATTTTAAATTATGCTACATATTTAATTGTATTTATAAACATAGAAGCATAGGGCAGGTAAGACAAAAATATATTTTTTCAGAGAACTGAATACATTAAAAAGATATTAAAATATATGCAAATGGTTATACTGGTTATATTTATAGAATATATATATTTCTAATATGCATGCTATATATATAGTGTTCTATGTTATTCAGTGTAAAATACACTATATATATTATTGCTCCAACTTCTCCAAGATGTGATTTTTAGGTCAGAAATAGCCATTTGGATAACTGCTATAAGTCATTGACTTTCACATAATGGCAATAAATTATGTTGGTATTGTAATTATTCTTTCATGCTCTAGTGTATAATACTTTAAAAGTGCTGTACACATAATAGGTCAATAAATATATGTTGTATAAATGAATGGATGGATGAACGAATGGTTTGATGAGGTACTAAGGCTACTTTCTCTATCTACAGTACACTTCCTTCTAATCACTGGTAATTAAATCCTCATCCATTAAAAATATATATATTATTTATTTATTTATTTTTGGCTGCATTGGGTCTTTGTTGCTGCATGCGGGCTTTCTCTAGTTGTGGTGAGAAGGGGCTACTCTTCGTTGTTGTGTTCGGGCTTCCCATTGAGGAGGCCTCTCCTGTGGCAGAGAATGGGCTCTAGGCGTGCAAGCTTCAGTAGTTGTGGCTCGTGGGCTTCAGTAGTTGTGGCATGAGGGCTCAGCAGCTGTGGCTTGTGGGTTCTAGAGTGCAGGCTCAGTAGTTGTGGTGCACGGGCCCAGTTGCTCCGCAGCATGTGGCTTCCTCCTGGACTAGGGCTCAAACCCGTGCCCCCCACATTGGCAGGTGCATTCCTAACCACTGCACCATCAGGGAAGTCCCCTCATCCATTTTTTAAGGCCCATCTTAACTGGTCATTTTTCTGTGAAAACTTTTCTCATCCTTCATACACTGCCTCACTGTTTTTAAGCTCCATAACACTTTGTAGCTTTCTTTCATCACTCATATATCTCTGCTTTATATTTTTCAGCCCAATCTATTTTGTCCACTCACCTTTAAAAAAACCTGACTTACTTGTTCACTAGGAACACTGAAAGAAAAAAAGTAATGCCCCAAGGTATCCATTTATAAACTTTGACACATGAGTCTCATTCTTGCATTTCCTTTTTAACTTCATCCTTTTTTATCTCTATATTTCTGTTCTTGTTGCAGTATGAGTGCATCCATCTTTGTATTGATCATTCTAGAATCTTTTCTTCTGGTTTGGCTATGGCACCTTTAAGTTACTTCCTGACACAAACTTTGAGAAGAATTCTTTAGTCCCATGACACTCAGCAATGGGTCAGAAGCACTTCTCAGCACCCACTCTCATTCTGACTTTGCTCAACCCTTTGGATTCAATAAATAGACACTCTTTCTACCATCGTTTCTTATTTGTGTGCTCATTTCAGACTTCAAATTATTTCTACTCTCAGCTCTGCCATATAAACTTGGGTAACTCTAATTTCTACATTTCAGTTTTCTCCTCAGCAATATAGCAAACAATACACATACTAATGATACAAGGACCTATCCATTTTGAGTAGTGTCTGGCACAGGTTGAGTGTTCTGTAAATGTTTGCTACTATTAACATCTTTAAACCAACTTACAAGCTCATTCCTATTTTAAAGACAGCCTCTATGCATTGTCACACTCAAAGGAAATACATATAATTTCCAAAAGATTTCAAACATAATCATTTAAGTGCTTGGTAACTCTGCCAAACTATATCCATCTCACAGCAAATTTTCTAGAAAGATATGATTATATCCCATATTTGCAGTTTACTTTTTCCTCTTCCATCCTAAACTAACTCCAAAAGGACTCTCTTACACATAGTTTTACTGAAACAGGTTGCTGGTGTCCATCCACATGCTTAAGCCAGTAGACAATGTCTTGTGTTCATTTTTTTAAAAAAATAGGATATTTTTTAGAGTCAGTTTAGATTCACAGCAATATTGAGCAGAAGGTACAAAAATTTCCTACACACCCTCTGCTCCATGCATGCATAGCCTCCCCGATTATCGACATCCTCCTCCAGAGTAATGCATTTGTTACAACTGATGAACCTACATTGACATATCACTATCACCCATAGTTTACATTACAGTTCATTCTTTGTGTTGTGCAATCTATGGCTTTGGACAAATGTACAATGACATGAAACAACCTCTGTAGACACACAGTGCCCTAAAACTCGCTCCCATGCTTCCCTCCAGAAACACTGTTCTTTTTGCCTTTTGTAATACTACATAGCTTGATTTTTTTTCCCCCTCTCTCACTATCCTCCTTCAGTTTTCTTTGCTGGCATTCACTTCTTCAATAGTCACCAAATTTCTGCCTCCATTTTCTTTTCATGTTTATCACTAATAAATATCTTCAAATTGCCATATCCAAAAGGTACTATTGATTTCTATTTAAAAAGCTTCCATCAAAATACAGTCTACCCATGTCTTCTTCAGCTCATTAAATGTAATATCTATCTATTCAGTTGTATGACTAAATCCTGACATCATCTTTGATTCCTCTATATCCTCTATATTTTCTCTAACTTCAAAATACACCTCTAATCTGACCAGTTCCCACTGCTAATATTCAACATATTCTGGTTCCAGCCTACCATCCAAATGCATCTCCTTCTAAACTAACCACAGTATTGTGTATATCACAGTCACCGTGAATTTTTGTTTGTTTCTTGAATACTCCAAGTGTTTCTTTTTTCTTCTCTGGTATTTCATACTTGATGGTTCTTTCTTCTAGGAATGCTCTGTCTACAAAATTAAATGGTTTAGTTTCTTATTTTCAGGTCTCATATCAAGTGTCTTCTTAGAGAAAATGCTTTCAGACTACTAACTTACAAACTCTACAGCTACTGTAGTTCATGCTATATATGTTATCCTCCTCACAACAATTCTCAAAGCCAGAGTATTATGTTATTTTCTTTTTTTTCCAGACAAGTGTTACTTATCTGACCTATCTGGAGTATAAGATCATTGAGAAGTCGTATCATCACTTTCTTTATCTTTTAATTAACTATACCAGGAATAGTGTCTGACACATAACAGGTGTTTCATATATATTTGCTGACTGACAAAAATGAGTGAGCAATGGATTTGGGTGCAATGTTGATGGAAATGTTTGATTGCGAGCAACTTTCTTCTTGAAACCAATTATTTCTAAACCAAGTATTTATTTTGAAAACATTTGGCAATAACATCTTATTACTTTAGAGAATAATGCGGAAAACGTTTGTCTAAATAAAGTTGGACTTAAAGGTCTATACCCAGTGCCTAGCCAAAAAGGTACTGAATTAATGTTGGCTTTGTTTTTCTCCTCAGATGTTGTCTACCTCTCCATGTACACATCTGGAAGCTGAATTACTTCTCTTTTTACCTTCTACTAGACTACATATTATTAATCAGTTCATTTTTCCTATCTCTTCAAATTTTCTCTCTTCTTACTTCCTTCCATCTACACTTTCAAAAGTCTCTCATGCTAAAAACAGAATGATAATCTGCCTTCTCTTTGAATATACCCTTCGTTCTTCTGCTCTTCTTCACTATACTTCTTCAAAGAAGAAAATATGCTATTTCCATTTTTTTATCATTTATACTCAGTTCTTACATAGTCAAAATCTCTCTAATTTCACCTGTTTAAATACTGTTTAAATTTCATTGTCAAAAACAGTTTGTTCTCTGTGGCCATCCTACTTCTAACTCTGCAATATTTCACACCATGGACTCCTCTCTATCTGCATACATCTTGTTTCCAAACTGAGGTTTTAAAAATCTCTCTTCTCTTGGCTTCCTTTTGTACTCATTTTCTTATTACCCTTTTTTTTTGTTGTTGCTAAATCAGCAGACTTTATAGCTTGGCTTTGCTCTGTCTGTACATTGTGAAGATCCCCTAATTAATCCCCTAAAAATCTGCCTGTTTTCTTCTTTTCTTAGCTCATATGGCATATACTTCCATGGAAGAAATTAATATATACAGGCCTAAACTCTCAGCCTTAAATCTTTGTTTCCCATCTCAGTAAGATACTGCATATGTGAACTCCCAAATCCCAAGAGGATATCTTTTCTTGGATGGAAAAAGATCAGATTAGACATTCAAAATGCCACTACTCAATTTTCTGTGGCTCCACTTTTATATATATATTAATTTTCTTTTGGAATCCTTAAAAGAAGCCTTCAATACTTACTTCCTCAGCTTATATTCAATAAAATGTTATTATAATATCTAATTGCAAATTACATATGATTTGAGCATTAACCACACCCATGACTAAGAAGGCTGAAAGAAATTTGCAGATACTGAAGACTTTATTTCAACCCCAATTAGTTTTCAACATCATAGCTTGCCATAAGCCGCCAGGGAGTGAATTTCCTGAAGTGGAACATTTCTAATTATTTTTACTATAACCTCAACATCTATTAAATTTTGCCACAGTGAAGTCTATGATTTCTATACAATTTAAGGATTTTAGAATAATCTGGCCTAAGATAATATCAATAGACTTCTTTAATGATTTGGACCAGGAAAAAGGAGACATGACTTAATGTCACAGCAAAGTGATATCCCAAATTTATACAACATTAGAGTTTTTACAAGTGTTTTCATGATAATGTATTTCAGGTCTGAATTGTTAATGAAATCAAGATCTCAAAGAATTCTCTTGCATTCTGAATCATGATCAGCAATCTGATTTTAAAGTACTGTTTTTAAAATGTAATTATGTGGAAAATTTGTTCTATCTAGTGTTACTCTTCACTAGGATAGTACAGAAAACATATTAGTGGGTTAATTTATAATGGATAAATGTATATAAGAGAAAAAAACCCTGTATAAAGATTGCCACATGCTTTCACCTTTTCTGCTCTTCCATAATGTGCCTTATATTTACTTGCAGAGATAACTCACATGTGCTTTGGATAATAGTAAACATGTCACTGGGATCAGGTTAAAAATCAGTCACATACCAGGGAAAAGAGAGGCATTTTTTGGAAGTAGAGTTCATTTCTTCACATCGTTGACATGGTAATGAAACTTTTCGGTGGTAACATTTGGGGTTATTTTGCTTTACAAGTTCAGTAAGCTCTGGTCTCCTTGCCCTTCTTTAGGACGTTTTTACACTAATAACATTTGGACAAAAAGCCAGTTAGTTTTTCATTCAAAAGTAAATGAAATAAGTTTCATTATATGTTAAGAATTAAAGATATGCCTCAAAATATTCATGTGCAGGAATCAGTCTGTCAATAATTGACTGACGACTACCTACGGGCTGAAACATGACTTCCTTCAAGAAGCATGTGATTATTTATACATTTATCACTTCTTATTACTTACTGGGGATACTCATTGATTTTGCCTCTAGGTAAATACACAGAAAGAAACTCAGTTTTAATCACCCCTCTACCTGATTGATCCTTTTATGTCATTAAGACAAAACACTGAATAAAAAGGATGACTTTATGCTTTGATTCATAGATCAAGGCTTACATTCTTGTGTCTCTGGAAAGCAGTTTCAGAGCTATGAAGTCATCAGTAGAAACAACTCTACCTCCCTATAGTACATACTAAAAGTTGTTTGTTTGTTTCTTTCTTTTTTTAGTAGTAAAAATCTTCTTGATTCTATCAGAAGAATTTTATTTTGAGATGACAGGGGATCAGGAGGTGCAGGGGATCAGCAGAGGGTGATACTATTGATACTAAATAACACCCCCCCCCACCAATAATAATAATAATAATAAAGTAAAACAACTACCAATACTTATTGAAGGATTTACTATGTGCAAAATACTCCTCTAAGTTATTTTTCAAGCTTAAATAATTTAATCTTCATGGCAGCCTTATGAACCACTGATATTCTCATCTTATTAATAAGGAAATTGAGGCACAGAAAGGCCATGCAATTTTTCCAGCATTGCTTCACTAATAAAGTGAAAGACTGGGATTGGTACCCACATAGCTTCCAGATCTTATAATAATCAATAACAAATTTTAGTTTTAAATGTCCATTAGGTGTGCCAGGGTACTTTGAATGCCCTGTATGGAACCTAGAGTCAGTGCCTGTAACTTAGTCTATTTGCTTTCTATCCTTGATTATTGGGTTCAGTCTTTGACATTAGTGTCTTTCTTTGAATCCAGTAGAGTATTCTAACATCTTAAATCAAGGGTCATTTGCATTAACTTTCATTTTTCTTCAACTTTCCCTGATAGAGAAAATTACATGAATTTTATCAGGGATTATTCAAGCAACCATTGCCTTGGTTATGCTCATGTTACAATATAAGCTTCCTAAATTATCATAAGAAAAAATAATACTTGTGTTTAACTGTCAGTTGAACAAGTTTTTTTCTCACTATTCTCATGAAGACTTATGAGTGCAGAAGTGTTAAAAAATTGAAAGAATATTTTAATTTTCAAATATTATAGAGTATATTTGAAAGCTTTAATTTCATTGGATATAAAATTAAAATAGATCTCCTTCACTTTCAAATTTGGAGAAGCTTTTGATTTCAAAATAGGAAATTTAATGATATTTATAGTTAATATATCAATTATGTTTTAAACTACAATATGTATGTTAGTTTTAGGATGTGAGGAATGAATAAAATTATCAAAAACTATATATAAAGTTTATAAACATTAATTACATTTTAAATACATTTATAAACCATAAATACATTTATTAGTCAAGTACATTTATTTCCTAAATGTTGAAGATGAATGCTGAGTAATAGTTTCTAAATTTAGATTTAGCTTAATATCACAAAACTTTCATTTTTTTAAATAGATATTTAGTTTCTTTATTTTGCCTGATTGCTCTGGCTAGAACTTCCAGTACTATGTTGAATAATAGTGGTGAGATTGAGCACCTCTGTCTTGTTCAGGATCTTAGAAAAAAAGCTTTCAAACTTTTACTGAGGAGTATAATGTTAGCTCTAGGTTTGTCATACAATCTTTAATTAGGTTGAGTTATGTTCATTCTATTCCCAATCTGTTGAGGGTTGTTATCATGAAAGTGTGTTGTATTTTGTCAAGTGCTTATTTTTTGCATCTACTGAGATGATCATATGATTTTTATCTTTTATTCTATGAATCAGGTATGCCATATTTATTGATTTGTGTATGTTGAAACATTCTTACCTCCTAGGGAAAAATCCCACTTGATCATGGTGTATGATCCTTTTTAATATGTGATAAAAAGCACCCAAATTAGAAAGGAAGAAGTAAATTTTTCTTTATTTGCAGATTATATGATCTAACACATAGAAAATCCAAAATATTCCACCAGAAAAAACTGTTTGAACCAATCAACAAGTTCACTTTGCAGGAATTAAATTAAAGTTGCAGGATACAAACTCAATATACAGAAATCAGGGACATTCCTTTTTTTTTTATAAATTTATTTATTTATTTATTATTTTTGTCTGCATTGGGTCTAGTTGTGGTGAGTTGGGGCTACTCTTCGTTGCAGTGTGTGGGCTTCTCTTTGTGGTGGTTTCTCTTATTGTGGAGCATGGGCTCTAGGTGTGCAGGCTGTGGGCTCTAGAGCACAGGCTCAGTAGATGTGGCACACGGGCTTAGTTGCTCCACAGCATGTTGGATCTTCCTTGACCAGGGTTTGAACTCATGTCCCCTGCATTGGCAGGCAGATTCTTAGCCACTGCACTATGAGGGAAGACCTCAGTGGCATTTCTATGCACTAAAACCAAAATATCTAAAAAAGAAATGAAGAAAACAATTCCATTCAAGATAGCATTAAATACCATAAAATAATTAGAAATAAATTTAAGCAAAGAAGTGAATGCTCTTTACAACAAAGGCTACAAGACTTTGAGGAAATAAACTGAGGAAGATACAAACAAATAGAAAGATAACCTGTGTTCATGGATTGGAAGAATTACTATTGTAAATGATCTGTACTATCCAAACCCTTCTATAGATTCAATGTAATCCTTATCAAAATTCTAATAGCATTTTTCTCAGAAATAGAAAAAGCAATCCTAAAACTTTTATGGAACCACAAAAGATCCAGAGCAGTCCTGAGAAAGAAGAACAAAGTTAGAGGTATCACACTTCCTGATTTCAAACTATACTACAAAGATATAGTAATCAAAACAGTATGGTACTGGCATACAAATAGACAAATAGACCAGTGGAACAGAAAAGAGATTCCTGAAATAAACTACTGTATATATGGTCACTAATATTTGACAAGGCAGCCAGAAATACCCTTGGGGAAAGAATATTATTTTCAGTAAATGGTGTTGGATAGCTACATGCAGAAAAACAAAATTAGACCTCCATCTTACACTACTCACATCAATGGACTCTAAATGGATTAAAGACTTAAACATAAGACATGGTACCATAAAAATCCTAGAAGCAAACATAGGGAAGAAGCTCCTTGATACTGGTTTTGGCAATAATATTTTGGCTATGACACAAATAGCATAAGCAATAAAAGCAATAATAAACAATTGGGACAACATCAAACTAAAAAACATCTGCACAGCAAAAGAAGCAATCAACAAAGGAAAAATGCAACTTACAAAATGGGGAACATATTTTTAAACATTATATTGAATAAGGGATTAATATCCACAATATATAAAGAACTCATATAACTCAATAACAGAATAGAAACAATTGATTAAAAACTGGGCAGAGAAGTTGAATAGACATTTTTCCAAATAAGACATCCTAATGGCTGACAAGTACATGAAAGGATGCTTAATACCACTAATCAACAGGGAAATACAAATCAAAACCATAGTAAGTTATCACCTCACACCTGTTAGAATAACCATTATCAAGAAGACAAGAGGTAAATGTTGGCAAGTGTGTGGAGCAAAGGGAATCCTTGTGCAGTGTTTGTGGGAATGTAATTTGGTTGAGCCAATATAAAACAGTGTGGAGTTTCCTCAAAAATATTTAAAAAATAGAACCACTGTATGACCTAGCTATCCCACTTCTGGGTATATATATGTAAAAGAAATGAAGACAGGATATTGAAAAGATATTAGCACTTCCATGTTTTCTGCAGCATTACTCATAATAGGCAAGATATAAAAACCACCTAAGTATCTATCAACAGATGACTGAATAAACAAGATATGGTGTGTGTGTGTGTGTGTGTATATATATATATATATATATATATATATATATATATATATATATATGCAGTGAGATATTATTCAGCCACGAGAAAGAAGGAAATCCTGCCATTTGCAGTAAGGTGGGCAATACGCTAAGCGAAAAAATTCAGAGAAAGGAAAATACTGCATGGTTTCATTTATATTTGAATCTAAAACAGCTGAATTCATAGAAAAAAAGAGAAGAATTGTAGTTACCAGGGGTTGTGGGGTAGGGAAATTGGTGAAATGTTTGTTAAAGTGTATAAATTAGCAGTTAGAAGATTAATAAGTTCTGGAGATCTAATACACAGTATTGTGATTATAGTCAACAATATTGTATTATACACTCCAAAGTTCCTAGATGATTAGAACATATATGTTCTCACCCCCCCACCAAGAAAACCAAAAAAAGATAATTAAGTGATGTAATGGAGGTATTAGCTAACACTATGGTGGTAATCCTATTGCAATATATAAATGTATACAGTCAACACAATGGACACCTTAAACTTACATAATAATATATGTCAATTACATTTCAATAAAAAATAGATATGTAGTTGATATTAGTCTACCCAAATATAATACATATATATGTGGAAACATTTGTAAATCAGAAGAAATCACAAACATTATTTCATTACTATTAATCAATGTAAATTTGACTTTTGTTGTTAGATTTTACATCTTCTTTCAGTATAAAGGCTACATATTCTATGTAATTCCAACATTACTTTAACAATCACCAACAGAACTTATGTTAACAAAGTAACTAAAATTTCCAGGTTAGTATTAAAAACAAAATTTCCAGTAACTCCAGTTCTCTCTGACTTAACAGTACACAAAATAACAATAGTCTTTAAATTTGTAATTCTTAAATTGGAGTGCAGTTATACTTTTAAACTACATGTCCTTTCTATGTCTCTCCCATCCCCTGACCCTCCCTTTATTCCAATAAATAATCCACATTAGATGTCCGAAATTTCTAATGAGATTATTGCATTAAAATATCTCGATTGGGGGTTTCCCTGGTGGCACAGTTGTTGAGGATCCGCCTGCCGATGCAGGGGATGTGGTTTCGTGCCCCAGTCTGGGAGGATCCCGTGTGCTGCAGAGTGGCTGGGCCCGCAAGCCATGGCCACTGAGCCTGCACGTCTGGAGCCTGTGCTCCGCGATGGGAGAGGACACAACAGTAAGAGGCCCACGTATCGCCAAAAAAAAAAAAAAATCTCGATTGATATTTATATCTCCTGTCCCCACCTTGCAAATTGCTGCTTTACAAATTTATTACAATATATTTTAAAAATAAACTTGGATACTCTTCTTTAATGTATTTGGTATGAGAATCTAGGAATTGACATCACAGGATGCTGTTTTATTAAAATGGAATTTTAAAATTTATACATATATACATGCATATATTAGACTTTATTAAAAATATCTAGGCTTAGATAACTAAGTGAATAAATAAATAATAATCTCCAGGCTTTTGCTTTCTTTTTAAAACATACTTGCTTGCACAAGCTGAAAACAGACTCATAGATACAAAGAGCAAACTGGTGGTCACCAGAGGAGAGGGGTTTTGGGAGGGTGGTTGAAATAGATGAAGGGCATTAAGACATACAAACTATAAGTCATGGAGTTGTAACGTACAGCATAGGGAATATAGTTAATAATATTGCAATAACGCTGTATGATGACAGTTACTAGACTTATTACGGTCATCAATTTATAATGTATATAAGTGTTGAGTCACTATGTTGTACACCTGAAACAAATATAATATTGTATGTCAACTATACTTCAATAAGAAAAATAAAAGGAGAGGGGGAAAATGCTTTCACAGTCCTGGGCATAATAAGTACCCTGTACAAAATTTGATATCATCAATATTCTACAAAAATATAATGTTTAAATACTAGACAATGTGATTTTTTTTCACTGAATTCAGCTATTTGTATATATATTTTTGTTTTGTTTTGGAAACTTTATACTCCAAGAACCAGGAACTTTACACACCAATCATTTGGCCTCATATTTTATAAAAACTGGAAGCTATATCAATCACTTATGACACTTAGCTTCAGAGAGATGAACTCAGTGAGTTTCCACGAAGTTACACAATAAGCAATCCATGGAAATTAACACTGTGAATCAATGTTGACATGAAAAGATCATAGACAGATGATAGAATACAGAGGATACACAAAGACATAGGGGACTGTATCCATGTAAAATTTTTTAAAAACCACTGAAACAAGAGTGATTCTGTTATGAAATTCCAGTTTTTGTCTTATTTCTTTCTCTGACATTAAGCTCCACTAACAAATTACACTCCAACTTTATCCACACACTAATCCAGTTCAATGATTTTCATTCTTGTTCATGGTCTTACATTAGAATTAGTTTTTTCATATCACAAAATAACTTGCTGGTGTTTTGATTGGGATTGCATTGAATCTATTGGTCAAGTTGAGAATAACTGACATCTTGACAATACTGTGTCTTCCTATCCATGGACAACATAGAATATATCTTACTTTATTTAATTTTTCTTTGATTTCATTGATTAGAGTTTTGTATTTTTTCTCATATATATCCTGTAAATATTTTGTTAAATTTATTCCCAAGTATTTATTTTTTGCGTACTAATGTAAATGACATTTTGTTTTTAATTTCAAATTCCAATAATTCATTGCTGGAATATAAGAACATAATTAACTTTTGTAAAGTATTAACTTTAGATTCTTCAACATTGCTATAATTGCTTATTAGATCCAGGAATTTTTTTGGTCTTTTCTTTAGGATTTTCTACATAGGCAATCACGTCATCTGCAAGCAAAGACATTTCTTTCTTCCCAATCTATATGTCTTTTATTTCTTTCTCTTGTCTTATTACATTAGCTAAATCTCCCAGTACAATGTTGAAAAGAAGTGGTGGGAGGGGACATCCTTGTCTCATACCTGATCTTTGTGGGAAAGCTTTGACTTTCTCACTATTAGTTATGATATTAGCTGTAGGTGTTTCATAAATATTCTTTATCAAGTTGAGGAAGTTGTCATCTTTTTCTAGTTAACTGAGGGATTTTTGCCATGAGTGGATTTTATCATACACTTTCTCTACTTCTATTGATATGATCATGTAATTTTTCTTTTTAGCCTATTAATGTGATGAGTTAAATTAATTGATTTTCAAATGTTGAACCAGCCATGTAAGAGAAAATCCCATCTGACCACGGAATATAATTCTTTATCTACCAGCCTCAGAAGTCATATGAGCCTGGTGCTTTCTGTTTTGTAAGGTTATTAATTATTTGTTCATTTTAAAAAATAAATACAGGCCTATTCAGATTGCTTATTCCTTCTTGTATGAGTTTTGGCAGATTATGTCAGTCAAGAAATTTACCCATTTCATCTAGGTTATCAAATTTGTGGCACAGAGTGGCTTATAATATTTCTTTATTGTCCTTTTAATGTCCAAAAGATTTGTAGTGGTGTTCCCTCTTTCATTCTTATATTAGTAATTTGCATTCTCATTCTTCTTTTCTTAGTTAACCTGGCTAGAAACATTGATTTTATTGATCTTTTCAAAGAAACAGCTTTTGGTTTGGTTGATTTTCTCTACTGATGTCCTATTCTCAATTTCATTGATTTCTAGCCTAATTCTTATTATTTCTTTTATCCTGCTTTGGATTTAATTTGCTGTTTTTTTGTTTTGTTTTTTTTGTTTTTTTGCTGCTTTCCTATGGTGAAAATTTCGATGACTGATTTTAGATCTTTCCTCTTTTCTAATATATGCTTTCAATGCTATAAATTTCCCTTTAACCATGACTTTCATTGAAATCTCACAAACTTTGATAACTTATATTTTCATTTCCCTTTAGTTCAAAATATTTTAAACTTGCAATTTATTCTCATGTGTTATTTGGAAGTTTGTTGTTTAATCTCAGAGTATTTTGGAAATTTCCAGCTTTATTTCTTTTATTGATTTCTAGTTTAAATCTACTGTTATCTGAAAGCTGACATTGTATTAATTCTATTCTTTTAAATTTGTTAAGGGGTGTTTTATGACTCAGAGTGTGGTTTATCTTGCTAAATATTCCATGGGACCTTGAGAAGAATGTATAGTCCGATGTTGTTGGATGAAATAATCTTTAGATGTCAATTGCACTCCATTGATTGGTGCTGCTGTATTCTACTGCTGTTGGTTGAAATAGTGTGTAGATGTCAATTATATGCAGTTGATTGATGGTGTTGTGGAGTTCAACTATGTCCTTACTGATTTACTCCCTGCTGGATCTGTCCATCTCTAATAGAGGGGTTTAGAAGTCTCCAACTATGATAGTGGATTAATCTATTTCTCTTTGTAATTCTATTAGTTTTTGCCTCACATAATTTGATGCTCTGTTGTTAATACACATTAATGATTGTTATGTGTCATTGGAGAATTGACCTCTTTTTCATTATGTGATGCCCATCATTATCCTTGATATTTTTCCTTGCTTTGAAGTCCACTGTCTGAAATTAATATAACTACTCCTGCTTTCTTTTTATTAACTTTAACATGGTGTATTTTTATTCATCTACTTACTTTTAATCTATGTGTTTATATTTAAAGTGGGTTTCTTGTAGGCAACTTACAGTTGGCTCTTATTTTCTGATCTACTCTGACCATCTCTGTCTTTAATTAGTGCATTTAGACAAATGATATTGTTGGATTAATATTTGCTACCATATTTGCTACTGTTTTCTAATGTTGCCCTTGTTCTTTGTTCCTTTTTTGTCTTTCACATTTTTCCTGCCTTTTGTGGTTTAAATTGAGCATTGTATATGACTTCATTTTCTCTCCTTTCTTAGCAATATACATTCAGAGCTAATCCAAGTCTAATTTCAAACAATACTATACCACTTCATGGACAGTGTGACTATCTTGTAATAACAAAATAATTCTAATTTCTCCCTCCCATATCTTGTATTATTACTGTCATTCATTTCATTTCTATGTAAGCATACATAAGCCTATATATATTTATATAAATACAGGTTTCTGGTGTATATTATTTTCCTTCTCTCTAAAGAATTTCTTTTAACATTCTTGTAAGGCAGACCTATGGGCAACAAAATTCCTCAATTTTTGTTTGTCTGAGAAAGCTTTTATTTCTACCTCACTTTCGAAAGATAGTCTTTCAGATTACAGAATTCTACTTTGGTGAGGGTTTTTCCTCAATGCTTTAAATGTTTCACTTCAGTCTCTTCTAGCTTGCACAATTTCTGAGAAGTCAGATGTGATTTTAATCTTTGTTCCTTTATAGGTAAGGTATTTTTCCTTTGATGCCTTTTTAGGATTTTTTTGAACGTTTGATTTTCTGTGATTTGAAAATGATGTGTTGGTGTAGGCATTTATTTATTTATTTATTTTGCATTAATCCTGCTTAGTGTTTTCTGAGCTTCCCATGTCTGGTTTGGTGTCTGACATTGATCTGGGGAAATTCTCAGTTATTATTGTTTCAAATATTTTTTTCTGTTCCTTTCTCTCTTTTTTCTCCTTCTGGTATTCCCATTATATGTATGTTATACATTTTGTAGTTGTCCCACAATTCTTGGATAATCTATTCAGTTTGTGGGTTTTTTAGTTGTTTTTCTCTTTGTTTTTCAGTTTTGGAAGTTTCTATTGTCATATAGCTTTGAGATTCTTTCCTCAGCCATATCCAGTCTACCAATGAGCCCACCAAAGACATTCTTCATTTCTGTTATGATCTCTAGCATTTATTTTTGTTTTTTTCTTAGAATTTTTATCTGTTCTCACTCTGTCCATTTGTTCTTGCATGCTGTCTACTTTATCCCTTAGTGCCCTTAAAATATTAACCATACTTGTTTTAAATTTGCAGTCTGAAAATTCCAACATCCTTGCCATATCTGGTTCTGATGCTTGCTCTGTATCTTCAAATTGTATTTTTTGCCATTTGGTATGCCTTCTAATTTTTTCTTAAGAGCTCAACATGATGTACCTTGTAAAAGGAACTTATGTAAATAGGCCTTTAGTAATATGATAAAGCAGGAGGGGAAGTGTTTTATAAGTTCTATGATTAGATCTCTGTCTTTCAGTGAGTCATGCCTCTAGATTGTGAATTTTGCTAATATTTCTCAGTGTTTTTCTGCTCCCTTAAGTGAGACAGAATGAGCAGAGTGGGCTGGAGTCTATTTCCCTTCCCCCAGGTCATTTAGGCCTTCATAATACCCAGTTCGTTAGGTTCTGATTAACTAGTTTCCCTTGAGGGCAGGCCTTGTTAAGAAGAAGAGAGTGCTCTGATGGTTTATTTTCCCCTCCTCCTGCTGGAAGGATAAGGGAATCTTTCTTCACTATTTACTGCAGGAACCTGGTCAAGGTCCTTTAGATAAATCTCTAATATTGTGGGAGCTCCCCTAAGACTGGGTCCCCCTAGCGTTTTTACCTGTCAGAGTTGTCTATAATAATTCTCCAACAATTCATCAATTATGGTTTAAATTTTCCTATCCTGACACTGGTTTTTCATCAACACTTTAAATGTTTCACTTCAGTCTCTTCTAGCTTGCACAATTCCTGAGAAGTCAGATGTGATTTTAATCTTTGTTCCTTTATAGGTAAAGTGTTTTTCCATTACAGCCATGACTCCCTGTATTTACCTATCTTTCTCTCCAATCTTGGGAACAACGGTCTGCCCTGTGTTCTCCTCTCTCTTACAGATATAAGAAGAGTTGTTAATTTTTTAGTATGTTCAGTTTTTAAATTGTCTTTAGAACAGAGTGGTGACTTTACATGTGGGACCAGAAACCATAAGTTTTCCCAATTTTTTATTAATAAACAAGCTTTGACTCATAGAAGTTAAGTAACTTCCTCTATATCACCAAACTGAGAGAACTTAGAAAGAAATTCTTTAAAAAAGACTTTTCAGAAAAAAAGCAAAGAGAAATGCATAGAGAAAGCTTCCTGAGCAGGAGACTATTTTTGAACTAGGTTCTGAGAGATATAGAGGACTTTGATCAGTAGATAATTGATAGATTTTTGCAAAGGAACTGAAATATATTATAAAATATCCCATAGTTTCTCAGCATAAATATGAAAGATAGAAATGAAGGAAGGGTTTTTAAACACTTGCATGCAGAACTGGAAACCAGAGTTTCTGAACTTTGAATATTTCAGTGCAGACTTTTTGATACTTTGACACTGTGCTGGTTTCATTCCCATTTGTGTTTACCTTGTTATTAATTCTGTTAATATTGACTAGATGCTAAGTACAATTCTGCTGATATTTGTATAGGCTATGCACCTGTATAGGCTATGAACCTATCTTGTTTGACCAGCCCTAGTTCTGATACCATGAATAGCCTTTCCACCATGTTATGTCCAGTCCTCAATTCTGGGTCTAATTATAGCAACTTTGCTTTACAACTCAAAAAACTATTCCTCATTTGTTATATGCTATTTTTTCCATTATCAAGACACTGACTGTGAATCTAAAACTTATTGAGAGCTATTTAAGGTTCGACATTAAACATCTTTTCTAGTTTAGCATTAAAACATTCCCCTGCTACTTGTATTAAATGCTGATCATTTGTTTCTTTGCCTTTAATTCATCTTTCATTAAATAGCTATTCCTATGGAAACTCTCAAAACAGTTTCCTTTGAGTCATTTATTCTTTGATCTTCATTCTTCCAGGTCAAATATGAAATAGAAGAATGTCAGGATACTTTTTTCTTTTCCCATGTCATTTAATACATTTATCTAATTTAGAGTTAGATAGACTCTAAAGTTGTGTGGCCTTGAGTAAGTTAGTTATCACCTATTTCCTTATTTGTAAAAATGACAAAAAGATATCTGACTATATTGCTAAAAGAAAATGGAAATAAAATGCCTAGCAACCTGATGCACATTAGCTAGGGGTGATATCTCAAATGGAAAATTTTAGAGTTCAAGAAACTCTATTATTAAGAATTTTTAAATTGGAACTCAAAAACGGTAGTGTGGAAGAAATATATGTAGGAAAATGTTTCTTAAAAATGGTCTCAAGTGCAAACTGTCCCTTATATTTTATTCCTTTGGTTTCAAGATTATTTTCCACTTAGATGAACATAATTTTAAGAAAGGATCATATAAGAGGAACACACTGTCTTTCAACTCACACTTTCACTGTTAGGAATTTTTCAATGTCACCATATTATTTCTAGAATAAACCTTATGCTAGAGTCCCATTAATCCTTTCTAATGTTACATTCCACTAGTATATCATCACACACTTTATTTTTTTTCTCCCCCACCAATCAGGACCTCTATGATGGTTAATTTTATTTATCAATTGACTAAGCCACAGATTGCTCACATATTTGGTCAAACATTTTTCTGGTTTGTCCAGAAAAACATTTGGTCAAACACATTCAAATTTCATAGGAATTTAGACATCAACAATAATACTAGTTGTCATTTGTAGCAACAATTAGAGAAACTTAAAATATTTCATAAATCTTCATAAATTCTCATTATGAATGACATTATAACCTAATTTAATAGATTAGGAAGAACTCAGAGGAATTCAGTAATTGTTTCAAATCTTAGAGACAAAAAGAGACAAGGAAGGAATTTGAACACTGGGCTCTATCAGTAAGCAGCGTATATTATTTATATAACACTGTTAATAAATTATGCCTAAATTTCACATTTAAGTAGAATATAAAGCCTGGATATTTCCTGGTTTGAACATCACATTGAATGCTGGTGTAAATATTCAGACACTGGATATGTCTAGATATTTTGCCCCAATTTTTGTTTAAATGTTTTGTTTTCCTTTTACTTTTATACATACATTTTCTTTCAGTCAAATTTTGAAAAGATTTCAATTGGAAAAAAAAATTCATACACTGAAGAAAAATGTTTAAGAAGGAAAAATCTATCAAATTATTAACTAAAAACAAAATTACACATGTTAATAATGTATTACAGAATTTATTTTCCCTAGTAGAGAAAACATGATTCTTCTTCTGATAAGTATATATTAGCTACAACATTTCAATTACAAATTCCAAGTTAAAAGCCTATTAAATGTGGGTAACCCTCTTACACTGTTGGTGAGAATGTAAGTCAGTGTAGCCACTCTAAAGAACAGTATGGGGTTCCTCAAAAAACTAAAAAGAGTTGCCATGTGATCCAGCAATCCCACTCCTGGGCATATATCCAGACAAAACTATAAATTGGAAAGATACATGCACCCCTATCTTCGTAGCAGCACTATTTACAATATCCAAGACATGGAAACATCTAAATGTCCATTGACAGATGAATGGATAAAGAAGATGTGATATATATATATACACAATGAAATATTACTCAGACGTAAAAAGAATGAAATAATGCCATTTGCAGCAACATGGAGATTATCATACTGAGTGAAGTAAGTCAGAAAGAGAAAGACAAATACCATATGTTATCACTTATATGTGGAATCTAAAATATAACACAAATGAACTTTTCTATGAAACAGAAACAGACTCACAGATATAGAGAACAGACTTGTGGTTGCCAAGGGGGAAAAGGGGTTGGGGGACAGATGGATTGGGAGTTTGGGATTAGCAGATGCCAACTGTGATATATAAGATGGATAAACAACAATGTCCTACTATATAGCACAGGGAACTATATTCAGTATCCTGTGATAAACCATAATGAAAAAGAATATGAAAAAGAATATGTATATGTATATATATATATGTGTGTGTGTGTGTGTGTGTGTGTGTGTGTGTGTATAACTGAGTCACTTTGCTGTACAGCAGAAATTAATACAATACTGTAAATCAACTATACTTCAATAAAAGTCTTAAAAATGACAAAAAATGTGGGTAATAACATATGATGCACAAAAAGTTCAATATTCATGTTTCTACCTGCACCTCTTATAATTGAGCAAGATGCTATGGTGCCTTACTGGGACAGACACCCTAATCCAGCTCCTCTGCCTGCCTCTTGCTTGTGGAAAAACTTTAGCTTCCAAGGCCTTTCCCAACTTCCAAAGAATAAATTTAATCAGAGAAGTGAAGAAATGCAGAAACAAAGGAAAACAATCAAACAAGAAAAAATAATAATAGCTTAACCATTAAACAAAGTCAAGGACTTTTAGTTCCTCCTCAAGAGCTATAGATTATGTTCTGAAACATATCTTTTGAGCAATTTTGCAGCTACTGAAACCCCCACCAGGTGGAAGAAGTTAACAAAGACACCAGTTCAGTTGGAACCAGAAGTTTGATGATATTGACTCCCAACTACCTCACCACCAACCAATCAGAATGTCCATCAGTTGATCATGCACCCCACAACTGCCTTCCCTGAAAGCCATGGAGGAATTTGGGCTTTTTGAGCAGTAGTGAAGGAAAGTGTGGAATTGACTATAAGTGCCAAGTTCTCTCCCAGGAGAGGACAGTATTTTTTAAAACCACAGTTTTAAAGGCTCATAATGCTCACCAAAGTCTTGATAACCACTGTAAAAAGTAGACCCCTCTCCGAAATTGTGTATGACTCCTCTGAATCCCAGAATGCTCTGCAGATAACTGTGACAAAATTTATGAAATATTTGGTCCAGTGGAAGGCAGGACCATGAATAAGTTGATATTCAATAAACGTAATTTGATTTTTATTTGCTACTTTAGCAAATTTTTTAGTCATTACAGTTAATGACGGCTTCTGCTTGTTTTCCATGCCAAGTCAGCACTCCTCCACATTCTTTATAGCTGTTATAGGAAATTAAACCTAAATTAATAAATTGTAAATTTTCCATGTGTTCTTTTGGCTATAATAGGTACATTTCCAATAAAGTTTCAAAACCTGTCAATAATATGCTATGTTACTAAGATATAACATTCATTTTAGTTCTGACTTTTGCTCCTTTGTGAAAGTTTGCATTTAATCCTAGATTTTGCCATTCTTTTGAGATTTAATTTTACAAATAATGTAGGTCATTCATTCATTCAAAATATTTTTTTCAGACAGAGATGTTTTACCAGATTACCAATTTGAACATAATTTAGATTGTTTCCTTTTCATAGATACATGATTCCTTTTGAGAGATACATAATTATCTAGTTGATGAAATAAAACATTCTGAAGTGGAAATAGACTCTAGCTTAAAGAAATTTTGCATGCAATCTATACATGTAAAATAATTTAACATCAAGTGCTTGTCAACAAAAGAGATTCAACATCTTTTTATTCTTCTCATATGTACCATGATATCACTGAGAAAGTCTCTAAATATATGCTAATTTTGATGCCTGATAGCTGAACTCAAATGATGCCACTGCGATTAATCATAATCTATTGTTACAATTCCAAAGCAAATTGCTTTATGAAATAAAAACTGAACATGTGTGTACGTGTGTGCATGAGAAGCCTATACACAAACATACACAAGTAAAAATAATGACTCTAGAACTACAATTTATTTAGAGAAAAACAATTTAGGATTTGCCTTTTCATTACATATCTTGCTAATCATTCCATTCATATCTTCCTATGTTACAGGTTTTATGTTGTATGCATATAAGCATCTGCAACCACTGACTGAAAAACCATATCACTTGTAACTATGTGGTTGTGATGTCCATTGACATCCCCCTGTGGAGGTTAACTAGTCAGTTGAATGTCACATCTTACCAATTATCAGCCCTAAGAATACGTATAACGACATATCAGTACATAGCCTTTTCATCACAAGTGACACAATGGTTTGAACTGCTCCAAGGTACACCTTATTTTTTAAAATGTTCTGTATATTTTTTAAAGAAGTTGCCAGGATAAATCCCCATGGCGTTTCCTTTGGCACAAAACCAAAAAACAACTTTATGTGCTGAAATACTGAGAGATGTTGACAGGGTCACTTCAAAGAAGCTCAAGAGATTTTAAAAAATGATACAGTAAGTTTTCTTCTGGGTTCTGAAAGTATGCTAAAAATAAAAGGCACTGGCCTGTTTTGTAATGCTTCTTTTGTAGATAGAACACAACACAAAGTAAGGAGAATTAAATAACTTCACATGACTCATTGCATGATGTAGAATAAGTTAAACATTAATTCCCAGGACTTTTGTAAGAGTGTTTTAATAGGAAATCAAACTTATAAGGAAATGTTTTCTAAGTAAATCTTGCATATATCCTACAATTATTAATGAGTGCAAACATTGTTTAGATTCTGGAAAGATGACAACATAATGTGTTTCTTACTCTCATGGAACTTATAGAACTAGTAGAGAGACATATTAAAAAAAGTGTACAGCCAAATATTATATTACAAACTGTGGAAAGTGGGACTGAGGAAACTGTGGAGGTAAAGAATACTGAGTGAGGTGTTTCTTAAGTGAGATGAATTGTAAAGGTTTGTTTAGGGAAATGAAAGTTAGGCTGAGACTTTACAAACAAAAGGGATGAGCCAGAGCAAATGTGAGATGAGAGCATTTGTATGGGATATGGATGCTGTACCTCCAGGCAGAAGGAAGAGCTTAGCTAAGCCTAAAGTAGGAAATTCTTGGTGTTTTTGAACAGCTGAATATAGGATAATATGTATGCAAAGTATAGTGAATAAGAATGGCAGGATACTACTATTACTTTTGTTAAACAGTCAATTATCTTTAAAAATTTACCCACATATTTACAATTTCCAGTGCTCTCTATCTTCTTATGTAGATTCAGGTTTTTATATGGAATCATTTTCCTTCGTCCTGAAAAACTTCCTTTAACAATAGCACAGCAGCTGGAAGAAGAAAAGTGAAAATATAGTGCTATCAGGGTCTTACATTTTACCTAAAGTGGTATAATATTACTTAAAGGAAGACGGTAATAAGTGAATGATGTGTGCTATAAACTCTAAGTTAATTATAAATTTATAACACAAAGTAGAGCTAATAACCAAACAAGGAGATGCAATGGAATTATAAAATTACTCAGTTAATTTGAAAGAAGATATAATAAGAGGGACAAAATATAAGGTAATTGAAATAAGCAGATAAATAATGCAAGGGATTAGTCTTGTTAATAATTTGGGATTTATTTTAGGTGAGATAGGAAGGTCCTGAATCATTTTCAACAGAGAGGTAATAAAATATGATTTACTCTACCAAAAATAATACAGAAAGAAAGAAGAAGAAATAAAGGGGAAAAAAAAGTATTTGGTGGCTGCCTGAAAGCACAGAATGATTTTGGTGGCCCCAGAGCCTGGATTATTAGAGGAGGAAATTTGAATTGGCAGGCTGCTGTTGTATATAATAAATAGATGAGGGTAAAACGCCTCCACTAACAACACAGCTAACATAATAAATGTAACAGGGCCTTGTTGTGTCTGCACATTTTCTATCAAAATTAAAGAATAATTTGATTCAGAGTATTCTGAAATTAGTAGAGCAGCCCCAGGGCATTTACAGACTCTATCCTATAGATTTGAGTTTAGAACACTTACTTTCACACAAATTGCAGTGAAAATTCCTTCCCTATCTGTTAGGTATCTGAGGCTGAAGACCTTCTTCCCTCAGTTAAAGGAATCAGTTCTTTTAGTACATAGAATACTTTCATTTTAATTAATGGAAAATAAAAAGTGACAGAAAACTTTAGTAAACAGTTATCTTAAGTTCACTTTCAACATCCATTTCATAACAAATTTAAATTTGATCACAGTTTCAGATTTCCTTTTCAGGCCATGTGAGAACATGGCTTGACACATATTATGTGTTGAAATAAATGGTTGTTGGGTTTTTAGGGTCAGTGCTATTAATGAACATCAATGAATGTTTATTGAAACTTGAAGTATCTCCATGCTATCCAAATGACTATGCTGAGCAGATTTATATGTGTGGTCAAAACCATAAGCATATGGTTTGTCCAGTAACAATGAACATTTTATATAATGAGAAGATTTATATATATATATGAAAATGAATATATATATATATATATATATGTATTTCAGATTCTTTTCCATTATAGGTTATAACACAATATTTAATATAATTCCCTGTGCTATACAGTAGGTCCTTGTTGTTTATCTATTCTATATATAGTAGTGTGTATCTGTTAATCCCAAATTCCTGTATATTGATCAAAGATTATAAAGTGGATTTTGAAAGGCTTTATTTAGACTATATGTGAACTTAATATGTTAATTAATAAAACTGAATAATTTTTAATGTGAAAAAAAGTATAGTAATTTAAAAGATCTATCTGTTTGTCAACCAGGAGGATATTGGTGACTCTTGACAGTAGAATTTCACTGGTATGGTAGAGGAAGAGGCTAGACTGCAGTGGATTGAGAATAAAAAAAAAAAAAAAATCAAAAGAATAGAAAGGAAAAGTAAGGAAGTGGCTTTAAAGTTACATGTCAATAAGATTGGCCGGAAAAGTAAGGAGAGAAACAGCATATAAATAAGAGAAGATACAGGTTCAAAGAAGGATTTTCGTTAGACTTCTCATTGTTTATTTTTTGTCTTGTTTTTTAATTAAGTTCATTAAAACATTTGTACTGTTTTAGAAGATCGAGTAGAAATAAGGATATTTTTCAGTAACAGGGAGAAGAGATAATGGGTGGGCTTATAAATCTGTATCTAAAGGATGAAGAATTGCACTTGAATAATGCAAAAAGTGTTCATCAGAAAGATTAAAGGATATTTTTGTATGACTTGCCTGACTTTTCAAAGGGCTACAGTGTATCTGTAATTAGGGCATAAATATTTTCTTTACTCTAGAATGCATCATGTCTAAGTGCCAAATTCACCAAAAGCAAATATATCATGTCCCTGTTTTAGGGACAGTAAAATGAATACCAAGTTCACATACCTTTTCCCCCAGAAAATTTTAGAAATTCCCCAATTTCAAAAGAGTTATTATGAATCAACACTGTTTATTCATGACTCCATGAATGTTGTGTGAGATTAAAATAAATTATTAATGGTTTGGTGAACAGTGTAGTATTTAGCAACTAGACAGTTCAGCTATTAAAAACCTGAGTTTTGTTCTTTTAACCAGAATTTACTATTGTTAAAGACTTGGATTAATTATGAAATACTCTGCTTCTCATCTTTTCAACTTAATGTACATTTGAATATAAGCATAGTAACCACCTTTCTTTGCTTACCATTTGTCATGTACTGGAATTGCTGACTTGAGAATGGATGTTGTTACTTTAAACCTTGCAGTACCTACTAGCACTGAATAGTCACACAGAGAATGAAATGTGTAAATTCTCACACTATATTACCTTCAATCACACATGAGAGACCCAAAGAAGTTACTGAGAAGACTCTCATCTTCATTACCAACTCAGGCCGGTAATTTCCTCCAAAAAAATGTAATAATAATAGAATTGATGGACCGGTTTTAGTTTATTCCAATTCAGTTATTTTATTTATTTATTTTTCCAGTCAGCACCAAAGAGGGGAAAAATAACCATGTTAAAGAGAAAGTCGTTTTAGGAGATAGTTGACTCTTGAATATTAGATAAATGGGAGATAGATAGAATTTTAATTAAACTCTCCAGAGCCTCATCAGATTAACAGTGTTAAGACCAGCTTATTTATTGGCAAGGTCTGTTTTAGCTTTTCTGAATTAGTCTCAATCATTTTCATTAGTGAAATCTTTAATTTGCTCCTTATTACAAATGAAAGGGGAGAGATTCACATCTATTGGATCTGAGATACAATCTGTGTTTAAGCTGCTTGGTGAATTATTTAGGCACAAGCATATTAGAAAGTTTAAAAACCCAGAGTCCTAGAACAGTAGTAGATTTGTTTTGATTTAACATTTTTGTAACATTGTATGTAATATCATGGAGTGTAGAGGGAGAGTGAGCATGTATATGTATGTGTGTGTGTAAATATGTCTGTGGGCATGTTTTCTGGTACTGTGTCTTTCCAAGTCTATAAATTTATACATATTTTAGTAAATCATATATAAAGGATTACCTTTACAGAAATAACTAAATTCGGGAAACATATGGTATATTTTTATTATTTTTACGTATGGTTCAAACATTGTAAGCTCTTTCATTTAATTTTCCACCTGAAAAAATTATCTAGTCTGGTATCCATAAATGCTTTTTCAAATCTTAAATTACAATTTGCCATAGAATACACTCTGAATTGGTCCATTTTATAATAAGTACTTATTATATGATAAAATTTCCAAATGTTTATGCAGCCTACTGAAAATAATTATTGTATCAGCTCATGGTTGAAGTTAGAAAATTTTCCCTCAGAAGAATTAAGTCTAAAGAATTCTGGATTAAATTTGGAATGAAGAATCTTGTATCTAGGTTCTTTTATTGTTTGCTTTCTTTTGTTTTGCATGATTTTGGCGAAGGCACTGCCTTTCTCTAAGTTTGTGATTCATCATTTTTAAATGAATACAAAGACCTGCTTTGTTTATAGGAGTGTTACAAAGAGTCAATAACTGTAGAAGAAAATGACTTAGAACTCTTAAAATAATGCTTTATAATAAATATCCTCAGATAATTTTTAAAATTTTATTTGATGTGTTTTGAACAGCATATATTTTAACAGATATCTGACAAGGAAAATTATTCTTATTTCAGTTTCTGAAAGATGCCTGGTGCATAAAAAGTTATAAATTACTACTATAAAACTGTATATTAGTTATTAGGTATGTCTGTTGATTTGGTTGACTCATAAATAAAGGACGTGTGAAAACTTCAATATCTACAAGATACTGAAAAATCTAACCTAATTTAATCTAAGTGGATCTGATTTTTCATGAAAGTCTAAGAGGGCTTTAAATAAAACCCCTGTTTTTCTTATTTTCCCTCCTATCCCACTACACTGTTATCAAATGTGTTCTCTTTTTCTTTCTTCCGTTACTCTTTCTTTACTCCTCCACATGCTATCTGTGCACCTGTGGGCAGATTCGTTCCTGTTTTGGTGTCTCACTAGCCTCGTGTGTGCAATGGAGATAATCATTTTACTCCATAGGGTTGTTTTGAGCAATAGGTAAATTAGTATTGAAAAGCAGTTAGAACAACACTTGGCAAAAATGAGTTCTTAATAATTTTCAGATACATATTTGTAAATCAACCATCACATATTGTATTTTTGTTTTTGCATCACCCTACAAATTATGTGAAGGAAATCACTTTATTTCTCAGAGATACATGAGAAACTTCAAAAAAAGTCCATGCATGTCTTACTTTAACAACGTGTCTCATTCCATTTCCTTAGGCAGTCATCACATTTTTATGTACCTTACTATGTATGCTACTCATTTGCTGCTAATAAAATATTCTGTGTCCTCAGCAGTACAGACATCAGAATATTCATGTAAGAGATGATTTATCCAAATTCAGATCTCCATTTCCCCTAGTTATTTTTCCCCCTAGTTCTTCATGCAATGTGTTCAGCACAGTAGATTCTGAAATCTTGCCTGTAATTAAGATTTTTAATAAGATTATATGCATAAATAAATTAATGTTTTTATTCTAATAACCAAAAACAATAGCAGGAACATATTTTGTTCTCATTTTTTTAAAAAGGAGATTTTCAGCAAGGAAAATTCCTAATAGGCAATTTCCTACCTCAAATACATTGAATCATGGGTTTGCACATTTTTCTTTTAATGAGAAGTCCATAAAGAAAAACATATTTAACCCAAAATTCCAAATCAAATACAACTTATTATTTAATCTGCTGAGAATTTTAAATCCATAATTATATCCTTTATATATATATATTTTTTATTTTTATTTACTTATTTATTTAAAAAATTTTTTTTATTAGTTTCTGCTTTATAACAAAGTGAATCAGCAATACATATACATCTGTTCCCACATCCCTTCCCTCATGCATAACCTTCCCTCCCACCCTCGCCATCCCACGCCTCCAGGTGGTCACAAAGGACCGAGCTGATCTCCCTGTGCTCTGTGGCTGCTTCCCACTATCTATCTACCTTACGTTTGGTAGTGTATATATGTCCATGCCTCTCTTTTGCTTTGTCACAGCTTACCCTTCCCCCTCCCCATATCCTCAAGTCCATTCTCAAGTAGGTCTGTGTCTTTATTCCCGTTTTACCCCTAGGTTCTTCATGACATTTTTTTTTTAATTCCATATATATGTGTTAGCATACGGTATTTGTCTTTCTCTTTCTGACTTACTTCACTCTGTATGACAGACTCTAGGTCTATCCACCTCATTACAAATAGCTCAGTTTCGTTTCTTTTTATGGCTGAGTAATATTCCATTGTATATATGTGCCACATCTTCTTTACCCATTCATCCGATGATGGACACTTAGGTTGTTTCCAGCTCCGGGCTATTGTAAATAGAGCTGCAATGAACATTTTGGTACATGTCCCTTTTTGAATTATGGTTTTCTCAGGGTATATGCCTAGTAGTGGGATTGCTGGGTCATATGGTAGTTCTATTTTTAGTTTTTTAAGGAACCTCCATACTGTTCTCCATAGTGGCTGTACCAATTCACATTCCCACCAGCAGTGCAAGAGAGTTCCCTTTTCTCCACACCCTCTCCAGCATTTATTGTTTCTAGATTTCTTGATGATGGCCATTCTGACTGGTGTGAGATGATATCTCATTGTAGTTTTGATTTGCATTTCTCTAATGATTAATGATGTTGAGCATTCTATCATGTGTTTCTTGGCAGTCTGTATATCTTCTTTGGAGAAATGCCTATTTAAGTCTTCTGCCCATTTTTGGATTGGTTTGTTTGTTTTTTTGCTATTGAGCTGCATGAGCTGTTTATAAATTTTGGAGATTAATCCTTTGTCAGTTGCTTCATTTGCAAATATTTTCTCCCATTCTGAGGGTTCTCTTTTGGTCTTGTTTATGGTTTCCTTTGCTGTGCAAAAGCTTTGAAGTTTCATTAGGTCCCATTTGTTTATCTTTGTTTTTATTTCCATTTCTCTAGGAGGTGGGTCCAAAAGGATCTTGCTGTGATTTATGTCATAGAGTGTTCTCCCTATGTTTTCCTCTAAGAGTTTGATAGTTTCTGGCCTTACATTTAGGTCTTTAATCCATTTTGAGCTTATTATTGTGTATGGTGTTAGGGAATGATCTAATCTCAAACTTTTACATGTCCCTGTCCAGTTTTCCCAGCACCACTTATTGAAGAGGCTGTCCTTTCTCCACTGTACATTCCTGCCTCCTTTATCAAAGATAAGTTGGCCATATGAGCGTGGGTTTATCTCTGGGCTTTCTATCCTGATGCACTGATCTATCTTTCTGTTTTTATGCCAGTACCACACTGTCTTAATTACTGTAGCTTTGTAGTATAGTCTGAAGTCAGGAAGCCTGATTCCTCCAGCTCCGTTTTTCATTCTCAAGATTGCTTTGGCTTTTCGGGGTCTTTTGTTTTTCCAAACAAATTTTGAAATTTTTTGTTCTAGTTCTGTGAAAAATGCCAGTGGTAGTTTGATAGGGATTGCATTGAATCTGTAGATTGCTTTGGGTAGTAGAGTCATTTTCACAATATTGATTCTTCCAATCCAGGAGCATGGTATATCTCTCCATCTATTTGTATCATCTTTAATTTCTTTCATCAGTGTCTTATAATTTTCTGCATACAGGTCTTTTGTCTCCTTAGGTAGGTTTATTCCTAAATATTTTATTCTTTTTGTTGCAATGGTAAATGGGAGTGTTTTCTTGATTTCATTTTCAGATTTTTCCTCATTAGTGTACAGGAATGCCAGAGATTTCTGTACATTAAATTTGTATCCTGCTACTTTACCAAATTCATTGATTAGCTCTAGTAGTTTTTCGGTAGCATCTTTAGGATTCTCTAAGTATAGTATCATGTCATCTGCAAACAGTGACAGCTTTACTTCTTCTTTTCCCATTTGGATTCCTTTTATTTCCTTTTCTTCTCTGATTGCTGTGGCTAAAACTTCCAAAACTAGGTTGAATAAGAGTGGTGAGAGTGGGCAGCCTTGTCTTGTTCCTGATCTTAGTGGAAATGGTTTCAGTTTTTCGCAATTGAGGACAATGTTGGCTGTGGGTTTGTCATATATGGCCTTTATTATGTTGAGGAAAGTTCCCTCTATGCCTACTTTCTGCAGGGTTTTTATAATAAATGGGTGTTGAATTTTGTCGAAAGCTTTCTCTGCATCTATTGAGATGATCATATGGTTTTTCTCCTTCAACTTGTTAATATGGTGTATCACATTGATTGATTTGCGTATATTGAAGAATCCTTGCATTCCTGGAATAAACCCCACTTGATCATGGTGTATGATCCTTTTAATGTGCTGTTGGATTCTGTTTGCTAGTATTTTGTTGAGGATTTTTGCGTCTATGTTCATCAGTGATGTTGGCCTCTAGTTTTCTTTCTTTGTGACATCCTTGCCTGCTTTTGGTATCAAGGTGATGGTGGCCTCGTAGAATGAGTTTGGGAGTGTTCCTTCCTCTGATATTGTTTGGAAGAGTTTGAGAACGATGGGTGTTAGCTCTTCTCTAAATGTTTGATAGAATTCGCCTGTGAAGCCATCTGGTCCTGGGCTTTTGTTTGTTGGAAGATTTGTAATCACAGTTTCCATTTCACTGCTTGTGATTGGTCGATTCATATTTTCTATTTCTTCCTGATTAAGTCTTGGCAGGTTGTGCATTTCTAAGAATTTGTCCATTTCTTCCAGGTTGTCCATTTTATTGGCATAGAGTTGCTTGTAGTAATCTCTCATGATCTTTTGTATTTCTGCAGTATCAGTTGTTACTTCTCCTTTTTCATTTCTAATTCTATTGATTTGAGTCTTCTCCCTTCTTTTCTTGATGAGTCTGGCTAATGGTTTGTCAATTTTGTTTATCTTCTCAAAGTACCAGCTTTTAGTTTGGCTGATCTTTGCTATCGTTTCCTTCATTTCTTTTTCATTTATTTCTGATCTGATCTTTATGATTTCTTTCCTTCTGCTAACTTTGGGGTTTTTTTGTTCTTCTTTCTCTAATTGCTTTAGGTGCAGGGTCAGGTTGTTTACTCGAAATGTTTCCTGTTTCTTAAGATGGGATTGCATTGCTATAAACTTCCCCCTTAGAACTGCTTTTGCTGCGTCCCATAGGTTTTGGGTCGTCGTGTCTCCATTGTCATTTGTTTCTAGGTATTTTTTAATTTCCTCTTTGATTTCTTCAGTGATCACTTCGTTATTGAGTAGTGTATTCTTTAGCCTCCATGTGTTTGTATTTTTTACAGATCTTTTCCTGTAATTGATGTCTAGTCTCATAGCATTGTGGTCGGAAAAAATACTTGATACAATTTCAATTTTCTTAAATTTACCAAGGCTTGATTTGTGACCCAAGATAGGATCTATCCTGGAGAATGTTCCATGAGCACTTGAGAAAAATGTGTATTCTGTTGTTTTTGGATGGAATGTCCTATGAATATCAACTAAGTCCATCTTGTTTAATGTATCATTTAAAGCTTGTGTTTCCTTATTTATTTTCATTTTGGATGATCTGTCCATTGGTGAAAGTGGAGTGTTAAAGTCCCCTACTATGACTGTGTTACTGTTGATTTCCCCTTTTATGGCTGTTAGTATTTGCCTTATGTATTGAGGTGCTCCTATGTTGGGTGCATAAATATTTACAATTGTTTTATCTTCTTCTTGGATCAATCCCTTTATCGTTATGCAGTGTCCTTCTTTGTCTCTTCTAATAGTCTTTATTTTAAAGTCTATTTTGTCTGATATAAGAATTGCTACTCCAGCTTTCTTTTGATTTCCATTTGCATGGAATAGCTTTTTCCATCCCCTTACTTTCAATCTGTATGTCTCTCTAGGTCTGAAGTGGGTCTCTTATAGACAGCATATATATGGGTCTTGTTTTTGTATCCATTCAGCCACTCTGTGTCTTTTGGTGGGAGCATTTAGTCCATTTACATTTAAGGTAATTATTGATATGTATGTTCCCATTCCCATTTCCTTAATTGCTTTGGGTTCGTTATTGTAGGTATATTCCTTCTGTTGTGTTTCTTGCCTAGAGAAGTTCCTTTAGCATTTGTTGTAAAGCTGGTTTGGTGGTGCTGAACTCTCTCAGCTTTTGATTATCTGTAAATGTTTTAATTTCTCCATCAAATCTGAATGAGATCCTTGCTGGGTAGAGTAATCTTGGTTGCAGGTTTCTCTCCTTCATCACTTTAATTATGTCCTGCCACTCCCTTCTGGCTTGTAGAGTTTCTGCTGAGAGATCAGCTGTTAACCTGATGGGGATTCCCTTGTGTGTTATTTGTTGTTTTTCCCTTGCTTCTTTTAATATGATTTCTTTGTGTTTAATTTTTGACAGTTTGATTAATATGTGTCTTGGCGTATTTCTCCTTGGATTTATTCTGTATGGGACTCTCTGTGCCTCCTGGACTTGATTAACTATTTCCTTTCCCATATTAGGGAAGTTTTCAACTATAATCTCTTCAAATATTTTCTCAGCCCCTTTCTTTTTCTCTTCTTCTTCTGGAACCCTTATAATTCGAATGTTGGTGCGTTTAATGTTGTCCCAGAGGTCTTTGAGACTGTCCTCTGTTCTTTTCATTCTTTTTTCTTTATTTTGCTCTGCATCAGTTATTTCCACTATTTTATCTTCCATGTCACTTATCCGTTCTTCTGCCTCAGTTATTCTGCTATTGATCCCATCTAGAGTATTTTTCATTTCCTTTATTGTGTTTTTAATCGATGCTTGATTCATCTTTAGTTCTTCTAGGTCCTTGTTAACTGTTTCTTGCAATTTGTCTATTCTATTTCCAAGATTATGGATCTTGGAAATAGAATTTTGGATCAGCTTTACTATCATTATTCTGAATTCTTTTTCAGGTAGACTGCTTATTACCTCTTCATTTGTTAGGTCTGGTAGGTTTTTATCTTGCTCCTTCACCTGCTGTGTGTTTTTCTGTCTTCTCATTTTGCTTATGTTACTGTGTTTGGGGTCTCCTTTTTGCAGGCTGCAGATTCGTAGTTCCCGTTGCTTTTGGTGTCTGTCCCCAGTGGCTAAGATTGTTTCAGTAGGTTGTGTAGGCTTCCTGGTGGGGGGGACTAGAGCTTGTGTTCTAGTGGTTGAGGCTCAATCTTTTCTTTCTGGTGGACAGGTCCACGTCTGGTGGTGTGTTTTGGGGTGCCTGTGGCCTCATTATGTTTTTAGGCAGCCTCTCCGTTAATGAGTGGTGTTGTGTTCCTGCCTTGCTAGTTGCTTGGCATAGGGTGACCAGCACTGTAGCTTGCTGGTCGTTGACTGAAGCTGGGTGCTGGTGTTGAGATGGAGATCCCTGGGAGATTTTCGCTGCTTGATATTATGTGGAGCTGGGAGGTCTCTTGTGGACCCGTGTCCTGAAGTTGGCTCTCCCACTTCAGAGGCACAGCACTGACTCCTGGCTGTAGCACCAAGAGCCTTTCATCCACCCGGCTCAGAATAACAGGGAGAAAAATTAGAAAGAAAGAATTAGCAGAAGAAAGAAAGAGAGAGGGAAAGAAAGGAAGAAGGGAAGAAAGGAAGGAAGAAAGAAAGAAAGGAGGGAGGGAGGGAGGGAGGAAGGATGGAAAGAAAGAAGGAAAGAAAGGAGGGAGGGAGGGAGGAATGAAAGGAAAAGGAAGAGTGAATGGAAGAAGGGAGGGAGGGAGGGAGGAAGGAAAGAAATAAAGAAAGACAGGAGGGAGGGAGGAAGGAAAGAAAAAGAAAGTGGAAAGAAGAAGGGTGGGAGGGAGGGAGGGAGGAAAGAAAAAGAAAGAAGGAAAGGAGGAGCAGAGGGAGTGAGGGAGGAAGGGAAGGTAGGAAAAAAAGAAAGAGCAGGTAAAGTAAAATAGAATAAAGTATTAAATATAGTAGCATTATTAAAATTAAAAAGTAATTATTGAAAAAATACACGGACCGATAGAACCCTGGGACATATGGTGGAAGCAAAGCTATACAGAGAGAATCTTACACAGAAGATTACACATACACATTCACAAAAAGAGAGCAGGGGGAAAAATCAAAAATCTTGCTCTCCAAGTCCACCTCCTCAATTTGGGATAATTCGTTGTAAAAAGAGGAAAAGGGCGAGAAGTCTGAAATCTTGCTAAGTCCACCTCCTTAATTTGGGATAATTCGTTGTAAAAAGTGGAAAAAGGGGGGAAAGTCTTAAATCTTGTCCTCAAAGTCCACTTCCTCAATTTGGGATGATTCGCTGTCCATTCATGCACTCCACAGACGCAGGGCACATCAAATGGACCGTGGAGCTTTAATCCGCTGCCTCCGAGGCTGCACAGAGAGATTTCCCTGTCTCTGCTCTCACAACTCCCGGGTCTCAGCCTTGGACCTGGCCCCGCCTCTGCGCGTAGGTCGCCGGAGGGCGTCCGTTCTTCGCTCAGACAGGATGGGTTTAAAGGAGCCGCTGATTCGGGGGCTCTGGCTCACTCAGGCAGAGGGGAGGGAGGGGCGTGCAGTGTGGGGCGGGCCGGCGGCGGCAGAGGCCGGCGTGACGTTGCAGCAGCCCGTGGCGCTCCGTGCGCTTTCCCGGGAAAGCCGTCCCCGGGTCCCGGGATCCCGGCATTGGCGGGGTGCACATGCCCCCCGGAAGGCGGGGCGGATAGTGACCTGCGCTCGCACACAGGCCCCGCGGCACCGGCGGCGGCGGCGGCAGCGTCCCACGCCCGTCTCCGAGGTCCGCGCCTTACCCGCGGCTCGCGCCTGTCTCCGGTGCTTCCCCAAGCAGCCCTCTTAATGCCCTCTCCTCGCGCACCTGGAAACAAAAGGGAAAAAAGTCTCTTGCCTCTTCGGTAGCTCCAGACCCTTTCCCCGGACTCCGTCCTGGCTAGCCGTGGTGCACTAACCCCTTCAGGCTCTCTTCCTGCCGCCATCCCCAGTCCTCTCACTGCGCTCCGACTGAAAGCCGATACCCGAGCCTCAGCTCCCAGCCCCGCCCGCCCCGGCGGCCGAGCAGACAAGCCTCTCGGGCTGGTGTGTGCCTGAGGGCACCGATCCTCTGTGCCAGAATCTCTCCGCTTTGCCCTCCACACCCCTGTTGCTGTGCTCTCCTCCACTACTCCGAAGCTTTCCCCCCCCACCCGCAGTCTCCGCCCGCGAAGGGGCTTGTAGTGTGTAGAAACCTTCCCTCCTTCACAGCTCCCTCCCACTGGTGCAGGTCCCGTCCCTATCCTATTGTCTCTGTTTATTCTTTTTTTCTTTTGCCCTACCCAGGTATGTGGGGAGTTTCTTGCGTTTTGGGGTGTCTGAGGTCTTCTGTCAGCGTTCAGTAGGTGTTCTGTAGGAGTTGTTCCACGTGTAGATGAATTTCTGATGTATCTGTGGGGAGGAAGGTGATCTCTGCGTCTTACTCCTCCGCCATCTTCCTCCGGGTCCCCTATCCTTTTTATTTTTATAGATTCTTCACTCTTTGTTATTTGTGTATCTTAAGTCCTTTTAACATGATATAACAGAAGTTGTTATATCATGTCCTTTTAGCAATAAACAATTTATAGGAGTTCATTAATATTCCTTCCTTTCTTTTTTCCTTTCTCTTTTCCTCCCTTCCTGCCTTCCTCCCTCTCTTTCTTTCTTTCTTTCTTTCTTTTCTGTCTACTAATAATATCATTAATTCTATTTTTTCTATATTATTATGACCCAATCTATGATTAAAAGCATAACAAATTTAGGATTGGTTTTCTCACTTTGACTCTTATAAGAATCTAGTTTATAATTTCCATAGGCCAGGAACACAGTCACTCAATATAAAATTGTTGAACAGTCATTGTGCAAAAATGGAAGCCATTCATTTCTTAATAGATATTATCTCATGAGCTGTAAGAGACAACACTGTTATGATCTCTATCCCTTTTCAGAGTTCCTTGAATTTTTCTGACCACATCCAGCATTCCAGAACAAGTTCACATTTTTTCTATCCCACAATACCTTCCTCTGAGAAGGATCTACATGTCCTTGGGTAGAATTAGGAACTAGGATTACATTGAGAAGCTTTTATACCTGAATCAATCAGAATGGTAGAGGAACAGGGTTATAACTTTTGGGATAGGCTTAAAATGAAATCCAAACGTATCTTATTATTCCAAACTCTTGTAAAAGGGGCAAGTCCCTGTGTAAAATTAGCCTTATCTCAAATGAATCAAGATGTACAGGAAAATGAAAGGATGTTGTACAAGTCTTCTTACTTCTATAAGCACTGTTAATTAGTCTTCTGGGGATGATAAAGTGGCCTAAGTTTGTTACCACTTTTTCAGTTTCAACATTGTCTTGTTTAGTTAATCATCTAACTCTAGCTTTTTTTGTTGTTGTTCCATTATCAGACAGGACAGGCAGAGCAACACAGATCCACAAATATCCAATTTCTTTCTAATGAATATAAGCTAAGGCAGTGTGATTTTCATCAGTTTTGCAACTGCATAGCAAATTCATTATTCAAGATTTCCTCAGCAATCTCATCTTTTGCTGTATATACTTATTTGAAACTCATTTCTAGATTTTTTCCATGTTTACGATAGCTAAGTAATATGTTGCTTTTTCTCTGATTACAGTTGATTTTATATGCTTTCTTCATTATATTATCATGATCAGGAGGTGAGGAGGGCTCCTAGAACTTAAATGATAAGGAGTGGTTCTTGGTTTAATGACTATTGGAACCTATATAATTGTTGAACCTTTAACTGTGTTCTTAACTCACTACAGCCATACTTTCAGGAATATAAATGTTCTATAGCCCTCTCCATAGTATTTAATCCCCTCATTTATTCTCAGAGTCTGGCTGACCTACAGACATTTCTTAAATTTACTAACATAGCCCATTTTTTTGCTACTAACTAAAATTCTTCCTGCAATGAAATACATGTCATTTTATGATATTTACTTTCTATTTTGGATTGAATTATGGTCCTTCAAAAGATATGTCCACCAGGAAACTGTGAATGTGACTTTACTTATAAAAATGGTCTTTGCAGGGGTAACTAAATTAAGACACTTGAGATGAGATCATCCTAGATTTTGGGTGAGCCCTAAATCCAATGACAGGTGTCCTTAGAAGACAGAGGTAGAGGGAGACTTAAGACCCAGAGACACAGGGGAGAAGTCCATGTGAAGACAGAAGTAGAGATTAGACTTATGCTACCAGAAGCCAAGGAATATGTGAAGCTATCAGAAGCTGGAAGAGGCCAGGATGGATTTTGAAGGGAGTGTGGGCCTGAAAACACCTTGATTTTGAACTGGCCTCCTTCAAATCTGTAAAAGAATAAATTTCTGTTGTTTTAAGCTACCAAATTTGTGGTAATATTACAGCAACTGTAAGACACTAGTACACTGCTAATCCATGTGAAGATTCTTTGAATGATTGTGATTAAATATACATGTTAATATAGAAACACAAAAGACCCCGAATAGCCAAAGCAATATTGAGAACGAAAAATGGAACTGGAGGAATCAGGCTCCCTGACTTCAGACTATACTACAAAGCTACAGTAATCAAGACAGTATGGTACTGGCACAAAAACAGAAAGATTGATCAGTGGAACAGGATAGAAAGCCCAGGGATAAACCCACACACATATGGTCACCTTATCTTTGATAAAGGAGTCAGGAATGTACAGTGGAGAAAGGACAGCCTCTTCAATAAGTGGTGCTGGAAAACTGGACAGCTACATGTAAAAGTATGAGATTAGATCATTCCTTAACACCATACACAAAAATAAGCTCAAAATGGATTAAAGACCTAAATGTAAGGCCAGAAACTATCAAACTCTTAGAGGAAAACATAGGCAGAACATTCTATGACATAAATCACAGCAAGATTCTTTTTGACCCACCTCCTAGAGAAATGGAAATAAAAACAAAAATAAACAAATGGAACCTAGTGAAACTTCAAAGCTTTTGCACAGCAAAGGAAATCATAAACAAGACCAAAAGACAACCCTCAGGATGGGAGAAAATATTTGCAAATGAAGCAACTGACAAAGGCTTAATCTCCAAAATTTATAAGCAGCTCATGCAGCTCAATAGC
Source organism: Hyperoodon ampullatus (assembly GCF_949752795.1). NCBI lineage: Eukaryota > Metazoa > Chordata > Mammalia > Artiodactyla > Ziphiidae > Hyperoodon > Hyperoodon ampullatus. The sequence goes on along the minus strand of NC_136914.1, from coordinate 77,114,028 downwards.
AAAAAAACACAACCCAAGCCAAAAGTGGGCAGAAGACCTAAATAGACATTTATCCAAAGAAGATATACAGACTGCCAACAAACACATGAAAGAATGCTCAACATCATTAATCATTAGAGAAATGCAAATCAAAACTACAATGAGATATCATCTCACACCAGTCAGAATGGCCATCATCAAAAAAATCTAGAAACAATAAATGCTGGAGAGGGTGTGGAGGAAAGGGTACACTCTTGCACTGCTGGTGGGAATGTGACTTGGTACAGCCACTATGGAGAACAGTATGGAGGTTCCTTAAAAATCTACAAATAGAACTACCATATAACCCAGCAATCCCACTACTGGGCATATACCTTGAGAAAACCATAATTCAAAAAGAGTCATGTACCAAAATGTTCATTGCAGCTCTATTTACAATAGCCCGGAGATGGAAACAACCTAAGTGTCCATCATCGGATGAATGGATAAAGAAGATGTAGCACATATATACAATGGAATATTACTCAGCTATAAAAAGAAATGAAATTGAGTTATTTGTAATGAGGTGGATAGACCTAGAGTCTGTCATACAGAGTGAAGTAAGTCAGAAAAAGAAAGACAAATACTGTATGCTAACACATATATATGGAATTAAAGAAAAAAAAATGTCATAGAGATCCTAGGGGTAAAACGGGAATAAAGACACAGACCTACTTGAGAATGGACTTGAGGATATGGGGAGGGGGAAGTGTAAGCTGTGACAAATCGAGAAAGAGGAATGAACATATATACAGAACAAAACGTAAAGTAGATAGCTAGTGGTAAGCAGCCGCATAGCACAGGGAGATCAGCTCGGTGCTTTGTGACCGCCTGGAGGGGTGGGGGAGGGAGGGTGGGGGGGAGGGAGACGCAAGAGGGAAGAGATATGGGAACAGATGTATATGTATAACTGATTCACTTTTTTATAAATCAGAAACTAATACACCATTGTGAAGCAATTATACTCCAATAAATTTGTAAATATATATATTATATACATGTTAAATATAATAAGGAAAATAGTGACCAAAATGCAGACTGTGATTCCTGGCAAAGAACTGTTTCTGAAATGAATTTTGTATATTTAATATTCAATTATTTGGCAGTTATAACTGTAAGAATATATGTATGTACATATTTATTGAATAAATTTTATTGGAAAATTTGGAATTATATGAATTCTAGACTGGAATAGAAAGATTCAAGGAAGTCATAAAAGAGGTAGAAAAATTTACTCAACAATTATATATTGGGTAACTATATTCTTGGTCTGACCAAATTATTATGACAGATGAAATGAGAAGTCAATTCTAATTTTTGGAAAGAATAATGGCCCCACAGACCATGTATTTGTTTATCAACATTTTATCAGTGAGTTATACATGTGGGACAGAAATATCCATTACAAAAGATACATGCTTTTACAATACAACCAAACATCCCATCCTTACTGTGAACACAGACAAACTTAAATGAGCACTACACACCTCGGCAAAAGAATAAGCAACCATGCACCATTTCATTTGAACATTCTCAGGTATATTTTCATGCTTGCCCTTGATGGCCAAATGCCTTCTGAATAAACATAATCCATTTTAGAACCATCACAATTGGTGATTCAAGATTTGGGTTTTTGTATATCTTCATGTATATCACCTGTTTAAAATTATAGATCATTTAGATTTATCAATTGTATACATCCTCTTGAATTCATTGGGAAATATGTTGCCTCATGCCAAGCTTGGGACTCATGCAAGGTCTTTTAGTTTATTGTCCAAATGAGTGAAGATCTTCTTTTACACACATAAAACAGGAGCTTTAGTCACTGCCCTGGGTTTTGACTGTGAAATGTTAATCCGTTTACTGATGATAGAGATTACAGTAGGGAGAGCCAGGGCAGTTACAGTTAGGTCCTGACACCCTGGCATGCAGCCTGACTGGATATTGCAGAGCTCTAAATCTGCCTGTCGGGAGATGGGACACAAAGGTAACAACTGCCAGTTAAATCAAATCGCTTAGAGTAAATTGGACAAATTTTGTTAGCTTCTTGCCTATCCTGGCTGAGAGTCACATCAGCAAGGTCAATGATGTTAAGTTTGGGATTGAACTTGTGGCTGAACAAGCTAATTCAGCAGATGCTTCCAGGAACTGTGTTAGGCTGATTAAAAGCAGCTCTACGGTCAACTCAAATTGTTTTCTATATTGATGTTTTTTTGTCACCAAATGAGTTGTAATTTCCTGGAGAAGGGGATAGAGGTTCAAAGAGAGGTGCTTCATTTAGGATGTGGAACAGAGTGCCAGGCACATAAAAATGCTCAATTTTTATGGTTCGATTGCAATTGAACTAAATCGATTCTTTAATTCAAACAAGCTTTGTTTACTCAGACTGCCTTTTTAATTACAAAAGCAAAGTAAATAATATGAAATATAAATATAATATATATATACTTTCATAATTTATAATCATGTAGCAATCTGGCATACCCTTTATCAGTTAAGCTGCCTCAATCCTTGAAAACATAAGCTATGACAGGACATTCAACTACATTAAAAATATTCTTATTTAGGAATCTATTCTTAGTGTTGTGATAAAATTCCTTCTGAGTAGAGGAGAATAGGACTAAAATGTGCTTGTTCTTCTCCATTACTTGTACACCACAGTTTAGAGATGTCAGCTTATTCTCATGATATATAAAACAAAGCTTGACTAATTGGTCAGGTATTAATGAAAATGGTAGATATTCATACATTCACTTATTTCTACAGAAATTACCTGAACTTCTAAAATATATTTATATTTCTCATAATTATTTTTTTAAACTAGTTACATGGTACAGGAGACAAAATTTATTTATCTTTTCCATCAGTCCCTACCCTATTCTTTCAATCAGTCCATGTAGCTAGAAATAAAATCTAAACAGAGCCCCTAATGATAAGAAAGTTTATGCATACACACGCACACACACAGAGGCAAAACTACAACAAAAATTCAACAATGCATGGAACAAAATCACAACAACTCAAGTTAATTTCTTCAAAAAATGGTTTAAAATGTTTCAAGATTTTAGAGAAGTCTTCCTTTCTTTGCTCTCACATCCATGACATCAATCTCATACATAATATCATTTTAATGCTTTACTAAATTTTGTTATTGTTAATAGATATTTAAAATAGTAAACCAAATACCCAACAACTATAATAAAGTTATGTTAAAAGAAAGAATATAGAAGAGGATTATTAGATACAGTATTGGAAATGTTGTTCTAGACAAGCAGTGAGTATTCACAAAAGCATAACTCAAATAAACTGGTTTTGTGAAAATGGTGGTATCACCAAGTGGATTAGGAGAGCATACTGAAGTTTTCAAGCCATCAATTCTCTCTCTCTCTCTTTTGCAATTTAGGAAAAAATAGACCCTTCTTAGAGGCAATTTCTAATTTAGAGTAAAAATTTAAATCACAGACTTTATGTTTTTTTTCTATAAATTTATTTTTATTTTTAATTAATTAATTAATTAATTTATTTATTTATTTATTTTTTGGTCACGTCGCACAGCATACGGGATCTTAGTTCCTTGTCCAGGGATCAAATCCATGCCCCCTGTAGTGGAAGCATGGAGTCTTAACCACTGGACCACCAAGGAAGTCCCAATGATTTTCTTTTTTTAAATTACCATACAAATGACCCAAACTCAGAGGCAGACTCCTTAATCAATATCACTAAATCGGATACTGATCCATCTTAACACCAAACTGGATTTTTGAGGATCAGTTGATGTAAACAAAAGAATATGGAAGATGAAGTCATTATAGAACTTTAACTCCCCAAAATTTACCATTGGTATGAATAATTGCCTTTCAGATCTATCTCCACATATTTGCTTTGAATATTTTCAGGTGAAAAATCCTAATTATTAAGTAAATTTTAAGTTTCTCAACTCAGTGAAGAGTAATGTAATTCTGGATGTAATTCATTTAGTCAGTACCTCTCCCATGTTTTATAAACTTTACTATTTCAGTGTATTCCAGATAATTTCCAATTGCCAGTATTTGTAAATTTTACCTCAATGCTTTTTCTGGGACCAAAGGAGGAACTTTTGCTTAAGAAAGAGCTCCTTGGGACTTCCTTGATGATGCAGTTGTTAAGAATCCACCTGCCAATTCAGGGGCATGGGTTTGAGTCCTGCTCCAGGAAGAACCCACATGCCTTGGAGCAACTAAGCCCATGCACCACAACTACAGAACCTGTACTCTAGAGCTCGTGAGCCACAACTACTGAGTCTGCATGCCACACTACTGAAGTCCATGTGCCTAGACCCCATGCTCTGCAACAAGAGAAGCCACTGCAATGAGAAGCCCACTCACCACAATGAAGAGTAGCCCCTGCCCACCATAAATAGAGAAAGCCTGCATGCAGCAACGAAGACCCAATACAGCTAAAAATTATATAATTAATTTTTTTTTAAAAAGAAAGAGCTCCTTTTCTCTCTCTTTACTGCTGCAAGGAAATTAACTTTACCAACTTTCTGTATGAGCGTAGAAGCACATTCTTCCTCAGTCAAGCCTCCAGATGAGAACACAGTCCCTTTGCAAGTCCCTGATCAGAGGACCTAGCTAAGCTGTGCTCAGAACCCTGACTCATGACAACTCTAACATATATATTGTTTTAAGCCACTATGTTTGGGGTTATTTGTTATGATACATAGAAAAGTATTACAGGTTTTAAGTCAAAAGTTAATTGTTTAGGTTATGGTAGCAAACATCTTGATCCAGAACTCAGAAATCTGTCATTGAATGATCATGCTCTAGGTATCAATCACTGTTCTAGGCAATTGAGATACATTAGTGATTATGGAGTTTATATTTTGGATGGGTAGACATCTTTATAAAGGAGATAATTAGATGATAAAAGTGATAAACATAAAGACAATAATTAGTAATTTATAGAGTGTATTAAAAGATAATAAGTTCCAGTCCCAAGAAAATGTCAAGTAGAAAAATGATCAGGAATATGGAAGGGTACAAGCTGCAGCATTAAACACTATGATTAGGATAAGTTTCTTTGAGTGCATACTTTAAGGATGTTGGCTAAATTTTTCCAGTAGAGATAAAGGCTTAGAGAAAGGACATAAGGAGTAATCTGTTTTGCATATTCAAGGAACAAGAAGGCCAATGTAATTGGAACAGTGTGAACTGGGGGAGAGCTGTATGGAGAGTAAGAAAGAGGGCATGTGAGGTGTGAGAGATAGTGAGAATCACAATGGATAAAAATATTTATACTTAGACTATGGAAGGTTAATTGAAGTTAATTGATATGTGAAAAATTGTGCCTGTTTTTGTAGGAAGACCAAAAATACAATTTTGGATATTGCTATGGAATGAATTGTGTACACCTTCCCCCGCCCCCCCCAAATTGTATGTTGAAGCCTAATGCCCAATGTGACTGTATTTGGAGACAGAGATTTTAAAAGGTAATGAAGGTTCAGTGAGGCTTATGGATGGGACAGGTCCTAATCTTATAGGATTAGTGGCCTTACAAGAAAAGAAAGAGTGAGAAAGGTTTCTCTCCATGCTCATGTACCCAGGAAAGATTATGTGAGGACACAACAAGAAAAGTGACATCTGAAAGCCAGGAAGCATTTCCTTACCAGACCTTGCTCAGGGACTTCCAGCCTCCAGAACTGTTAGAAATAAATTTCTGTAGTTTAAGCTACCCAGTCTATGGTATTTTGTTAAAACAGCCCAAGTAGATTAATACAAACATTTTAAAGATTAGATGATTATTAACTAAGTGAATATGTTGACTAAGCCATTGTTTATGATAATCCTCTGCCATGCACCAAAATTATTTCAAACAAATCACCTGAGATACATTCTTTCATTTTCTTCAATGAATATTGACACATATTTAATATTGGTGGCTGGAAAAATTAATATCATATATGGGAGAGGTAATACGTTCAATGTATTTGAATTTCCAATGTGTTTTGTGTTTACAGTGTTCATGTGTACATCTCTATATAAGTAGAGAGCAAAAGAAAGGGAAGGAGAGTGGCTGTAGTAAATCTTCCAAAGAGCAGATTTTATTTGTCCCAAAAAGATGAAATTCACCTGGATGACATCTGAGCAGTGTAACTAGAAAGAACTGGTTAAATTCAAGTACATACATTTATTTTATATTGCTGTAATTCACCTTGATGAAAGCTTGACAGAATAATGTCAATAGTTCTCATGTTAGAAAAAGAAAAATTTGGGTAGTAGGGACACATAGGGAACAACAGAGAGTACAAATGTTTATGGAAAGATTCTTCACAGTATTAATTTGGAGAGTTTTAACTTCACTTTCAGGTTTGATAGGCAATCTTGTTATGAGAATAACTTTATTGTTCCTCTGACTCCTTTGGATGCTTCACTCAAAATAATTTTGTTAGAAGGCCTAGCAACTAAAAAGTTTTAATGAGTCTTAATCAGTAAGGCAAAAGATGGGAGTATTTACAGACTTGGAGGGACTTGTTAGCTGGATGCCAGGCTCCAGTGAGATTTTCTTCTGTTTTGTTTTCTGACCTATACAGACCTTTTTCTTTGTTCCCATCCTGTATTTATTATGATAGCACATGTCAAAATCTTATGAAAAAAAATCTGGTAAATAATTTTACACAAGTTGTTTTTATTTTTAAAGTTCAAGAGAGGTTACAGTACATACAATAGCATATACATTTATACAATTAGGGGCTAGAAGAAGGGGAAGATTATATAATTATTTAAAGTTATAATCAAAGAAGTAAGTCAGTCAAGTAAGACCAACTGAGAGGATATAGAAGTTTAAGGTTTTCTTTTAAGAGTCTGACATCTGGACAAATCATTCCTGTGTGTGATAGGAGCTTCCTAGTTTTTGAAGGGTTGGCTAGACAGAGAACACCTGCAAAGTAGGAGATCTGCATATTGTCAAATGTGCAGAGTTCTGAAACAAATTCAAAGAACATTTGAAATATGATACAGAAGAGAACTCAGAGCCAGACACAAATCTGGATGACCATTATGGGTCAGTCAGCATAAGGGCAAAAAACTCAAACACCTATGAATATTCAGAGTTTCTGGACCTTGAGTTAATGTAAAAATAAAAATGAATTAATCATACTCTGTGGCTTGGAAACTTAGCCAAATAACACTGGAAGACATAGAGACATGAAAAACGCTTGCTTTGTTTTTTAATAGCAGCTCTATTGAGATATATTTCACTTACCATAAAGTTAACCCATTTAAAGTATACAATTCAGTATATTCAGTTTAATACACTTATCAAGTTGTGTAACCATCACCATTAACAGTCACTCCCCATTTCCCCCTAATTCTTCCCAGCCTTAGGCAACCATTGACCTACTTTCTGTCTCTATAGATGTGCCTGTTCTGCACCATTCATAAATATGAAATTATACAATGTCTGCTCTTTTTTATCTGGTTTCTTTCACTTATAATAATGCTTTCAAGGTTCATCCATATTGTAGCATGTATCAAATAGTCACTTTATTTTTATTGTTGAAAAATATTCCCATTGTATACATATGTACAGTTTGTTTATTCATCCATCTGTTGATGGGCATGTGGGTTTTTTCTTTTGGCTATAATGAAAATACTGCTAAGAACATTCATTTATAATCTTTTGTGTGGACACATATGTTTATTTCTAATGGCTTTATAACTACCAATGTAATTTCTGGGTCATATACAAATTATTTTATTTTATTACTATTATTTTTATACAGCAGGTTCTTATTAGTCATCAATTTTATAAACATCAGTGTACACATGTCATTCCCAATCGCACAATTCAGCACACCACCACCCCGCCCCCCTGCGCTTTCCCCACTTGGTGTCCATATGTCTGTTCTCTACATCTGTGTCTCAATTTCTGCCCTGCAAAAAAGTTCATCTGTACAATTTTTCTAGGTTCCACATATATGCGTTAATATACGATATTTGTTTTTCTCTTTCTGACTTACTTCACTCTGTATGACAGTCTCTAGATCCATCCATGTCTCAACAAATGACCCAATTTCGTTCCTTTTTATGGTCGAGCGATATTCCGTTGTATATACGTACCACAACTTCTTTATCCATTCGTCTGTTGATGGGCATTTAGATGGCTTCCATGACCTGGCTATTGTAAATAGTGCTGCAATGAACATTGGGGTGCATGTGTCTTTTTGAATTATGGTTTTCTCTGGGTAAATGCCCAGTACTGGGATTGCTGGAACATATGGTAATTCGATTTTTAGTTTTTTAAGGAACCTCCATACTGTTCTCCATAGTGGCTGTATCAATGTACATTCCCACCAACAGTGCAAGAGGGTTCCCTTTTCCCTACAGCCTCTCCAGCATTTGTTGTTTGTAGATTTTCTGATGATGCCCATTCTAACTGGTGTGAGGTGATACCCCATTGTAGTTTTGATTTGCATTTTACTAATAAATAATGATGTTGAGCAGCTTGTCATGTGCTTCCTGGCCATGAGCAGCTTGTCATGTACTTCTTGGCCATCTGTATGTCTTCTTTGGAGAAATGTCTATTTAGGTCTTCTGCCCATTTTTGGACTGGGTTGTTTGTTTTTTTAAATATTGAGCTGCTTGAGCTGTTTATATATTTTGGAGATTAATCCTTTGTTGATTCATTTGCAAATATTTTCTTCCATTCTGAGGATTGTCTCTTCATCTTGTTGGTATCTTCCTTTGCTTTGCAAAAGCTTTGAAGTTTCATTAGGTCCCATTTGTTTATTTTTGTTTTTATTTCCATTACTCTAGGAGGTGGATCAAAAAGATCTTGCTGTGATTTATGTCAAAGAGTGTTCTTCTTATGTATCCTCTAAGAGTTTTATACTGTCTGGTCTTACATTTAGGTCTCTAATCCATTTTGAGTTTGTTTTTGTGTATGGTGTTAGGGAGTGTTCTAATTTCATTCTTTTACATGTAGCTGTCCACTTTTCCCAGCATCACTTATTGAAGAGACTGTCTTTTCTCCATTGTATATCCTTTCCTCCTTTGTCATAGATTAGTTGACCATAGGTGCATGGGTCAATACCTGAGCTTTCTATCCTGTTCCATTGATGTATATTTCTGTTTTTATGCCAGTACCGTATTGTCTTGATTACTGTAGCTTTGTAGTATAGTCTGAAGTCAGGGAGTCTGATTCCTGTAGCTCCATTTTTTTTCCCTTAAGACTGCTTTGGCTATTTGGGGTCTTTTTTGTCTCCGTACAAATTTTAAGATTTTCTTGTTCCAGTTCCATAAAAAAATGCCATTGGTAATTTAATTGGGATTGCATTGAATCTGTAGATTGCTTTGGGTAGTATAGTCATTTTCACAATGTTGATTCTTCCAGTCCAAGAACATGGTACATCTCTCCATGTGTTGGTATCACCTTTAATTTCTTTCATCAGTGTCATTTAGTTTTCTTCATACAGGTCTTTTGTCTGCCTAGGTAGGTTTATTCCTAGGTAATTTATTGTTTTTGTTGCAATGGCAGATGAGAGTGTTTCCTTAATTTCTCTTTCAGAATTTTCATCATTAGTGAATAGGAATGTAAGAGATTTTTGTGCATTAATTTTGTATCCTGCAACTTTACTAAATTGATTGATTAGCTCTAGTAGTTTTCTGGTAGCATCTTTAGGATTCTCTATGTATAGTATTATGTCATCTGCAAACAGTGACAATTTTACTTCTTCTTTTCCAACTTGGATTCCTTTTATTTCTTTTTCTTCTCTGATTGCAGTGGCAAGGACTCCAAAACTATGTTGGATAATAGTGACGGGAGTGGACATCCTTGTCTTGTTCCTGATCTTAGAGGAAATGCTTTCAGTTTTTTACCATTGAGAATGGTGTTTGCTGTGGGTTTGTCATATATGGCCTTTATTTTGTTGAGGTAGTTTCCCTCTATGCCCACCTTCTGTAGAGCTTTTATCATAAATGTGTGTTGAATTTTGTCAAAAGCTTTTTCTGCCTCTATTGAGATGATCATATGGTTTTTATTCTTCAATTTGTTAATATGGTGTATCACATTGATTGATTTGTGTATATTGAAAAATTATTGAATCCCTGGAATCCCACTTGATCATGGTGTATGATCTTTTTAACGTGTTGTAGGATTCTGCTTGCTAGTAATTTTTTCAGGATTTTTGCATGTATATTCATCAGTGACATTGGTCTGTAAGTTTCTTTTTTTGTAGTATCTTTGTCTGGTTTTGGTATCAGCGTGATGGTGGCTTCATAGAATAAGTTTGGGAGTGTTCCTTCCTCCACAATTTTTTGCTAGAGTTTGAGAAGGATGGGTGTTAGCTCTTCTCTAAATGTTTGATACAATTCACCTGTGAAGCCATCTGGTCCTGGACTTTTGTTTGTTGGAAAATTTTTAATAACAGTTTCAATTTCATTTTTTGTGATTGGTCTGTTCATATTTTGTATTTCTTCCTGGTTCAGTCTTGGAAGGTTATACCTTTCTAAGAATTTGTCCACTCCTTCCAGGTTGTCCATTTTGTTGGCATAGAGTTGCTTGTAGTAGCCTCTTAGGATGCTTTGTTTTTCTGTGGTGTCCGTTGTAACTTCTCCTTTTTCATTTGTAATTTTATTGATTTGAGTACACTCTCTCTTTTTCTTGATGAGTCTGGCTAGTGGTTTATCAATTTTGTTTATCCTCTCATTGAACCAGCTTTTAGTTTTATTCATCTTTGCTATTGTTTTCTTTGTTTCTGTTTCATTTATTTCTGATCTGATCTTTATGATTTCTTTCCTTCTGCTAACTTTGGGTTTTGTTTTTTCTTCTCTCTACTTCCTTTTGGTGTATGGTTAAATTGTTTATTTGAGATTTTTCTTGTTTCTTGAGGTAAGCTGTATGGCTACAAACTTCTCTCTTAGAACTGCTTTTGCTGCATCCCATAGGTTTTGTATCATCGTGTTTTCATTGTCATTTTTCTCTAGGTATTTTTTTTTATTTCCTCTTTGATTTCTTCAGTGATCTCTTGGTTATTTAGTATAGTATTGTTTAGCCTCCATGTGTTTGTGTTTTTTATGTTTTTTCCCCTCTAATTCATTTCTAATCTCATAGTGTTGTGGTCAGAAAGATGTTTGATATGATTTCAAATTTCTTAAATTTATTGAGCCTTGATTTGTGACCCAAGATGTGATCTATCCTGGAGAATGTTCCGTGTGCACTTGAGAAGAAAGTGTAATGTGCTGTTTTTGAATGGAATGTCTTATAAGTATCAATTAAATCTATCTGGTCTATTGTGTCATTTAAAGCTTCTGTTTCCTTATTTATTTTCATTTTGGAGTATCTGTCCATTGGTGTAAGTGAGGTGTTAAAGTCCCCCACTATTATTGTGTTACTGTCCATTTCCTCTTTTATAGCTTTTAGCAGTTGCCTTATGTATTGAGGTGCTCCTATTTTGGGTGCATATATATTTATAATTGTTATATCTTTCTCTTGGATTGATCCCCTGATGATTATGTAGTGTCCTTCCTTGTCTCTTGTAACATTCTTTATTTTAAAGTCTATTTTACCTGATATGAGTATTGATACTCCAGCTTTCTTTTGATTTCCATTTGCATGGAATATCTTTTTTCATCCCCTCACTTTCAGTCTGAATGTGTCCCTAGGTCTGAAGTGTGTCTGCTGTAGACAGCATATAGATGGGTCTTGTTTTTGTATCCATTCAGCAAGCCTGTGTCTTTTGGTTGGAGCATTTAATCCATTCACATTTAGGGTAATTATTGATATGTATGTTCCTATGACCATTTTCTTAATTGTTTTGGGTTTGTTTATGTAGGTCCTTTTCTTCTCTTGTGTTGTCCACTTAGAGAAGTTCCTTTAGCATTTGTTGTACAGCTGTTTTGGTGGTGCTGAATTCTCTTAGCTTTTGCTTGTCTGTAAAGCTTTTGATTTCTCCATAGATCCTGAAAGAGATCCTTGCTGGGTAGAGTAATCCTGGATATAGGTTCTTCCCTTTCATCACTTTAAGTGTATCATGCCACTCCCTTCTCCCTTGTAGAGTTTCTGCTGAGAAATCAGCTGTTAACCTTATGGAAGTTCCCTTGTATGTTATTTGTCATTTTTCCCTGCTGCTTTCAATAATTTTTCTTTGTCTTTAATTTTTACCAATTTGGTTACTGTGTGTCTCGGTGTGTTTCTCCTTGGTTTTATCCTGTATGGGACTCGCTGAACTTCCTGGACTTTACTTTCCCATGTTAGGGAAGTTTTCGACTATAATCTCTTCAAATATTTCTCAGGTCCTTTCTCTCTCTCTTCTCCTTCTGGGACCCCACAATGCGAATGTTGTTGCATTTAATGTTGTCCCAGAGGTCTCTTAGGCTGTCTTCATTTGTTTTCAGTCTTTTTTCTTTATTCTGTTCCAAGGCAGTGAATTCCACCATTCTGTTTTCCAGGTCACTTATCTGTTCTTCTTCCTCAGTTATTCTGCTATTGATTCCTTCCAGTGTAGTTTTCATTTCAGTTATTGTATTGTTCATCTCTGTTTTTTTGTTCTTCTTCTAGGTCTTTGTTAAACATTTCTTGCATCTTCTCGATCTTTGCCTCCACTCTTTTTCCGAAGTCCTGGATCATCTTCACTATCATTATTCTGAATTCTTTTTCTGGAAGGTTGCCTATCTCCACTTAATGTAGTTGTTTTGCTGGGGTTTTATCTTGTTCCTTCATCTGGTACATAGCCCTCTGCCTTTTCATCTTGTCTATCTTTCTGTGAATGTGGTTTTTGTTCCACAGGCTGCAGGACTGTAGTTCTTCTTGCTTCTGCTGTCTGCCCACCCTCCCATTTACAAATTCTGTGTTTAACCTTTTGAGGAACTACCAAACTCTTTTCAAAAGGGCCTGTGTTATTTTACATTTTCAACAGCAATCTGTGCAGGTTTCAGTTTCTTGACAACCTCCACCAAACTTGTTATTATTTGACTTTTTGATTACAGCTGTCCCAGTTTTTGTGCAGTGGAATCTCACTGTGGTTTCGATTTGAACCTCTGTGATGACTAATAATGTTGAGTATCTTTTTATAATCCTACTTGCGTACCTTCTTTAGAGAAATGTTTATTCACCTCTATGGTCGTTTTTAAAGTTGCTTATTTGTTATTTTATTTTTGAGTTTTAAGAGTTCTTTAGATATCAGTCCCTTTCCCCTTTTATTTTTTAAAAAAATTTTTAGAGTAGTTTAAGTTCACAACAAAATTAAGAAGATACAGATTTTCTCATATAACATTTGCTCCCACACTAGCATCGCCTCGCACATTATCAACATCCCACAACACATTTGTTGCGCTTGATGAACCTGTTTGGAAACATCATTATTGCCCAAAGTCTGTAGTTTATATTAGGGCTCGCTCGTGGTGTTATCCATTCTATGGGTTTGGACAAATGTATAATGCTTGCTTTTGACTTGAGGTAATTACTGGGTGATCCACATATTAAAGATAAAAAAAAGTAAAGAAAATCAAGCAATATATTATCTATCACAATGATTCATTTTAGCAAAAGTGTTGAATTGCTAGATTTAAAGAAAATTTTGACATTTAAATTATGCCAATCAATTTATATTAAAGTAAATCCTAAAATAAACTCCTTTTTTTTAAGATTAAGAATTATTAAAACAAACAAACAAAAAACAGTCTTGGGTTATCTTTTCCAAAAGAAGAACTGGATTTGCATACCTCTTTTTTGCTTAAAGCACCTGAATTTATATTTAGATGGAAGCAAATGATAAATACCTAAATGTAAGTGCCTAATCCTAAAAAGTAGGGAATTGTGTACTATCTACATATCATCTTTCCAGAAAAATAATTAGTAAATAATTCTGTAATATACAATAAAGTCTCTACTCAAGGTATTTTATTGTAATTACATTAATGCACTTATTTTTACTGTATATAGGCTGAAATAATCTTGTAGGGGACCTTTCTTAAAATGAAGGATCACAAGTAAGGTTTTTGTCCATCAAATGTGTCTTTATACACATAATGTTTTTAAAAAGTTCTTTAAAATTTTAAGACCTATGTTAACAAGGTTATTTTTGTGATTAGTAATAGTCAAGCAACATTATATAACAGATTCCAATATTTAAAAAAAAAATGACTTGTGAGATGTAAAAATGTAAACCTTAGCTTTCATAAGACATTTAATTTTTATAACCAAATATTCCTAAATAGATCCAACATTTTATTTTATAATGTGTAACACTTCATTTTAATATCTATTTTACATTAACAATAAAATTTCTGATATATTTACAAAGCACTAAAACTATTTTAGAGATATTTAGTTTGTCTTTTTGTTTGTAAATTGTGCTAATTGGATGTGGAGCAAGAAAAACAAGCCTTATGTAATCTATGGGTCTTACTGAAAAGGTTTTGAGTATCTTCAAATCATGCAAATTGTTGCCTGATTTAGTTTATCAGCGATTTATTTTAACTTTATATGTAATGACTAATAAAACAAATATTGCTGAACACTTTGGGGGTAGTGAGAGCTGGAGATATATAAAAAGTCATGCTCCTTAATCATAAATTTATTATCATCTAGTGGAGAGTGTTGAGACTGCTAGTAAAACATCAAAGTTCAATAAAAAGTAAAGGGAAGAATGCTTTACTTGTTCACAGTAGTGGAAAATTACCCAATCTGAGAGATCTGTGAAAACTTTCCTATGAGATAATACCAGAATTGAATTTTGAAGAATGTAGGAAAGTTAAATAGGTGAAGCAGGGTTTTCTGGGAGCAAAGAATCAAAACAAATAATTGGACAGCAGAGAATTTCATGGTGAACATGCAAAACCCCTCACAACTGTGAAATATGAAGGAGAAGAGTAATCAGTCTGACAAAGTGGGAAGGATAGAGTTGAAGCTTTCAGTATTGAGAAAGGGAAAGGTCTGAGAGCAACAATCCAAAGTTTTCAAAGACAAAAAGTAGGCCAATTTTAATATTGATGCTTGGAAAGGGATAAACTTAAGAAATATTTTGGAACTAGAATTAGTACTGAACATGGAAGGGGGAGGCAGAGAGTGACTGAATGTATATGTGCAAGAATAGTGTCTGGGATGACAGTACGGTTTCTAATTTGGTCATATGATTAAAATATTCACCAACAAAGAAAAATTAGGAATAGTAACATGTCTGCTAGGAAAATGGAAAGTGCATTTTTGGGACAAGATGGGTATGATTGCTAGGGGACAAACAGAGAAATATATATGACACACTGGATGCAGAAAACTGAAACTCAAGAGAGAAATAATGATTAGACACATGATTTGGGGCATTTGGTTACAAAACAGTGGTTCCCAGGTGGATGTTCTTCATGTAATAGTTTTACATCACAGCTAAGAAACCCAGTTAGGGAACCCAACTCTTTTATAACAGGCTGAAAGCAAATTTGCCTGACCATTTTCCTATAGGGATACATTGTCCTTCTTATATGACAATAACTTTCCTTTTACTTTGGACCAAGATACTATCATTGTCTTCCAAGCTTATTCACTATATTAACACTCTTAAAAGATAGCCATGATGAGTGACATTTAGAGCCCCTGTTTCACAGGACTTGCAGAAACTTTAGAGACCACTGAGAATTTTGGAATTTTCTTTTAATACATATCAACCAGGCTGTGTTACTATGCAATGTGAGAAATAGGAATTATGTTTGGAAATGAGAGAATTCTTTGAAGTTCCATGTAAAATAATGAAAGACAAAGGAAAGCTTCCTGATAAAAGCAAGAAAACTAAATGTTGAGTTTGTTTGAGAAGAAAAGTTTAGATTGCCTTCTTGGGTAAAGAGCTATATTTCATGGCAAATGGTAATGAGAACAAAGAACTGTTGGTAGAGGAAGGAAGTTATGATAATCAACATCAGGCTTGAGACCAGTTACTAAAGCAAAAATTATAGCAGCTCAATTAATTGATTTCCCCACTTTTTTAAAAATTTATTTTATTTTTGGCTGTATTGGGTCTTCGATGCTGTGCGCGGGCTTTTCTCTGGTTGCAGCAAGTGGGGGCTACTCTTCATTATGGTGCATGGGCTTCTCATTGCAGTAGGTTCTCTTGTTGTGGAGCATGGGCTCTCGGCACATGGACTTCAGTAGTTGTGGCACATGGGCTCAGTAGTTGTGGTGCATGGGTTTAGTTGCTCTGTGGCATGTGGGATCTTCCCAGACCAAGGATCAAACCCATGTCCCCTGCATTGGCAGACGGATTCTTAACCACTGTGCAACCAGAGAAGCCCCCACTTCTTTTCTTCTACTTATGACTTATTTTGCAATTTTAATTCCAAGTGGGTGTATGAGTTAATTGACGTTAATGATATGGCAGCTGATAGGAGTTTGAGATTTCCTTGTATTTGGGAGGAGCATGTCATTATCAAAGGAAAGAATGGATTCTGAATGGACAAAAGTAGTGTAATGTGATTGTTATTCTTAATTTGCTTCATCCCTACCCATTCTCTATTCTCCTTTATCCTGTTCTATACCCTAGGAGGCATCACATGGGCTCCTTTTCTAGTAGGTTTCAAGCTGGATTCAGGGAATGAGAAACATCTTAAGATATCATAACACTAAAGGAGAGAGAAGTCAGGATACTTCTTCCCCACTCCTTTTGCTGTTTTATTTTTGTGCCACTGGAAGTAGCTTTAACCCTCCATGGTTAGCTTCTGCAGTGTGGCCCCTCCTATGCTAAACTCTAGTCAATAATAGTGATATGATTTCTTCCCTTAAGGCTTTAGGAGTGGCCATAGTTTTCCATTGTTACTAGTCTTGGGGTCTCAACATCCTTTGTTTGTTTCTCTTGGTCTATACACACTTTACTAAAAGTTCCTTGGAAGAACATACATAACTATTCCCTAACAGTTTCTTAAGTAACTATTCTCAAAGTAGATCAATACATTCTCATCATTTGAACCATCTGAGGTATATGCTGGATCTCTGAATATAGGGTACTAGTAAGGGTCACATCTTTCCAGGAGAAATATGTTCTCCATTGTACCTAGAAAAAAGTGCAAAATAATGTGTGCAAATGTTGCTAGTTTTGTAGATTGGTGAGTGATTAAAGGAAGGAAGTCACATCTGTTATTTTCTGTTTTTCTCAGTGACATGAAGATCAACAAATAATAGTGAGCAGATTGAATGAAAGAAAGAATAGTGGTTTTAATGAGTGGGAAGAAAATATACAATATTTACCTCAGAAACTAAAAAAAAGTCAGCCTATTATAGGATCATGTTAGAATTTTCAGTCATAAATGAATGCCTAGATGTAATTAAAGATATACATCTTTGGATGGAGGGTATTTTGGAATGCCGGGATGGGCTCAATCTAATTATATGAGTTCTTAAAAACAGAGAACCTTCCAAACTATTGTTAGAGAGAGATATGTGACTGTGGAAAAAAAATCAGAAAGATGTGACATAAGAAGGATTGGACGACTTCCGGAGAAGATGGCGGAAGAGTAAGATGCAGAGATCAACTTCCTCCCCACAGATACACCAGAAATACAGCTACACGTGGAACAAATCCTACAGAACACCTACTGTATGCTGGCAGAAGACCTCAGACCTCCCAAAAGGCAAGAAACTCCCCACGTACCTGGGTAGGGCAAAGCGGAGAGATTCCTGCACAGACGATAGGTGCCAACCGGCACTCACCAGCCTGAGAGGCTTGTCTGCTCGCCCACTGGGGCGGACAGTGCTGGGAGCTGAGGCTCGGGCTTCAGTAAGAGTGCAGGGAGAGGACTGGGGTTGGCGGCGTGAACACAGCCTGAAGGTGCTAATGCGCCACAGCTAGCCAGGAGGGAGTCTGGGAAAAAGTTTGTACCTGCCGAAGAGGCAAGAGACATTTTCTTCCCTCTGTTTCCTGGTGCATGAGGAGAGGGGATTAAGAACGCTGCTTGGAGGAGCTCCAGAGACGGGCACAAGCTGCGGCTGAAAGCGCAGACCCCAGAGATGGGCGTGGGACGCTGGGTCTGCTAACCCCATCGCGAGGCCTGTGTGCGAGCGCAGGTCACTGTCCAAGCCACCCTTCCAGGGGGCCTGTGAAGCCTGTCACTGCCGGGGTCCCGGGATCAAGGGATGGCTTCCCTGGGAGAACGCACGACGCACCTCGGGCTAGTAAAACGTCACGCCGGCCTCTGCCACTGCAGGCTCCACCCGCACTCCGTGCCCCTCCCTGCCCCCGGGCCTGAGTGAGCCAGAGTCCCCAAAGCAGCTGGTCCCTTAACCCCATCCTATCTGAGGGAAGAACAGACGCCCTCCGGCAACCTACACGCAGAGGCGGGGCCAAATCCAAAGCTCAAATCCGGGAGCTGTGAGAACAAAGAAGAGAAAGGGAAATCTCACCCAGCAGCCTCAGAAGCAGTGGATTAAAGCTCCACAATCAACTTGATGTACCCTGCATCTGTGGAATACATGAATAGACAACGAATCATCCCAAATTGAGGAGCCAGGAGTCAGTGCTGCGCCTCTGAGGTGGGAGAGCCAACTTCAGGACACTGGTCCACAAGAGACCTCCCAGCTCCACATAATATCAAATGGCGAAAATCTTCCAGAGATCTCCATCTCAACACCAGCACCCAGCTTCACTCAATGACCGGCAAGCTACAGTGCTGGTCACCCTATGCCAAACAACTAGCAAGACAGGAACACAATGCCACCCATTAGCAGAGAGGCTGCCTAAAATCATAAAAAGTCCACAGACACCCCAAAATACACCACCAGAGGTGGACCTGTCCACCAGAAAGACAAGATCCAGCCTCATCCACCAGAACACAGGCACTAGTCCCCTCCACCAGGAAGCCTACACAACTCACTGAACCAACCTTAGCCACTGGGGACAGACACCAAAAACAACGGGAATTATGAACCTGCAGCCAGCAAAAAGGAGACCACAAACACAGTAACATAAGCAAAATGAGAAGACAGAAAAACACACAGCGGGAGAAGGAGCAAGATAAAAAACCACCAGACCTAACAAATGAAGAGGAAATAGGCAGTCTATCTGAAAAAGAATTCAGAATAATGATAGCAAAGATGATCCAAGATTCTATTTCCAAGATCCAAAATCTTGGAAATAGAATAGACAAAATGCAAGAAACAGTTAACAAGGACCTAGAAGAACTAAAGATGAATCAAGCATCAATTAAAAACACAATAAATGAAATGAAAAATACTCTAGATGGAATCAATAGCAGAATAACTGAGGCAGAAGAACGGATAAGTGAGGTGGAAGATAAAATAGTGGAAATAACTGATGCAGAGCAAAATAAAGAAAAAAGAATGAAAAGAACAGAGGACAGTCTGAAAGACCTCTGGGACAACAATAAACGCAACAACATTCGAATTATAAGGGTTCCAGAAGAAGAAGAGAAAAAGAACGGGACTGAGAGAATATTTGAAGAGGTTATAGATGAAACTTCCCTAATATAGGAAAGGAAATAGTTAATCAAGTCCAGGAGGCACAGAGAGTCCCATACAGAATAAATCCAAGGAGAAATATGCCAAGACACATATTAATCAAACTGTCAAAAATTAAACACAAAGAAATCATATTAAAAGCAGCAAGGGAAAAAAAAACAAATAACACAAAAGGGAATCCCCATTAGGTTAACAGCTGATCTCTCAGCAGAAACTCTACAAGTCAGAAGAGAGTGGCAGGACATAATTAAAGTGATGAAGGAGAAAAATCTGCAACCAACACTACTCTACCCAGCAAGGATCTCATTCAGATTTGATGGAGAAATTAAAACCTTTACAGACAAGCAAAAGCTGAGAGAGTTCAGCACCACCAAACCAGCTTTACAACAAATGCTAAAGGAACTTCTCTAGGCAAGAAACACAACAGAAGGAAAATACCTACAATAACGAACCCAAAACAATTAAGGAAATAGGAATAGGAACATACATATCAATAATTACCTTAAATGTAAACAGACTAAATGCTCCCAAAAAAAGACACAGATTGGCTGAAGAGATACAAAAATAAGACCCATATATATGCTGTCTACAAGAGACCCACTTCAGACCTAGAGACACATACAGATTGAAAGTAAGGGGATGGAAAAAGATATTCCATGCAAATGGAAATCAAAAGAAAGCTGGAGTAGCAATTCTTATATCAGACAAAATAGACTTTAAAATAAAGACTAATAGAAGAGACAAAGAAGGACACTACATAATGATCAAGGGATCGATCCAAGAAGAAGATATAACAATTGTAAATATTTATGCACCCAACATAGGAGCACCTCAATACATAAGGCAAATACTAACAGCCATAAAAGGGGAAATCGACAGTAAGACACTCATAGTAGGGGACTTCAACACCCCACTTTCACCAATGGACAGATCATCCAAAATGAAAATAAATAAGGAAACACAGGCTTTAAATGACACATTAAACAAGAGGGACTTAATTGATATTTATAGGACATTCCAACCAAAAACAACAGAATACACATTTTTCTCAGTGCTCATGGAACATTCTCCAGGATAGATCCTATCTTGGGTCACAAATCAAGCCTTGCTAAATTTAAGAAAATTGGAATTGTATCAAGTATCTTTTCCGACCACAATGCTATGAGAGTAGACATCAATTACAGGAAAAGATCTGTAAAAAATACAAACACATGGAGGCTAAACAATACACTACTCAATAACGAAGAGATCACTGAAGAAATCAAAGAGGAAATTAAAAAATACCTAGAAACAAATGACAATGGAGACACGACGACCCAAAACCTATGGGACGCAGCAAAAGCAGTTCTAAGGGGGAAGTTATAGCAATACAATCCCACCTTAAGAAACAGGAAACATTTCGAGTAAACAACCTGACCCTGCACCTAAAGCAATTAGAGAAAGAAGAACAAAAAACCCCCAAAGTTAGCAGAAGGAAAGAAATCATAAAGATCAGATCAGAAATAAATGAAAAAGAAATGAAGGAAACAATAGCAAAGATCAACCAAACTAAAAGCTGGTTCTTTGAGAAGATAAACAAAATAGACAAATCATTAGCCAGACTCATCAAGAAAAGAAGGGAGAAGACTCAAATCAATAGAATTAGAAATGAAAAAGGAGAAGTAACAACTGATACTGCAGAAATACAAAAGATCATGAGAGATTACTACAAGCAACTCTATGCCAATAAAATGGACAACCTGGAAGAAATGGACAAATTCTTAGAAATGCACAACCTGCCAAGACTGAATCAGGAAGAAATAGAAAATACGAATAGACCAATCACAAGCAGTGAAATGGAAACTGTGATTACAAATCTTCCAACAAACAAAAGCCCAGGACCAGATGGCTTCACAGGCGAATTCTATCAAACATTTAGAGAAGAGCTAACACCTATCCTTCTCAAACTCTTCCAAAATATAGCAGAAGGAGGAGCACTCCCAAACTCATTCTACGAGGCCACCATCACCTTGATACCAAAACCAGGCAAGGATGTCACAAAGAAAGAAAACTAGAGGCCAATATCACTGATGAACACAGATGCAAAAACCCTCAACAAAATACTAGCAAAGAGAATCCAACAGCACATTAAAAGGATCATACACCATGATCAAGTGGGTTTTATCCCATTAATGCAAGGATTTTTCAATATATGCAAATCAATCAATGTGATACACCATATTAACAAATTGAAGAAGAAAAACCATATGATCATCTCAATAGATGCAGAGAAAGCTTTCGACAAAATTCACCACCCACTTATGATAAAAACCCTGCAGAAAGTAGGCAAAGAGGGAACTTTCCCCAACATAATAAAGGCCATATATGACAAACCCACAGCCAACATCGTCTTCAATGGTGAAAAACTGACACCATTTCCACTAAGATCAGGAACAAGACAAGGCTGCCCACTCTCACCACTCTTATTCAACTTAGTTTTGGAAGTTTTAGCCACAGCAATCAGAGAAGAAAAGGAAATAAGAGGAATCCAAATTGGAAAAGAAGAAGTAAAGCTGTCACTGTTTGCAGATGATATGATAATATACATAGAGTGTCCTAAAGATGCTACCAGAAAACTACTAGAGCTAATCAATGAATTTGGTAAAGTAGCAGGATACAAAATTAATGCACAGAAATCTCTGGCATTCCTGTACACTAATGATGAAAAATCTGAAAGTGAAATCAAGAAAACACTCCCATTTACCACTGCAACAAAAAGAATAAAATATCTAGGAATAAACCTACCTAAGGAGACAAAAGACCGGTATGCAGAAAATTATGAGACACTGATGAAAGAAATTAAAGATGATACAAATAGATGGAGAGATATACCATGCTCCTGGATTGGAAGAATCAATACTGTGAAAATGACTCTACTACCCAAAGCAATCTACAGATTCAATGCAATCCCTATCAAACTACCACTGGCATTTTTCACAGAACTAGAACAAAAAATTTCAAAATTTGTTTGGAAAAACAAAAGACCCCGAATAGCCAAAGCCATCTTGAGAACGAAAAATGGAGCTGGAGGAATCAGGCTCCCCGACTTCAGACTATACTACAAAGCTACAGTAATCAAGACAGTGTGGTACTGGCACAAAAACAGATAGATCAGTGGAACAGGATAGAAAGCCCAGAGATAAACCCACGCACATATGGTCAACTTATCTTTGATAAAGGAGGCAGGAATGTACAGTGGAGAAAGGACAGCCTCTTCAATAAGTGGTGCTGGGAAAACTGGACAGGGACATGTAAAAGTATGAGATTAGATCATTCCCTAACACCATACACAAAAATGAGCTCAAAATGGATTAAAGACCTAAATGTAGGGCCAGAAACTATCAAACCCTTAGAAGAAAACATAGGCAGAACACTCTATGACATAAATCACAGCAAGATCCTTTTGGACCCACCTCCTAGAGAAATGGAACTAAAAACAAAGATAAACAAATGGGACCTAATGAAACTTCAAAGCTTTTGCACAGCAAAGGAAATCATAAAGAAGACCAAAAGACTACCCTCAGAATGGGAGAAAATATTTGCAAATGAAGCAACTGACAAAGGATTAATCTCCAAAATTTATGAGCAGCTCATGCAGCTCAATAGCAAAAAAACAAAGAACCCAATCCAAAAATGGGCAGAAGACTGAAATAGGCATTTCTCCAAAGAAGATATACAGACTGCCAACAAACACATGAAAGAATGCTCAACATCATTAAACATTAGAGAAATGCAAATCAAAACTACAATGAGATATCATCTCACACCAGTCAGAATGGCCATCATCAAGGAATCTAGAAACAATAAATGCTGGAGAGGGTGTGGAGAAAAGGGAACTCTCTTGCACTGCTGGTGGCAATGTGACTTGGTACAGCCACTATGGAGAACAGTATGGAGGTTCCTTAAAAAAACAAAAATAGAACTACCATATGACCCAGCAATCCCACTACTAGGTATATACCCTGAGAAAACCATAATTCAAAAAGAGACATGTACCAAAATGTTCATTGCAGCTCTATTCACAATAGCCTGGAGCTGGAAACAACCTAAGTGTCCATCATCGGATGAATGGATAAAGAAGATGTGGCACATATACACAATGGAATATTACTCAGCCATAAAAAGAAACGAAACTGAGCTATTTGTAATGAGGTGGATAGACCTAGAGTCTGTCATACAGAGTGAAGTAAGTCAGAAAGAGAAAGACAAATACCGTATGGTAACACATATATATGGAATTTAAGAAAAAAAAATGTCATGAGGAACCTACGGGTAAAACAGGAATAAAGACACAGACCTACTTGAGAATGGACTTGAGGATATGGGGAGGGGGAAAGGTAAGCTGTGACAAAGCGAAAGAGAGGCATGGACATATATACAGTACCAAACGTAAGGTAGATAGCTAGTGTGAAGCAGCTACATAGCACAGGGAGATCAGCTAGGTTCTTTGTGACCACCTGGATGGGTGGGATAGGGAGGGTGGGAGGGAGGGAGTCGCAAGAGGGAAGGAATGGGGGAACAGATGTAAATGTATGACTGATTCACTTTGTTATAAAGCTGAAACTAATAAAAAAATTTTATTGAAGAATAAAAAAAAAAGAAGGATTGGACTACTACTAACATTAAAATGGGCGAAGGAGACCTTGAATCATGGAATGAGGTAGCCTCTAGAACCTAGAAATAACCATCAAGTCACAGCTAGAAAGAAAATTAGGATCTTGGTTCAAGAACTGCAAGGAATAAAATTCTACCAAAAATTCAAATGAACAGAAATGTATTCTCCCGTAGAGCTTCCAGAAAGGAACATAACATACTGCCTCCTTGATTTTTAGCCCCGTGGAATTCATATCTCTCTTCTGACCTATGGACTATAAGGTAGTAATCTCATTGCTTTAAGCCATTAAGTTTATAACAATTTGTTATAGCTGTAACAGACAGCTAATATTACTTCTTTCTGCAATTCCCTCCATGGACTAATGAAGTACCTTTTCCACTATTATAGCATCTGCACAAAACTGCTTCTGATCAATAATTTATTTCAAGGCAAAGAAAGTACAATGTTGGAATTATATCCATGGGATTACCTAGATTTTCATTAAATTCCATAATCTAGAATCTGATGGAGTACCACAAAGGTTTAATGGTTTATTAAAGAATCTGTGTGGCACCAGTTTGGAGATAAGACCTTGAAAAATAGGGTTCTGTCTTATGTGTGCATTATGTACTTTGAATCAGAGACATGGAGATGTCTCACTTATAGCCAAGTGAACAAGTCTGGAAATCAAGGAATGAATGTGGAAGTGGTTTCTCTACTACTTAAACATAATAACCTCCTCACAAGGTTTTTTGGTTTTTGTTTTATGTTTTTTTTTTTTTTTTCCTATCCTGGTAACTTTTAACTCTCTTAGTTTGGAGGCATTAGTTCCCAATGGGGAGATTCTTCCATTAAGGTTTTAAGAATAATGCCATCAGATTTTAAAATGAGAGTGTCACCTGGCCATTTTGGAATCCTTACGTTGCTAAACCAATAGGAAAGAAAGTAAATACTCTACTGGCTGGAGTGACTGACTACAATTCCCAAAGGAAATTGAGCTGTTTCTTAAAAAAAGACAAGGATGACAATGTCTGAAACCCAGGAAATTCTGTGGACTTCTTTTTAGTTTTTCTGTGCCCAATAATTACAATTAATGGAACACTAATTCCCATCCCAAATTCAGGATTATAAAGGACTCAAACCCTTC
Organism: Hyperoodon ampullatus; assembly: GCF_949752795.1. Taxonomy (NCBI): domain Eukaryota; kingdom Metazoa; phylum Chordata; class Mammalia; order Artiodactyla; family Ziphiidae; genus Hyperoodon; species Hyperoodon ampullatus. The sequence goes on along the minus strand of NC_136914.1, from coordinate 77,088,796 downwards.
AGGAATGAAGGCCGAGCTGAGCCCAGCCCAAATTCTGACAGAGGGCAAAGGAAACAGCATGAATAGTAGAAAAAGACAGAAACAAAGACTGATAATTTTGTTCATTTTCTCTCCTTATGTGTACATATTTTTAAATTAACTATTTGTCTCTTTCTTTTTCTTCTCTTTATTGTATAAACAAATTACTGGAGGTTGACCTTAAAATATTCAATGGGACTGTGACTGGATTTGAAGAGTAATTAACATAGTCAGACATAGATTCAGTGATGGTTGGGACTGTGTCTCCACTTTTGCGGGAAAGAAGTGTAAGAATGTTTTCATTTGTATGAAGGATCGCTGAATCTTAACTGGAACTTAAGTGGTTTAGAAGGGTGCATACAGTAACTAAACAGCCAAATAAGTGCTCTATGCCAATTTTTTATTTATTCTCTCACAGCTCCAAATGCACTACTCTTTATTCTACTTTTGCAGTGCTAGCCTTTTTCAATAAAATGTGCAAGAAGGACTCAAGACCAGAGTAAATGAAGGAGTTTGTGCCCATTTTCCTGTGGTGCAGTTTTCAGCAGAAGGGTATGCAGGAGACCATGTGGTACTTACTTTAGCAAGGACACAGTGAAAAGTCTATGACCTGCTTGCCACTTCCAGTGAATTTCTTTGCCACCAGTGGGATACTTAACAGTGCACCCACTGGTAAGTTTGTTTATCACTGGTAGCTTGCATGGTCCTGGTCAGCCATGCCCTTGAGGTCTGAATCCCAGTTTTAGCTGTCTTTTCAGTTCTTAATTTCTTCCATATTTACTTGTACTTACTTATCTCTTGAAGCAATAGCTGCTACATGTATTTGTAATTTATTCCTAGGAGTCTTTTATCCCTTTAAGAAAGTTAGTCACCTTTTATTGTTAAGCATTCTTTACATTAAATTTTACATGTTCAAATTGCTAGCATAGTTTTGTCTCCTGGCTGGACACTGAGTGATACACATGTGGATTGGCTAAGAAAGATAAATTTTGATAAGATATTCTAGAAGGATTTTTTTAAGACTAATTTGTACTTTTAAATTATCTAATTAAGAGACCCCGGAGGAAGATGGCGGAAGAGTAAGACGCGGAGGTCACCTTCCTCCCCACAGATACACCAGAAATTCATCTACACATGGAGCAACTCCTACAGAACACCTACTGAACGCTGACAGAAGACCTCAGACCCCCTAAAAGGCAAGAAACTCCCCACATACCTGGGTAGGGCAAAAGAAAAAAAGAATAAACAGAGACAATAGGATAGAGACGGGACCTGCACCAGTGGGAGGGAGCCGTGAAGGAGGAAAGGTTTCCACACACTACAAGCCCCTTCGCCGGCGGAGACTGCAGGTGGTGGAGGGGGAAAGCTTCGGAGTAGCGGAGGAGAGCACAGCAACAGGGGTGTGGAGGGCAAAGCGGAGAGATTCTGGCACAGAGGATCGGTGCCCTCAGGCACACACCAGCCCAAGAGGCTTGTCTGCTTGGCCGCCGGGGCGGGCGGGGCTGGGAGCTGAGGCTCGGGTATGGGCTTTCACTCGGAGTGCAGGGAGAGGACTGGGGCTGGCGGCAGGAAGAGAGCCTGAAGGGGTTAGTGCACCACGGCTAGCCCAGAGGGAGTCCGGGGAAAGGGTCTGGAGCTGCCGAAGAGGCAAGAGACTTTTTTCTCTTTTGTTTCCTGGTGCGCGAGGAGAGGGCATTAAGAGGGCTGCTTGGGGAAGCACCGGAGACAGGTGCAGACCTCGGAGACGGGCGTGGGACGCTGGGGCTGCTGCTGCCGCCGCCGCCGCGGGGCCTGTGTGCGAGCGCAGGTCACTGTCCGCCCCGCCTTCCGGGGGGCCTGTGCACCCCGCCAATGCCGGGATCCCGGGACCCGGGGACGGCTTTCCCGGGAAAGCGCACGGAGCGCCACGGGCTGCTGCAACGTCACGCCGGCCTCTGCCGCCGCCGGCCCGCCCCACACTGCGCGCCCCTCCCTCCCCTCTGCCTGAGTGAGCCAGAGCCCCCGAATCAGCGGCTCCTTTAAACCCATCCTGTCTGAGCGAAGAACGGACGCCCTCCGGCGACCTACGCGCAGAGGCGGGGCCAGGTCCAAGGCTGAGACCCGGGAGTTGTGAGAGCAGAGACAGGGAAATCTCTCTGTGCAGCCTCGGAGGCAGTGGATTAAAGCTCCACGGTCCATTTGATGTGCCCTGCGTCTGTGGAGTGCATGAATGGACAGCGAATCATCCCAAATTGAGGAGGTGGACTTTGAGGACAAGATTTAAGACTTTCCCCCCTTTTTCCACTTTTTACAACGAATTATCCCAAATTAAGGAGGTGGACTTAGCAAGATTTCAGACTTCTCGCCCTTTTCCTCTTTTTACAACGAATTATCCCAAATTGAGGAGGTGGACTTGGAGAGCAAGATTTTTGATTTTTCCCCCTGCTCTCTTTTTGTGAATGTGTATGTGTAATCTTCTGTGTAAGATTCTCTCTGTATAGCTTTGCTTCCACCATATGTCCCAGGGTTCTATTTGTCCGTTTTTTTTTTTCAAAAATTACATTTTAATTTTAATAACGCTACTATATTTCATACTTTATTCTATTTTACTTTACCTGCTCTTTCTTTTTTTCCTACCTTCCCTTCCTCCCTCCCTCCCTCCGCTCCTCCTTTCCTTCTTTCTTTTTCTTTCCTCCCTCCCTCCTTCCCACCCTTCTTCTTTCCACTTTCTTTTTCTTTCCTTCCTCCCTCCCTCCTATCTTTCTTTCCTTCCTCCCTCCCTCTCTTCTTCCATTCACTCTTCCTTTTGCTTTCATTCCTCCCTCCCTCCCTCCTTTCTTTCTTTCCATCCTTCCTCCCTCCCTGCCTCCTTTCTTTCTTCCTTCCTTCCTTCCTTCCTTTCTTCCCTTCTTCCTTTCTTTCCCTCTCTCGTTCTTTCTTCTACTAATTCTTTCTTTCTACTTTTTCTCCCTGTTAATCTGAGCCGGGTGGATGAAAGGCTCTTGGTGCTGTAGCCAGGAGTCAGTGCTGTGCCTCTGAAGTGGGAGAGCCAACTTCAGGACACGGGTCCACAAGAGACCTCCCAGCTCCACATAATATCAAGCAGCGAAAATCTCCCAGAGTTCTCCATCTCAACACCAGCACCCAGCTTCAGTCAACGACCAGCAAGCTACAGTGATGGTCACCCTATGCCAAGCAACTAGCAAGACAGGAACACAACACCACCCATTAGCAGAGAGGCTACCTAAAAACATAATAAGGCCACAGGCACCAGAAAACACACCACCAGACGTGGACCTGTCCACCAGAAAGACAAGATCGAGCCTCAACCACCAGAACACAGGCATTAGTCCCCCCCACCAGGAAGCCTACACAACCTACTGAAACAACCTTAGCCACTGGGGACAGATACCAAAAACAACGGGAACTACGAATCTGCAGCCTGCAAAAAGGAGACCCCAAACACAGTAAGATAAGCAAAATGAGAAGGCAGAAAAACACACAGCAGGTGAAGGAGCAAGATAAAAACCTACCAGACCTAACAAATGAAGAGGTAATAGGCAGTCTACCTGAAAAAGAATTCAGAATAATGATAGTAAAGATGATCCAAGATTCTATTTCCAAGATCCAAAATCTTGGAAATAGAATAGACAATATGCAAGAAACGGTTAACAAGGACCTAGAAGAACTAAAGATGAATCAAGCATCGATTAAAAACACAATAAATGAAATGAAAAATACTCTAGATGGGATCAATGGCAGAATAACTGAGGCAGAAGAACGCATAAGTGAGGTGGAAGATAAAATAGTGGAAATAACTGCTGCAGAGCAAAATAAAGAAAAAAGAATGAAAAGAACAGAGGACAGTCTCAGAGACCTCTGGGAGAACATTAAACGCACCAACATTCGAATTGTAGGAGTTCCAGAAGAAGAAGAGAAAAAGAAAGGGACTTAGAAAATATTTGAAGAGATTATAGTTGAAAACTTCCCTAATATGGGAAAGAAAATAGTTAATCAAGTCCAGGAGGCACAGAGAGTCCCATACAGAATAAATCCAAGGAGAAATACGCCAAGACACATATTAATCAAACTGTCAAAAATTAAACACAAATCATATTAAAAGCAGCAAGGGAAAAACAACAAATAACACCCAAGGGAATCCCCATTAGGTTAACAGCTGATCTCTCAGCAGAAACTCTACAAGCCAGAAGGGAGTGGCAGAACATAATTAAAGTGATGAAGGAGAGAAACCTGCAACCAAGATTACTCTACCCAGCAAGGATCTCATTCAGATTTGATGGAGAAACTAAAACGTTTACAGACAAACAAAAGCTGAGAGAGTTCAGCACCACCAAACCAGCTTTACAACAAATGCTAAAGGAACTTCTCTAGGCAAGAAACACAGCAGAAGGAATATACCTACAATAACGAACCCAAAGCCATTAAGGAAATGGGAATAGGAACATACATATCAATAATTACCTTAAATGTAAATGGACTAAATGCTCCCACCAAAAGACACAGAGTGGCTGAATGGATAAAAACATAAGACCCATATATATGCTGTCTACAAGAGACCCACTTCAGACCTAGAGACACATACAGATTGAAAGTAAGGGGATGGAAAAAGATATTCCATGCAAATGGAAATCAAAAGAAAGCTGGAGTAGCAATTCTTATATCAGACAAAATAGACTTTAAAATAAAGACTATTAGAAGAGACAAAGAAGGACACTACATAACGATAAAGGGATCGATCCAAGAAGAAGATATAACAATTGTAAATATTTATGCACCCAACATAGGAGCACCCCAGTACATAAGGCAAATACTAACAGCCATAAAAGGGGAAATCGACAGTAACACAATCATAGTAGGAGACTTTAACACCCCACTTTCACCAATGGACAGATCATCCAAAATGAAAATAAATAAGGAAACACAGGCTTTAAATGATACATTAAACAAGATGGACTTAGGTGATATTTATAGGACATTCCATCCAAAAACAACAGAATACACATTTTTCTCAAGTGCTCATGGAACATTCTCCAGGATAGATCCTATCTTGGGTCACAAATCAAGCCTTGGTAAATTTAAGAAAATTGAAATTGTATCAAGTATCATTTCCGACCACAATGCTATGAGACTAGACATCAATTACAGGAAAAGATCTGTAAAAAATACAAACACATGGAGGCTAAACAATACACTACTCAATAACGAAGGGATCACTGAAGAAATCAAAGAGGAGATAAAAAAGTACCAGAAACAAATGACAATGGAGACACGATGACCCAAAACCTATGGGATGCAGCAAAAGCAGTTCTAAGGGGGAAGTTTATAGCAATACAATCCCACCTTAAGAAACAGGAAACATCTCGAGTAAACAACCTGACCCTGCACCTAAAGCAATTAGAGAAAGAAGAACAAAAAACCCCCAAAGTTAGCAGAAGGAAAGAAATCGTAAAGATCAGATCAGAAATAAATGAAAAAGAAATGAAGGAAACAATAGCAAAGATCAACCAAATTAAAAGCTAGTTCTTTGAGAAGATAAACAAAATTGACAAACCATTAGCCAGACTCATCAAGAAAAGAAGGGAGAAGACTCAAATCAATAGAATTAGAAATGAAAAAGGAGAAGTAACAACTGATACTGCAGAAATACAAAAGATCATGAGAGATTACTACAAGCAACTCTATGCCAATAAAATGGAAAACCTGGAAGAAATGGACAAATTCTTAGAAATGCACAACCTGCCAAGACTGAATCAGGAAGAAATAGAAAATATGAATCGACCAATCACAAGCAGTGAAATGGAAACTGTGATTACAAATCTTCCAACAAACAAAAGCCCAGGACCAGATGGCTTCAGAGGCGAATTCTATCAAACATTTAGAGGAGAGCTAACACCAATCGTTCTCAAACTCTTCCAAACAATATCAGAGAAAGGAACACTCCCAAACTCATTCTACGAGGCCACCATCACCTTGATACCAAAAGCAGGCAAGGATGTCACAAAGAAAGAAAACTACAGGCCAACATCACTGATGAACATAGATGCAAAAATCCTCAACAAAATACTAGCAAACAGAATCCAACAGCACATTAAAAGGATCATACACCATGATCAAGTGGGGTTTATTCCAGGAATGCAAGGATTCTTCAATATACGCAAATCAATCAATGTGATACACCATATTAACAAGTTTAAGAAGAAAAACCATATGATCATCTCAATAGATGCAGAGAAAGCTTTCGACAAAATTCAACACCCATTTATGATAAAAACCCTGCAGAAAGTAGGCATAGAGGGAACTTTCCTCAACATAATAAAGGCCATATATGACAAACCCACAGCCAACATTGTCCTCAATGGTGAAAAACTGACACCATTTCCACTAAGATCAGGAACAAGACAAGGCTGCCCACTCTCACCACTCTTATTCAACTTAGTTTTGGAAGTTTTAGCAACAGCAATCAGAGAAGAAAAGGAAATAAAAGGAATCCAAATGGGAAAAGAAGAAGTAAAGCTGTCACTGTTTGCAGATGACATGATACTATACATAGAGAATCCTAAAGATGCTACCAGAAAACTACTAGAGCTAATCAATGAATTTGGTAAAGTAGCAGGATACAAAATTAATGCACAGAAATCTCTTGCATTCCTGTACACTAATGATGAATAATCTGAAAATGAAATCAAGAAAACACTCCCATTTACCACTGCAACAAAAAGAATAAAATATCTAGGAATAAACCTACCTAAGGAGACAAAAGACCTGTATGCAGAAAATTATAAGACACTGATTAAAGATGATACAAATAGATGGAGAGATATACCATGCTCCTGGATTGGAAGAATCAATATTGTGAAAATGACTCTACTACCCAAAGCAATCTACAGATTCAATGCAATCCCTATCAAACTACCACTGGCATTTTTCACAGAACTAGAACAAAAAATTTCAAAATTTGTTTGGAAAAACAAAAGACCCCGAATAGCCAAAGCCATCTTCAGAACGAAAAACGGAGCTGGAGGAATCAGGCTCCCTGACTTCAGACTATACTACAAAGCTACAGTAATCAAGACAGTGTGGTACTGGCACAAAAACAGATAGATCAATGGAACAGGATAGAAAGCCCAGAGATAAACCCACGCACATATGGTCAACTTATCTTTGATAAAGGAGGCAGGAATGTACAGTGGAGAAAGGACAGCCTCTTCAATAAGTGGTGCTGGGAAAACTGGACAGGGACATGTAAAAGTATGAGATTAGATCATTCCCTAACACCATACACAAAAATGAGCTCAAAATGGATTAAAGACCTAAATGTAAGGCCAGAAACTATCAAACCCTTAGAAGAAAACATAGGCAGAACACTCTATGACATAAATCACAGCAAGATCCTTTTGGACCCACCTCCTAGAGAAATGGAAATAAAAACAAAGATAAACAAATGGGACCTAATGAAACTTCAAAGCTTTTGCACAGCAAAGGAAACCATAAACAAGACCAAAAGAGAACCCTCAGAATGGGAGAAAATATTTGCAAATGAAGCAACTGACAAAGGATTAATCTCCAAAATTTATGAGCAGCTCATGCAGCTCAATAGCAAAAAAACAAAGAACCCAATCCAAAAATGGGCAGAAGACTGAAATAGGCATTTCTCCAAAGAAGATATACAGACTGCCAACAAACACATGAAAGAATGCTCAACATCATTAAACATTAGAGAAATGCAAATCAAAACTACAATGAGATATCATCTCACACCAGTCAGAATGGTCATCATCAAGAAATCTAGAAACAATAAATGCTGGAGAGGGTGTGGAGAAAAGGGAACTCTCTTGCACTGCTGGTGGGAATGTGACTTGGTACAGCCACTATGGAGAACAGTATGGAGGTTCCTTAAAAAACCAAAAATAGAACTACCATATGACCCAGCAATCCCACTACTAGGCATATACCCTGAGAAATCCATAATTCAAAAAGAGACATGTACCAAAATGTTCATTGCAGCTCTATTCACAATAGCCTGGAGCTGGAAACAACCTAAGTGTCCATCATCGGATGAATGGATAAAGAAGATGTGGCGCATATATACAATGGAATATTACTCAGCCATAAAGAGAAACGAAACTGAGCTATTTGTAATGAGGTGGATAGACCTAGAGTCTGTCATACAGAGTGAAGTAAGTCAGAAAGAGAAAGACAAATACCGTATGCTAACACATATTTATGGAATTAAAAAAAAATATCATGAAGAACCTAGGGGTAAAACAGGAATAAAGACACAGTCCTACTTGAGAATGGACTTGAGGATATGGGGAGGGGGAAGTGTAAGCTGTGACAAAGCAAAAGAGAGGCAAGGACATTTATACACTACCAAATGTGAGGTAGATAGCTAGTGGGAAGCAGCCACATAGCACGGGGAGATCAGCTCGGTGCTTTGTGACCGCCTGGAGGGGTGGTATGGGGAGGGTGGGAGGGAGGGAGATGCCTGAGGGAAGGGATGTGGGAACGGATGTATATGTATATGTATGACTGATTCACTTTGTTATAAAGCAGAAACTAATAAAATAAATAAAATAAAGAAAATAAATTATCTAATTAAGAGTAAGAACTGTTGCATTAGTAATTAATAAGTTAAAATTTGATAACCAAGCCTGATAATAAATTAAATGTAGAAACACATACATAATTCCAACCGTATTGGAATTATCACAATGTACATTATAGACCCCAATTTTTCTATCATTCCCTGACAATATGTGATAATTTGGAGAAATCACAAAGCACTTTGTAAATAGAACAATATTCTAGAAATTGCAAACCACATTTTTGCAACCAACTACTATTCCATTGGTTTTGTTTTGTTTTTGTATTTCAAATATCTCCAAATATACTTTGACTAAAATGAGTGTGTGCTGTGTACATTATCAATCAAACCGTGTCAAATGTAATGATCAAAAGGTACAAAATGATAAAGATTTGTCAGAAATGACACAGTATTGAGACCCCAAGGGGCAATATGACTGTCCCTTTTCAGTATCCAGGACGAATTACTTTTAGTTATTTTTATTATGGTTCATTTGCATACTTCTTTATTTTATAAGCTTTTTTCTTCTTTTTTGCCTTATTAGGAATACATAGAAATATTATTAGGACGAGAGCTTGGTATTTTACCTCTTTTCAGATAAAATAAGTTGAGACAGCTTTAGAGACAGCACATAAAATTCTGAGGGCTTCCCTGGTGGCACAGTGTTTGAGAATCTGCCTGCCAATGTAGGTGACACGGGTTTGAGCCCTGGTCTGGGAAGACCCCACATGCCATGTAGCAACTGGGCCCGTGAGCCACAACTACTGAGCCTACGTGTCTGGAGCCTGTGCTCCGCAACAAGAGAGGCCGCGACAGTGCGAGGCCCACGCACCGCAATGAAGAGTGGCCCCCACTTGCAACAACTAGAGAAAGCCCTTGCACAGAAACGAAGACCCAACACAGCCAAAAATAAATAAATAAATTTATTTAAAAAAAATCTGAGTCAATGACAGTACAAAACTATAAAAAATTAGTCCAAATAAAGAGGAATGATTGGGGATTCATAGTATTTTACTGTATAGTTGGACCATCTATTAACATGGAAATGGGTATCTTTCCCTAAAGGAGATTATGGTCTAATTAGAAACACAAGAGAGCTCAGTAATCAACACAAATGTGTTCAGGTAAAAACAAGTTATGACAAGGGTGAGTTGAAGGGGATCTAAGAATTATGCTGGCAGATTGAAGAAGGAGCAGAAAATGTCAAGAAGAATGAATAGAATGCTGTGGAATATATTTTCATAGCTGATCAGATGCCTACATTATGTGTCATTCACAGGCATTCTTTATATCCCAAAATCCTGTAAAAGCAGAAATGATGAGAGACATTGTTCAAACGTAGACACTTCAAGTTTTATTCAAAGCTTATTACCTTCCTAAGTTTCATGTTACAGGACAAAATAATAACAGAAAAACACAAGGATGAAAGAAAAGTAGAGTTTTCAGGGTTTTCACAAAAACAGATATTGCAAGTTTGCACCTTCACATTTTAATGAGCTATCCATAACCTTTCAGTCTGGCAAACATTTACTACTGACACCCTCATCTTCCCATACCAAGACATTATCTGTTCTCCAATAAGTGATCAATTTGAAATTCTCTAATTACAATTAACCCAGGTGTCCCCAACCCCCAGGCCATGGACTGGTACTGGTCCATGGCCTGTTAGGAACCGGGATGCACAGCAGGAGGTGAGTGGCGGACAAGTGAGTGAAGCTTCATCTGTATTTACAGCTGCTCCCCATCACTCGCATTACCGCCTGAGCTCCGCTTCCGGTCAGATCAGTGGCAGCATTAGATTCTCATAGGAGCACGAACGCTACTGTGAACTACGCATGTGAGGGATCTAGTTTGCGCGCTCCTTATGAGAATCTAATGCCTGGTGATCTGAGGTGGAGCTGAGGCAGTGATGCTAGCACTGGGGAGCAGCTGCAAATGCAGATTATCATTAGCAGAGAGGTTTGACTGCGCAGAGACCATAGTAAATCAATTGCTTGCAGACTCATATTAAAACCCTATCAGTGAGTTGCAAGTGAAAACAAGCTCAGGGCTCCCACTGATTCTGCATTATGGTGAGTTGTATAATTATTTAATTACATGTTACAATGTAATAATAATAGAGATAAAGTGCACAATAAATGTAATGTGCTTGACAGCCACATAGCACAGGAAGATCAACTTGGTGCTTTGTGTCCAACTAGAGGGGTGACATAGGGAGGGTGGGAGGGAGATGCAAGAGGGAAGAGATATGGGGATGTATGTATATGTATAGCTGATTCACTTTGTTGTACAGCAGAAACTAACACACTATTGTAAAGCAATTATACTCCAATAAAAGATGTTAAAAAAGGAAAATGTAATGCACTTGAATCATCCTGAAATCATCCCCTTTCCCTGGTCCGTGGAAAAATTGTCTTCCACGAAACCAGTCCCTGGTGCCAAAAAGGTTTGGGATTGCTGAATTAAACTATTTCTGTTGGATGAAAACTACATAGCTCACTTTCAGAAAGTGCTTCATCTTGGGTCAGTATAGTCTGAAATACACAGCTTAATTTAATCAAAACCTTTCTTTTTTTTTCTGAAAATCTATATCTCATATCTCATATTCTTAATAGATGGGGTACTTTAACTTTGTGGAGTTATAACTGTAAGCATTATTTCCTGATAGCTCCAAACCCAGAAATATTAATTATTCAACATGCTTTTATAATACCAATAATTAGTAATGATGTAATTAATTTGCTACTGAGTACAAACTAAATAAACATTTTATTATTATTATCACCATTATTACAATTATACAAATCATTATGTGGCAGAGATTGTTAGCTCTTTATGATGTTCTTTCTTCCTGGTCACAATGTAAGTCTGTATTTTCCAGCCTCCTTTGTGGTGTTATGGTTAATGGGCTGGGAGAAGTTACATCCACCACTGATTGGAATGGATCCTAAAAGTTTCCTGTGTCTGCTCTTCCATCCTTTGTTTACCCTTTTCATGGACTGAGATGGAGATGAACTCTAGGGCAATCTTGGAAGCCATGTATTAAAGATGATCATCAGTGTAGGTCCTGAGGTGCTGCATGGAGCCCTTCTCCCCTCACCTCACCTTCTAAGAACACACATATTCTGGAGCCTACTGTTTGTTTTGTTTTTTTTAAGTAGCATTGTTCAAACAATCTCTACTTACTACTAAACACAGGGATACTCACATGCAACTTGTGCATTTTGATACATCTCCTTTTACATAAAATATCAGCATGAATTCTAACTTACATGGGTCTCAGTTTGATCTGAGTGGATCATATTTTTCATTCACATATCACTGACCCTCATTTTTCACTACAGACCTGGCTAATTCCAGCATATTTCAGATGTCTTTCTTCAGACTGAATTTTACTCCATTTCTTTTTTAAAATTTGTTTGTTTTAGGGCAACATTGCCTTCCAGAAATACTAGGATGTCCCAGGCACACCCTCTTCCCTGCCCCAAAACCCAGGACTTGCTACTCCCCAGGAGGCCCTGGGCTTCTTTAGTGAGGAATAGTATAAAGACCTGAATTATGGGCACAGGGGATAATAGGCAAAAAGAAGGTCATAAGTGTATATCATTCCAGAAGCTACTGGTTAAGTACCTGACACTCAGAGAACATGTTACCATAAGGCAAATTTACTGATTCAGATATTTATCCATACCAAGTAGGACTGTTTTAGGGTCATTTGTTAGAAGATATCAATGTTCCAGGGACAGGAAGAATCAACCCTTCATGCCTTTATATTATTGATGATTAATTTTTTTACTAATCTCAGTTTCATTGACTCTCCCTTTATATATCAGTCTTTGTCTAAAGAAAAACAAGCAGTTACATTTATGAATGTTTTGATGTGGAAAACACCTTAAAATGGAGAACTGTTACATTACACATAGCTACTGAGACCTGGAAAGCAAACAATGATTTAAGCAGTGTGGATTTGAACTCAGTTCATCAGATTACAAATTCCAGTCCTGTTTCTAACTTGTGTTATTTCTTAAATTGTCCAATTAATATCAGAAACGTGCTCCCCATTTCTAGAGGATATCTGATCTTCATTGACATAGTTTTTACCCTCATCATATCTCCAAGGCATGTGCACTCTTTATGTCACTGTGGCTTAGAGAGCTAGACTTTCACCAATAATCAGCTGTCTTCTTCTTGAGCTTTTGATCACATTTCCAGTCTCTCTTGCAGTTAGGTGTGACCATGTACTGGATTCTGCCAATGGAATATGAGAAAAGTGGTGTACTTTTTCCTAGCCAAGGTTTTTAAGAAGCAGATGTCACTCCTTCACACATTCTTTTCCCTTCTATAGACTGAATACTGATAATAACACAGCTCTAAAGGATAATATCCACTCAAGACAAAAAAATATGTTGCCCTTGCATCACCACATAGAGGAGAACCAATTGCTGACAAAGATGATCTGTTTATGACTGTCATATGAGTGACATAGTATTTGAGATATTATGCAATTTTGAACATATTTGATATCATTTTCCTGCACATATAGAACATTCTAATACAGTTTCCTAAGTTTTACTTCATGCAACCAATCTAAGATTGTCCTTCCACTCACTTTGTATAACTTTTATCATCTAACTCTTTGAATATCTCTCTCTTTACTTTTCTTTTGTCTTTTTAGCTTCCAGCCTCACTTCTCTTTCACATGACATACCACATACCATCACATACCACATGCTATTTCCATCAGGGTTTTGAATAACAATAAAAATATTAATTACCATTAACAATCATAAAAACATTATTCCAATTAGCTATAATATATGCAAAAGGCAATACTGGATGCAATTATATCCCAATGTTTTGTTAATGTGACCACAGTTTCAACTTTTAGGTCAGAAATAAAAGAATACAAATCTGTGTCCCAGTGAAGAACTTTCATATGGTATATATCAAAGTGTATGTTCCATTTCTTCAGCAGCATGATGACCCACAGCTTCAGACATTTATTTGACAATAATTTTACCTATCCCAACTCATATTAATATCACAGCCATTGTGGTTACAGTATTTCCAAATGGATTAAAACCAATTTAAGCAACTAGCTATGTAATGTTTCATATCTAAACCCACAAGCAAAATTGTACAGATCAATTGCTTTTGAGTGCAAATCCAAATATCTCATATGTGATATATTTTATATCTACTTTTCCCCATTTTGCATTCCATGGTGACTGCACTCCAAGTCAACATAGAAAAAGTCAACATAGAAAAAGCTCTAGCAATCAAAATGCAACCCCTTTTAGTAGGGGTTCCATTATTCTTCATCTGTGGCAGTCCATAATAATCCAATAAACTATAGATAAGTTTATTGACCCCCACATAATAAATGATGGGTAAAGACAAAGTTATTTTTCAAAATTACTTAAATTTACATTAGATTTTCACCACAATTTTGGTTAATTTATTCTAAGTTGCACTGAGCTATTAAACTGTTATAATTTGCCAATGTTATGCATAGCTCCTTTTTTCTTTCTTTCTCTCTTTCTTTCTTTCTTTCTTACTTTCTTTCTTTCTTCTTTATTTTTCCTTGTAGCCAAAATTTGTCTAGCTCTTATAATTTCACAATGTACTGGGTCATTCAAAAGTACAAAATTAATTTGGAAGCACTATATTGGTATAATAAAAGATTAGACATAGACAATTTTTTCCTTCTTCAAGTTAGTTCTTCAGCACCTGTGAATTCAAACTCACATACAAATAATTAAGTTATGCTTTATTCATAAGATGCATATTTCTGTTTGCCTAAACAAGTACTATTAAGTTGTCCTTTATACGGCCATAAGCACAGGAAAATGTTTCTTTGAATAAATATTGATATTTTGATTGTTAGATAATTTAGCAGATATTACTTGTTCTCCAGGAATTTTATGTGAGAAGTCACTCCCCTCACAACATTTTATCATTTTCATTCTCTTTCTGACCTTGAATTTTTCAATTATATATTTGTTTTTAAGTAGACTTATCTCTCTTTGAAGCCAGATTCCTTCCTCCTTAATTACCCAGCACCCAGTGTGTTTAACCAACATTCCCCAAACCTCACCTTTCTTCTTCTGATCTTCTAGTAACATCCAGTATCCTGGATACTGGATCCCACTTTCCCAGGCACATCATAGTTCAAGGAAGAGTTTGAAAATTGTCTCTTTTATTTCTTTTATACATGTGTAATATCTAAGTCTCCTACCATACCACCTGCACCCATATACGTGCAAAACGGGCTTGCATTTACCCTTAGCACTCAAAATCAGCATTTTCAAGTCTGTACATTTTGAACTCCTGACTAGAGTATGTGAATCCTGCGTGTTATATTTTATCCCCGACTGACCATAATGTAGAAGAATGTGGATGAACATATGCAGTAAGAGCACGTTCATTAGATTTTACTGGCTACTAGAATTCTTCAGTTCCTATATTCATAATTTATACTGTGGGTGGGTGGTGGTAGGGACACAGATGGACCCCACAGGTATCTGACAAGATTACTTTGTTAGCCTGGGTTTATAATTATATTAGATTCCCCACTATGGTAGTCCATGAAATAAAATATATATTTCCCTAAACCTGCAACAAGGTCTGTATTAGAGCTTAATCCAATTTTGTAAGAATATTATAAACAATGTAAATTTCCTTTGTGAAGTACTTTTTTCCTGCTAAAACCTTCTTTATTCATCCCAAGTATCTATGGATAGATTGAACAGGAATTTCATTTTTCCCTAATCTAAACAACTAGTTACACTGAAATCTGCAATCCTTTCAAAAATAAATGCTGGCACTATGGTTGCAATGTTTCCAAATACCTAAGGCAAGAATGTTATTTTAAGCACACATGTTCAACATGCATATTCCTGTGTGCATTCAAATAATGACCCTTGCTTTGGTCAGTTTTGTGGTATTCTCATATAATTCTTTAAAAAAGTATTTTTATTAGCAAATACTTATTCTTGAAATGACTATTAATAATAATAATAAGTGTAAGTTTTGGAGGATCTACATGTCCATATTTTACATATATAATATCTAATTCTCACACGATTCTGAAAGGTAGGTGTTATTACACATATTTCCTAGTTAAACTGAATGTCTAAGAGTTGAAGTGTTCAACTCTAATGACATGGCTAATGAATGGTTGAAATGGGGTTTCAACAGATATTTGTCTTGACTCCAAAGGTCATTTCCACTCTTCAACAATTTAACTCTTATTTTCAAAAAGAAAAACATGTAATCATATTTAATTCTATATATTACTTTGTCCCCCTGTTATTTTATTTATTTATTTATTTTTGTCCCCCTGTTATTAATGTACTCTATGATTCATTCAGAGCTAAATCTCTGCTGGTATTTTTTAAGCCAACACATGCTGATGTACTCTGAAATGTTTAGAAATGAGCTACTCTGAAATTTAACACTTTATCTGTGTATCATTTTTCTCCAAGTAAAAGGTTATTCTGACATTTACTATCCAGTTTACAAGAAAAGAATTTAAGGAGACAATTTGCATATTTTCTGATTTACCTGAGAGAAGTTCCCTACTATTAGTCATTTAGAAAGTAGGTGTACCTATTTAAAATGACACTTTTTTTCTTCATAATACTTTCTGGTATACACTTTCTGGCATTTCATTAAGGGTAAATTACCTTCTCATTACACATTTTAGAGGATAAAATGAGGATCCACAATATGGGGAATGTGCAGGTATAGATTCAGGGAAAGGCAATAAATGTTGTGTTCTAAAGAGATTCCTTCTTGCCACTGGTGAAGAAAGTTAAAGTTTTAACTTAATTTAATTGAGAAGTTTAATTTGAAATGGATATATTGTTTCATATACATCACCAAAATTATAATAACATTCTCTGAAAATAATTAGGAATATGTAAATATTATAAAGTTAATTTATTAAACTCATAATGATTTAAATTTTATTTTATTTTTAGCTTAATATGGAAGAGTTAACTGATGCTATTTCAGAGAGACAAGAACATGACTTAATCAGTGACTTACCATGATTATCATTTGCTTCTCTGTAGTTATTATCAACAAATAACCTCTTATGGTTTAACCAGATATAATGTATAATATACTCAACCATTGTGCTATCTCATAACTTGAAGCTTACAACTATAAATAGTAAAATTCATGTTAAGTTCCAAAGTAAAAAAAAAAAAAAATCCAATTCTTTATCTCTATTAAATCACAAAAATATCCATGAAGATATTATATTTTTAATTAACTTTGAAGAGGAATATATGTTATAGTCTCTGGGAAAAAGAACAACAAAGGAAAAATAAAACAGCAATATAATAATATATTTATCACTCTATCAGTTATTAAACAAACTAATCCCTATTAAGTTACAGACAGAGGTTTTTATATAAGTTAATACATTTTAGAAAAAAATAAATGAGTGTAGAAAGGACTAGATTATGGAAATAAAAGAACTATGAAGATATTCTGAATAGCCTAACCAATTTTGAGAAAGAAGAACAAAGCTGGGAATATCATACTCCCTGAATTCAAACTCTATTACAAAGCTATAGTAATCAAAACAGTATGGTCCTGGCCGAAAAACAGACACATAGATCAATGGAACAGAATAGAGAGCACCAAATAAATCCATGCACATATGGTCTATTAATCTTCAATGAAGGAGGCAAGACTATTCAATGGGAGAAAAGACAGTCTCTTCAATAAGTGGTGTTGGGAAAACTGGACAGCTACATGTAAAAGAATCAAACTAGACTATTTTCTCACACCATATACAAAACTAAACTCAAAATGGATTAACACTCCAAATTTAAGACCTGAAATAGTAAAACTTTTAGAAGAAAACATAGGCAGTATGCCCTTTGACATCAGTATTAGCAATATATATATATATATATTTTGATCTGTTTCTTCAGGCAAGGGCAACAAAAGCAAAAATAAATAAATGGGACAATACCAAACTAAAAAGTTTTGTGCAGCAAAGGAAGCCATCAGCAAAATGAAAAGGCAACCCACTGAGTAGGAGAAGATATTTGCAAATGATACATCAAAAAAGGGGTTAATATCCAATATATATATATATATAGAACTCATACAACTCAATATCAAAAAGCAAACAATCCCATTAAAAAATTGACAGAGGACCTGAATAGGCATTTTCCAATGCCTTCTGTTGGCCTTCCAATGGCCAATAAACACATGAAAAGATACTCAACATCACTAACCATCAGGGAAGTGCAAATCAAAACCAAAATAAGCTATCACCTCACACCTGTCAGAGTAGCTATCATCAAAAAGACAAGAAATAAAAAGTATTGGTGAGGATGTGGTGAAAAGGGAACTCTTTTGCACTGCTGTTGGGAATGTAAATTGGTACAGTCACTATGGAAAACAGTATGGGAGTTCCTCAAAAAATCAAAATAGAAATACCATACAATCCAGAAATTCTACTTCTGGGTATTTATTCAAAGAAAATGTAAACACTAATTTTAAAAGATATATACACACTAATATTCACTACAACATTATTTATAATAGCCAGGAAGCAATCTAAGTGTCCATTGACAGATGAATGGATAAAGAAATTGAGGTATATATGTACAATGGAATATTACCTAGCCATTAAAAGAATGAAATTTTGCAATTTGTAACAACATGGATGGACCTCAAGTGTTCATCTTATATGTAGAATCTGAAAAACAGAACAAATGAATATGTATAGCAAAACAGAAACAGACTTACAGATACAGAAAACAAACTAGTGGTTTCTGGGGGTGGGGAGGGTGAGGGAATGAGTGAAATAAGTGAAGGGGATTAAGAAGTAAAACTATCAATTGTAGGATAAAAAGTCAAATGGATGTAATATACAACACAGGGAATACAGTCAAAAATATTGTAATAACTTTTCATGGTGTGTATTGTATAAAAATATTAAATCACTATGTTGTATACCTGAAATTAATGTATTGTAAGTCAAATATACTTCAATTAAAAAATAGAGAGGGTAAAAAAGGAACTAAATAGGCAAATTGCATGATTGAAATAATACAAATGGCTATATAAACAAAAAGCCACTTAGGGACAAGGCAACGTTTAGAATTAAAATAAGAATATTTGCAAATTGTAATATATAGTGACTGCAAAGTAGCAGAACAATTGAAGAAATGGAAGACCAGTTATGCACAAGTCAAAAGAGTTTTAAGACTAAGTGTGGCCAAATGGGTCAAATTTTCAAAAGAGGTTGTGTCATTAGTGGAGTATGTATTAAATTTGCAATTATGATGTGATTGGCAATATTTTATAGCAAAGTATAATTATGAGAGCAAGCCATATTTCACAGGGATAATGAATAAATGGGAGGTGAAATAAATAAAGACAGAAATCCTGTATAGTATAAATACTGCTATTTCAAGATGTCTTGTATTGAAGAGAAAGAGAAAAAAAAAAAGATATAGTATTGATAGCTCCATGCTAAAGGATAATCAAGAGTAAATTCTTTTTGTGATCAGATGCTACTACTTGAGACTGTCCAACTTATAACTAACCTCAGCCCTCTGGTCTGGCCTGTCCTTTCTCTCCCCAGGACAATTGTAACCTGGAAGAAAAGCAGTGCACTTTAGATTTCTGAGTTGGTGTTGCATTTAGCTTTCAGGAATGTCCAAAAGTAAACCCCTGCTCAGCCACTCGAGTTCCAGTTGAACAACAATGAGTAGATTCTCTCTCTCTTTTTTTTTTCAAATAGGTGAAACAAGTGTGTGTTTAAATTGAAAGGGATAAATCAAAAAATGGGAAGTGGTTAGGCTCTGAGAAAGATAGAAGAAAGGATGTATTCGATGGAGGAGGCTCTGGAGAAGATGAAACTGAATGAATTCAAGAACACAGATGGGTGAAGAAGACTCCATCCCTGTGACAGAAAGAAAGTGACAATTATGATAGGAACACTCTCAAAATACCTGTGGATAGTCATCAGGAAGCTGAGTGGGTGAAGCAGATAAATATGGTCAAATTTTTTTTTGGAAATAACTTTAGTTGAACAAACATAACTCTGGCTCTGTGTAGCTGGGTTAAAAGAAGATAATTTCTTGGAATATGGTAGATCTGTAGAAGGCTATTAGCTAGGCATTATCTCTGCCACCTCTGCAAGAGCTGAAGTCTCTTTCACTGTTACCCACCTTAATAAGAAATGTGTATTTGTACTTATTCTAAAAAATATTTTACCTATTTTTATTTTTTTGATATTATGATAAAGTTTTTATGTATTATAAATATCTGAGACATTTAGTTTGTAAACAATAGGAATCTTTATATCAGTCATGTACAAAAGGCCAGATGAGTCAGTTATCAGAGAAAATTTCTCTAAATCATTATTTTAAAAAAATGTTTCATTAAAGTTATTTGAATAGATCTCTGAAAAGCTGCATTCTACACCTCCTTTTTCATACCTCATGATTACTTTTTTCTTCAAATAGGTTTAGTATTTGAGCTTTTATATAAAAAAATGGTCATTTTTATAGAGATACCTACACCTAATATATTGTTATTTCTTTCATTTTGCTTTATAATATGTTGAATTCACATTTACATTTCTCAGAGGTACTTTGTATTGGAGCATGTTCTACTAGGTACTTGAATTTATATTAAAAATAAGAATTTAAACAGAAATTTACTACTTAATAAAAAATTAGCACATTTATTTTATTTTCCCAATTGGATACTCACTACAGATAATGGAGTAGAGAATTTAATTTCATAGGTTTTCATAGATGATAGCAGTGGCTGAGTTCTAGGATCAGACTTGAACCCCTTTTTTTTTCCAAAGTTACTGCTATAAGGCAAATTTTGCTCATAATCTCTATATTTTATTATAGCACCATTGAATAAACAAGGTTTACACTCAGGAAAATGTTTCAAAATATGCTAATATATGTACTTAGGTGTAAAGAATGATATTTTAAAATTAGCATTTAACAATATAGAAAAGAAGTTGAAAAATATGACACGAGTTTTTGGATTGGTACAGAAAGGTTTCACAGAGTGTTCCAAACTGAGCTGAGATCAGTAAATATTAGGATTTGATTAAGTGGAAATATGGAGTTGCAAAAAGAATATAAGGAACAAGAAAAAGCATGTAAGCACAGAAGCAAGAAGAGTGTAAGGTGACCTAACACATGTATGTGTTATTCAGAGATAACATTTGAGGATGGTGCTTTGCCATACAAAATATTTGACTGATAAAAATCTATAACTCTATCCCTTCCTTTTTACTTCCCATTTGACTTCCTTTGTCTCTCTTAGACCACCTCTAAAGGAGATCCTTCCAACTAAAGATTAACTACTTTCAGTAAAAGAGGACATATAAGCGTACTTCGCATATAGAACCAGTCTGCTTGAAGAGGTAGTACTTCAACAAGTAATTTCCTTTTATAGACAGTACAAATGTGCAAAGATCTAATTGGTAAATATTTTTTTCTACAAATAATGTTTGAGAATTTGTACATTTTTATAAAATCTTTCAAGATACTATTTTTCTTTTTCTCAAATAGCATTGAGTCTTTGTGGAATAAAACAGGGTATAATTAAATAAATAAAAACACTAAAAAATTTGGTCAGATGGAAAAGAATTTACCTTTAAAATTATTAATTTCACAAAACCCACTTAAGCGGATGATTGGCTGAGGATGTTGAATTCTGTTATTTAAACCTGAACACTCAGGTGACCTGGGACATTTTCTGCTGTGTTCATAATTGCAAATATTAATTAAAATTTTTTTGAATGTGGACAGTATGTATGTATGTGTGCATTATCTATCTATCTATCTACCTATCATCTATCTATCTATCCTCTATAAGAAAAAGAGAGTTTAGAATGAATGAAGTTAGTGCTACTCCCTCTCTCCACTCTTCTGCTCCTCATTTCTTTACCTGAGGTCTTAGTAACTCATCAAATTGGATTTCAAGCATACTTTCCCCCTGGGAGGAATAATCATAGCTTATAACCAGTTTTCAAAAGGATCTTCCAACACGGTTACAAATTATTGTTTCAGTATTACTAAAGGCATAAAAATCAGTTATGTTTTCTAGGAGAAAATACATCATTTTGTTTCTGATGACCCAACTAAAATGATGATTAGAAAATGTCTATTCTCATGTAACAGAATAAGAGAAATAGATTCTCTTATAAGAGAAATAGATTCAGTAAAATTATTCCTAAATGTTAAATTAATTTTTTTCCTGAATTAATAAAACATCAGAATAAACAGCATTTTTGTTTCTTAACCAAAACTAAAGTGGGGGCGGTTGGGGGGGAGAAGTAAACTTTCTTTAGGATGGCAAAATTGTTCCAAACTCCTGTTAGATGTTATCTTTGTAATTGCTCTTTGGAGCTGAAACATAAAGGACAACATTTTCCACCTATTTACAGAAATGCAGCCTCCCTGGGTACACTATTTGGAGTCAGTTTTAAAAGAGGTAATTTCCATCAGGTTTGATTCTTACTAGAAAGTCTCCATCTATTCTCAAATCAGATTGACTCTCCCACTAGAAAGCAAAGCTTTTAACCTCTCAGATCTCATCCCTGAGCTAAAGATCAACCACTACCAATAAAAGAGGATTCACAGGAGTACTTCCCCATAGAGATCCAGGCAGCTTCAAGAGTAGTACTTCAAACAAGTAATTTACTTTTATAAACAGTATAAATAAAACAGAAATAGGAAGAAGTTCACAGACTTGCAGCATTTCACTTTTCTTTACAGCACTCTGGATATTTTACTTTATTTTATGCAGGAGGTCAGCAAGCTTAACTATAGGAGGTCTCCAAGCTGTTCAGGCGCAATTCAGATGTAAAGTGTTTCCCCATTGGAGGCATTATTTAAGACATAACCTCAAGGTGGTACTTTGCTATCTGAGTAATTATAAATTGGTAGCTCTTTCTGGGGCATCTACCTTAAGAAGATTAGAATATTAATGATTTCTTAATAAATATCATAAGTTAATATTGACCAAAAACTTTGTGTATTTACCTACATCAGAACTTCCTAAGTGCATTTCAATAATTTATTGAATGACTTCAATGAGCCCTTAATATGCTAATGAGTATGTAAATGTTCAAGTGGAATAGTACATAGTGTCTCCTAAATTCATTGAGGAGAAACATTTTTTTATAAAACATCTCTCAGGACTTACACACTAATGTGATATAACTTTTGGAAACACTGACCTCCACTATATTATTTAAGAATTCATGCAACACAAATTCCTTCAAGTAAAAATGAAGAAAGAGACAAAGAAAAGTCCACTCACGCCATCTCTGACATATTGTTGATAGTAGAGGTCCTATTAGAATTAGGATCCAAGTTGAACATCCTTCTCATAATATTTTGCCTTTAGGAAATTATTACAGCTCCCAGTGATGCTCTCTGGAGTAGAAGGTATAATTAAAATTACCAATCATCACCAAATCCCCCCCAACAGAAATGATCATTGGTTTTATCTCTTCTTTTTAATTCCAGAGGCTCATGTTATATAAAAGTGTAATGCCTAATTATGCAGTTACACCAGTACATCCACATAGTATTAAACATTTAAATCCAAACTGAAAAATTCAGTAAAATAAAGTTATTTCCAAAAACATGTATTTTTACCCAAGTAATAGAAATTTCTGATAAATTAACTGAGCTACATTTGTAGTATTTCTCTGAATAATTAGAATATTTGTCATTACATAAACATCTTTTAAAATTGTATTAAATTTTAGTTTAATTAGTTCTTTTATTCAGCACAAATTACTTAAATATCTGCTACCTGATAACGTGACAGATCCTGTCCAGAGAGAGCTTTCAAAGGATTGAATCCATTTGACCTGTTTGCTATTTTCTAGCAGTCCAACATAAAACCAATATTTTAAATGTGTCCTTTAAATCAATATGTTAATATCGAATTTTATTTCAAATTAATCTAATTCTTTTTAACATCTACTAGTTGTATTTCCTTCTATGAGGACTTTTACTGGAAGTATTAAGTCAAAACAGAATTTTGCATTTTCACTATGCAATTCAATGAGAACCAAACAAGCTATATATTTAGACTGGAAGTCAACTTGTGTCACATGAAAGAAGTAGTTAATTGGTTTGCCTAAATGAATTAACTTGCACATTGCATTAGCATATGAGACACACATCTATCAAAGGCTAGCAAAGATAAAGAAGAGATTGGTGAACTTAAGAAAAAAATGATAGATATGACCTAGATAGCAAACCTCAGTTTTGAAGACTAGCTCGCATTTAAACTGACTTTAACAAACTTCCTTGAGAAAAGATTTAGATTAGTTCTTTGTGACCTAACATATGATTAAATCTTTGTCATAATTTGATAAACCTTTAATTACCTCTGCAGAAACATTAACTGAAAATATCACCACACTTGGATAGTTATTCTTTTTTAACATTGAGAAAATAGCTTATGGCATTTAAACCTTTCAGCTAATAACATCAAATTTGTATTGACATACTTATAATTTTAGGATGAATCTAGATACAGAATACAATTTCATCATCCTTAATAAATAATTTCTTTTTGTGTGTTTAAAAATGATAGGTAGTTATATTTTACAAAAACTGATGCCAGGTGCTAAAAACAGGTGTGATGCAGTGGTTTAAATGAAACCTAAGAGATAAATAGAGGCAAAGTGCCCGTTCTGAACAAGATTTTTTTTTAAGTGTAAATGCCTTCATTTTATCTAAAAACATCAATCCTAAAATTAAGGTACCTTTAATATATTAAAGGTAAATAAAACAATATTCAAAATATAATAATTCATTATATTTACATATATTATCTACTATATATGTATTATTATATGTCAGCATGTTATTATACTTTAGGTAACACATTATGTTTTGGAAGTTCAGAATACATTCTGTTTATATGGAGATGAAACTACATGTTCAAATTCTTTCAGTAAAATTAAAATCAAAGTCAGATTGTTTTCTGCTTGATCTGGTCAACAGAAATACACAATCTGCATAATTTCAGTGAGAATATTTTCTTGATCCCCAAATAATTCACTCAGATAATTTCACCTATTACAACCTGACAACTTAGTGAATACACAAATTTTTACAGAAACATTTTTAAAGGTGCTTTAAAATTGCTTCTGATTTTTTAACAAATATATTATATTCTACTGTAATGAGGTTGTGATAAGAGCTATGATAATTTCATATCATTTGGAACTATATACACAATGGGAGCAATGAAAGTAAGTCTCCAGCAAGAATGCTTTGAGAGAGTTAATGCTTCACTTTAAATTTGCTGAAAATACCACTTATTCCATCTTGGAAGTTCAATATGGTGACATGAATTAAACTAAGGCACAAGTTGCCTGTAAAATTGCCTTTCTTTCTTTTTCTTTTTTTAATTCATGACAGCACATATTCTCTCATGAATTCATTTTAATTTGAAACAATTTTATTTTTTAAAAATTTACAATATGTATCTAACCTTTTGCCTACTGTATGTCACATATAATGGTTGTCCTGTATAAAACTAACAGTTTTCTTAACAATATTGTGTAATGAGATTGATCTCAAATGCCCTGAAGCCAACATCTTTGGATTATTTATTCATCAAGATCTATTCAGTTTAGCTGGGAGACAAGTACATGCTAAACTGGAAGAGAAACCTCTTATAAATAAGAACGACATATATAATGGCATATATATTATGAAATGGAAGCTTAAATCTAAGTTATCTTCTATTTTCGAAGAGAAGTCATTAATATTCAAGGGATGAAATTATTTTCTCCCAAAACATATACATAAATATTTAGGCTTATATTTAGGGATTCTTATGTAATCAAATGTTGAGATTCTGCAATTGTTGAGGAAATTATTCACATGGAGAGGTCTAAAACATAGGCTTATTTCCCAAAGCCATGTAAGTAACAATTGAAATGTTGACAAAGTCAAATAATATTGTTATCAAGGGATAACATTCTAATAGTTAAGTTGGGGTCACAGTACTGGGCACCTTCTCAATGTCGATCTTAATGCAGGCAAACCTGTATTGTTTCAGTTTCATGAATGATGGAATAACTTTATAATCATTCCAGAAAATGGACTCTTTATGTAGATACTTTGCATAATTTGTAGAGTTAGAAATGTAACATATTACCTATAAGTACTACATTAGAATGAAATAAATCTATGTACTAAGGTTTTTTACAGGCTGTGATCTTAAACTCATCTATTTAGGACACATGAGCAATAAAATCTCTGGTGAAAGGTATATTCTTTAAGATTAGTCCTGCACATAATCCCTTAAATTCAGGAGTTTAGTTAAATTTATAACCTTCAATCAAATTACTTTAGTAAAATTAATTAAACTTATTAAGCAAACACTATGTATCGAGTTCTAGGGTCCAAGGAGTATGATGTGACTTTCTAAGCTACTAAAGTGTCCTGAATTTCCCTAATGTGTTCCTGGTATCATATCAGTCTCTTTGTATGGTTTTCCCCCAAGCAGGGAAGCTTCGGTTAATTTAGGTCTAAAGTAAATGCTGCTTTCATAAATGTTGAAGGATTCACCAGCAGTCATTAATGTTTACTTAAATATGTACCAAAGTTCTCAGTGCACTTTTGGGGTGGCATAAAAAAAAGTGAATATGTGAGCAAAGAAGTTTGGGAATTTGTGATAAAACAAAATAGAAGAAGTTTGTTTACTACAAGTTATACATATAAGCATAATTATAACTAAACTATTACTATATTTAATTAGATATATAATTATAGTTATAACACTATAAATAACTATACTGTATATAGGTGTGTGTGTGGGTGCATGTGTGTGCATGCCTGTGTGCTTAGATTTCCAGAAGGAAGATGAAACATGAAGAACTCTCAAATTCTTATGAGTTGTTTTATTTTTTCTTCCTGTGGAATATTTTAAAGAATTGTGTGTTGAGAAATGCTGGCTTGGGTGAATGATTTTGAGAAGTTAGAGGAGTAGACTGAAGAATTCTTCTGCTTCTTGGTTCATGAACCCTGGAGCTAGGGTATTGTGTGTATTTCACTATGATTACCTCAGGCAACCTAAAATGATGTTTTGCTGCTGCCATTAAGATTCCACAAAGACAAAAAATAGCTATCACCCTGCTATAATAACTACTTTTATCATCTCCAAAATATTGTACATTCATTGCTCAAATGTCAATGTCATTGAGAAAATATACCATTTATCCCTGATTTATAGTTTAATACATTTTAATGATTTTGCCAAATACACACATGATTTTTCCCCCAATGGAGAATATTCCACAAAGACAACTAGAAAATCCTCAGTTTTGAAAATTATTATTCTTTTATTTCTTATGTGGCAAAATATGCATTTTGTCCCTGAGTTAATGCTTATGATAATATTCTGTAATAACTACATGAGATATTTAACCAGGGATATAATTTACTTTGCTGTTTTACATAGTGGCTTCATATTTGCATATCTTTTCTTTTGCAAACCACCAAGCAATTATCTGACTTGTTCATTCATTCAAAACAGAAAGGGAAGCTACGTAATTTCTATATACTAAATTTGGCATATTTAATTATATAACGAATGGTTTTGATTATCCAATGGGCTTGCTGCTTTTATCTGTTAGATGGAGCACTTGTCCCAAAATTTCTTCTTTCATAGTTTCCATAAATAGGTTTTTTTTTGTCTCTTTAATAATTCTATACTATATCTCTATGACTATTTATGTAACAAAATATATTTTCCTATCCCTACTTATTAGAGTCAGATAAATATTAATTGTTAGGGTAGATAATAATATTTTACCAAAACAAATTGTACTCTTAAAGTGCTAGGTTGATAAACATAAATATTAATGTTGTTAATTTAATTTCAGTGAAAGTTTTAAAAAATAACCATAGTTATAATATATGTTTATAGATTTGGCTTTTTAAGATTACAGTTTGCCAAGATGACAGAGTAGAATGATGTGTGCTCACTCCCTCTTACGAGAGCACTGGAATCACAACTAACTGTGGAACAATCATTGACAGGAAGACACTGGAACTCACCAAAAAACATACCCCACATCCAAAGACAAAGAAGAAGCCACAATGAGACAGTAGGAGGGGTGCTATCACAATAAAATCAAATCCCATAACTGCTGGGTGGGTGACTCACAAACTGGAGAAGACATATAACAGAGAAGTTCACCCACTGGAGTGATGGTTCTGAGCCCCACGTCAGGTTTCCCAACCTGGGTGTCTGGCAACAGGAGGAGGAATTCCTAGAGAATCAGACTTTGAAAGCTAGTGGGATTTGATTGCAGGACTTCAACAGGACTGGGGGAAACAGAGACTCCACTCTTGGAGGGCACAAACAAAGCAGTGTGCACCTCAGGATGCAGGGAAAGGAGCAGTGACCCTATAGGAGACTAAACCCAACCTACCTGCTAGAGTTGGAGTGTCTCCTGCAGAGGTGGGTGGTGGCTGTGGCTCACCATGAGGACAAGGACACTGGTAGCAGAAGTTCTGGGAAGTACCCCTAGTCATGAGCCCTCACAGAGTCCAAAATTAGCCCTACCAGAGAGCCGGATAGCCTCCAGTGTTGGGCCGCCACAGGCCAAAAAACCAACAGGGAGGGAACCCAGCCCCACCCATCAGCAGACAAGCAGATTAAAGTTTTACTGAACTCTGCCCAGCAGAGCAACACCCAGGTCTACCCACCACCAGTCCTTCCCATTAGGAAACTGGCACAAGATAGACTTATTCAACAGAGGGCAGAGAGCAGAGGAAAGAAGAACAACAATCCTGCAGCCTGTGGAACAAAAATCACATTCACAGAAAGATAGACAAGATGAAAAGGCACAAGGCTATGTACCAAATGAAGGAACAAGAGAAAACCACAGAAAAACAACTAGATAAAGGGGAGATAGTCAACCTCCCAGAAAAAGAATTCAGAAAAATTATAGTGAAGATGATCCAGGACATCAGAAAAACATTGGAGGCAAAGATTGGGAAGATGCAAGAAATGTTTAGCAATGACAGAAGAATTAAAGAACAAACACCCAGAAGAATTAAAGAACAAACAAACAGAGATGAATAATACAATAACTGAAATGAAAACTACACTAGAAGGAATCAATAGCAGAATAACTGAGGCAGGGGAATGGTTAAGTGACCTGGAAGACAGAAGGGTGGAATTCACTGCCGTGGAACAGAATAAAGAGAAAAGAATGAAAAGAAATGAAGACAGCCTAAGAGACCTCTGGGACAACATTAAATGCAACAACATTTGCATCATAGGGGTCCCAGAAAGAGAAGAGAGAGAGAAAGGACCTGAGAAAACATTTGAAGACATTATAGAAGAAAAGTTCCCTAACATGGGAAAGGAAATAGTCACCCAAGTCCAGGAAGTGCAGAGAGCACCAGGCAGGATAAACCCAAGGAGAAACATGCCTAGACACAGAGTAATCAAATTGACAAAACTTAAAGCCAGAGAAAAATTATTGAAAGCAACAAGGGAAAAATGGGAAATAACACACAAGCGAACTCCCATAAGGTTAACAGCTGATTTCTCAGCACAAACTCTACAAGCGAGAAGGGAGTGGCATGATATATTTAAAGCTATGAAAGGGAAGAATGTACAACCTAGATTACTCTACCCAACAAGGATCTCTTTCAGGATCTATGGAGAAATCAAAAGCTTTACAGACAAGCAAAAGCTAAGAGAATTCAGCACCACCAAACCAGCTGTACAACAAATGCTAAAGGAACTTCTCTAAGTGGGAAACACAAGAGAAGAAAAGGTTGTAAAAAACAAACCCATAAAAATTAAGAAAATGGTAATAGGAACATACATAATGATGGTTACCTTAAACATGAATGTACTAAATGCTCCAACCAAAAACACAGTCTCGTTGAATGGATACAAAAAAGACCCATATATATGCAGTCTACAAGAAACCCACTTCAGACCTAGGGACACATACAGACTGAAAGTGAAGTGATGGAAAAAGATATTCCATGCAAATGGAAATCAAAAGAAAGTTGGAGTAGGAATTCTTATATCAGAAAAAATAGACTTTAAAAGAAAGACTATTACAAGAGACAAAGAAGGACACTACCTAAAAATCAAGGTATCAATACAAGAAGAAGATATAACAGTTGTAAATATTTATGCACCCAACATAGGAGCACCTCAATACATAGGGCAAATGATAACAGAAATAAAAGGAGAAATTGACAGTAACACAATTATAGTACAGGACATTAGCACACCACTTTCACAAGTGGACAGATCATCCAAAATGAAAATAAATAAGGAAACATAAGCTTTACATGATACATTAAACAAGATGGACTTAATTGATATTTATAAGACATTCCTTCCCAAAACAACAAAATACATTTTCTTCTCAAGTGCTAATGGAACATTCTCCAGTATAGATCATATCTTGGGTCACAAATCAGGCCTTGGTAAATTTAAGAAAATTAAAAACATATCAAGTATCTTTTCCGACTACAACACTATGAGACTAGATATCAATTACAGGAAAAAAAAACTGTAAAAAATACAAATAAATGGAGGCTAAACAATACACTACTAAATAAGCAAGAAATCACTGAAGAAATCAAAGAGGAAATCAAAAAATACCTAGAAACAAATGGTAATGAAAACACGATGTCCCAAAACCTATGAGATGCAGCAAAAGCAGTTCTAAGATGGAAGGTTATAGCAATAAAATTCTACCTCCAGAAAAAAGAAAAATCTCAAATAAACAACCTAACCCTCACCTAAATCAATTAGAGAAAGACGAACAACAACAACAAAAAAAAACCCAAAGTTATCAAAGGAAAGAAATCATAAAGATCAGATCAGAAATAAATGAAAAAGAAATGAAGAAAATGATAACAAAGATGAATAAAACTAAAAGCTTGTTCTTGCAGAAGATAAATAAAATTGATAAATCAATAGCCACACTCATCAAGAAAAAAAGGGAGATGATTCAAATCAACAGAATTAAAAATGAAAAAGGATAAGTAACAACTGACACTGCAGAAATACAAAGGATGATGAGAGATTACTATAAGCAACTATATGCCAATAAAATGGACAGCCTGGAAGAAATGAACAAATTCTAGGAAAAGCACAACCCTCCGAGATTGAACCAGGAAGAAATAGAAAATATAAACAGACCAATCACAGGCACTGAAATTGAAACTGTGATTAAAAATCATACAACAAACAAAAGCCCAGGACCAGATGGCTTCACAGGCGAATTCTATCAAACATTTAGAGAAGAGCTAACACCCATACTTCTCAAACTCTTCCAAAAAATTTCAGAGGAAGGAACACTCCCAAACTCATTCTATGAGGCCACAATCATCCTGATACCAAAACCAGAAAAAGATGTCACAAAAAAAGAAAACTATAGGCCAATATCAGTGATGAACATAGATGCAAAAATCTTCAACAAAATACTAGCAAACAGAATCCAACAACACATTAAAGGATCATACACCATGACCAATTGAGATTTATCCCAGGGATGCAAGGATTCTTCAATAAATGCAAATCAATCAATGTGATACACCATATTAACAAATTGAAGAATAAAAACCATATGATCATCTCAATAGATGCAGAAAAAGCTTTTGACAAAATTCAAGACCCATTTATGATACTCTCCAGAAAGTGGGCATAGAGGGAACCTACTTCAACATAATAAAGGCCATATATGACAAACCCACAGCAAACATCATTCTCAACTGTAAAAAAGAGAAAGCATTTCCTCTAAGATCAGGAACAAGACAAGGATGTCCACTCTCGCCACTATTATTCAACATAGTTTTGGAAGTCCTAGCCACGGCAATCAGAGAAGAAAAAGAAATAAAAGGAATACAAATTGGAAAGAAAACATAAAGCTGTCACTGTTTGCAGATGACATGATACCATACATAGAGAATCCTAAAGATGCCACCAGAAAACTACTAAAGCTAATCAATAAATTTGGTAAAGTTGCAAGATACAAAATTAATGCACAGAAGCCTCGTGCATTCCTATACACTAATGACGAAAAATCTGAAAGAGAAATTAAGGAAACACTCATTTACCATTGCAACAAAAAGAATAAAATACCGAGGAATAAACCTACCTAGGGAGACAAAAAACCTGTATGCAAAAATCTATAAGACATTGATGAAAGAAATTGAAGATGATACCAACACATGGAGAGATGTACCATGTTCTTGGACTGGAAGAATCAACATTGTGAAAATGACTATACTACCCAAAGCAATCTACAGATTCAATGCAATCTTTATCAAATTACCAATGGCATTTTTTAATGGTACTAGAACAAAAAATCTTAAAATTTGTATGGAGACACAAAAGACCCCAAATAGCCAAAGCACTCTTGAGGGAAAAAAACGGAGGTGGAGGAATCAGACTCCCTGACTTCAGACTATACTACAAAGTTACAGTAATCAAGACAAAATTCTACTGGCACAAAAACAGAAACATAGATCAGTGGAGCAAGATAGAAAGCCCAGAGATAAACCCACACACCTATGCTCAACTAATCTATGACAAAGGAGGCAAGGATATACAATGGAGAAAAGACAGTCTCTTCAATAAATGGTGCTGGGAAAACTGGACAGCTACATGTAAAAGAAAGAAAATAGAACACTCCCTAACACCATACACAACAATAAAGCCAGGGCTTCCCTTGTGGCGCAGTGGTTGAGAGTCTGCCTGCCGATACAGGGGACATGGGTTCATGCCCCAGTCTGGGAAGATCCCACATGCCGTGGAGCGGCTGGGTCCATGAGCCATGGCCTCTGAGCCTGCACATGCAGAGACTGTACTCTGCAATGGGAGAGGCCACAACAGTGAGAGTCCCGTGTACCGCAAATAAAAATAAAAATAAAATACACCAAAAGTGGATTTGAGACCTAAATGTAAGACCGGACACTATAAAACTCTTAGAGGAAAATATAGGAAGAACACTCTTTGACATAAATCACAGCAAGGTCTTTTTTGATCTACCTCCTAGAGTAATGGAAATATAAACAAAAATAAACAAATGGGACCTAAGGAAACTTAAGAGCTTCTGCACAGCAAAGGAAAATCATAACCAAGATGAAAAGACAGCCCTCAGAATGGGAGAAAATATTTGCAAATGAATCAACGGACAAAGGATTAATCTCCAAAGTATATAAACAGCTCTTGCAGCTCAATATTAAAGAAACACAATCCAAAAATTGGCAGAAGACCTAAATAGACCTTTCTCCAAAGAAGACATACAGATGGCCAAGAAGCACATGAAAAGCTGCTTAACATCACTAATTATAGGGAAATGAAAACCAAAACTACAATGAGGTATCACCTCACACCAGTTAGAATGGACTTCATCAGAAAATCTACAAACAACAAATGTTGGAGAGGGTGTGGAGAAAAGGGAACCCTCTTGCACTGTTGGTGGGAATGTAAACTGGTACAGCTACTATGGAGAACAGTATGGAGGTTCCTTAAAAATCTAAAAATAGAACTACCATATGACCCAGCAATCCCACTACTGAGCATATACCCAGAGAAAACCATAATTCAAAAAGACACATGCACCCCAATGTTCACTGCAGCATTATTTACTATAGTCAGGTCATGGAAGCAAACTAAATACCCATCAACAGACGAATGGATAAAGAAGTTGTGGTACATATATAAAATGGAATATTACAATATTACTCAGCTATAAAAAGGAAAGAAATTGAGTCATTTGTTGAGACGTGGATGGATCTAGAGACTGTCATAGAGAGTGAAGTAACTCAGAAGTAGATAAACAAATATCATATTATAATACATGTATGTGGAACCCAGAAAAATGGTACAGGTGAACTGGTTTGCAGGGCAGAAGTTGAGACACAGATGTAGAGAACAAACGTATGGACACCAAGGGGGAAAAGCCGTGGGGGTGGGGGGTGGGGATGGTGTTGTCCTAATTGGGTGATTGGGATTGACATGTATACACTGATTTGTATAAAACTGATGACTAATAAGAACCTGCTGTATAAAAAAATAAGTTAAATAAAATTCAAAAATCAAAATAAAGAAAAGAGTCATGTACCACAATGTTGACTGCAACACTATTTACAATAGCCAGGTCATGGACGCAACCTAAATGCCCATCAACAGACCAATGGATCAAGATGTGATACATATATACAATGGAATATTACTCAGCCATAAAATAGAACGAAATTGGATCATTTGTAGAGACGTGGATGGATCTAGAGACTGTCATACAGAGTGAAGTAAGTTAGAAAGAGAAAAACACATATTGTATACTAATGCATATATGTGGAACCTAGAAAAATGGTAAAGATGAACTTGTTTGCAGGGCAGAAATAGAGACACAGATGTAGACAAAAACTGTATGGACAGCAAGAGGGGAAAGTGGCAGGAGTGGTGGTGGTGGTGTGAATTGGGAGATTGGGATTGACTTATATACACTAATATGTTTTAAATGGATAATTAATAAGAACAAGCTGTATAAAAAATAAAGTAAAATTCAGGAATTCAAAAAAATATTACAGTTTGCTCTATTTTTTATCTATGTATGACACATAAAGACATATTAATATATATGTCTATATACATGTATGTGTGTATATATAATCTTCAAGATGTGTTTTCTTTTTATGATAGGCTTATTAATAAAAATTCTAAATTCAGATTATGATAGTTATAGTAGTTTTGAAATTAAGGATAAAGTGCAAACTTTTCAATAACTGGCCACAGTTCTATTATATTATACTGATGTATTATAAGATTAGTCTTCCTTTTGCTTACTTTGTTGACCCACTAAAATACTACTGGAATAGTAGAAGTGGAATCATAAAGGGCTTTCAGTTTAAGTCTTTCCTTTCTGAATACTCCTCCAACTCCCATTCCCCACCCTTTCCAATTTCGCTGTCAAGGCTTTTCATAGCTTTGGAACCAAAAGTATCCATAGCTACCAAGCAAAACTTGAGAGTTTTTTCTTTGGTTAGTCTTGCAGCATTTCATCTTTTTTGTTGTTGTTGTTGTACATTGACATTTTTCCAATGTAAGCACCTTCTTCACAGTTTAAATTTATCATTAAGACTTATGAATGTTCTTCATAATTCAGTATAAACCAAAGAAGCTATTTTTTTTTCAATGAAACCAATATTACTGGAGAAAAAAAAAAAAAGGTGAATCAAGGAAATCTGCATGAAGGTGGCAACTTGAATTAAGAATGAGTAAGCAAGTCTTATAAGCTACAGGATACCACATGACCCCAAATCACTCTGCATTCTTAACAGGGCAGTCCAAACCAGTTTTTTTTTCCATCTGAGAAGTTACTTTCTGAAAATCTCCAATTATGGCCAGGCCATTTCCTCAGTATATTGATGAAAATGGAGGATATAATTTATCTTGTTATGTAGTTTTGAACTGAGATTACAGTACATTTAGTAGTCATGGATGAGTGACCAACTATATTAACTGTAGTTTCTTATTTTACATCTGAGGATAAATTTACTAATATTCTTTCTTACTAATAATTCTTTCCATCTTTCTTTTCTCCTTTCCACCTATCTAGTCAACCATCAAGCTCTATAGATATGGTCCCTGTAACAAATTAATTTTTAAAATCACTATTCATATATTATCCATCTCCATAAAACTATACATAATATTTATACATGAACATAAACTTTACAGAGTGTGCTCTGATTGTTCCATTTGATGCTAATTTTTAATATAGCTAGAAAGATAATCTCAGTACAAAATTAGTTCAGATAATTTGACCAGATAACATATTGACAGACCAGACTCCAACGACCAGCCTTCAGATTCCAATTAGACTGTTTTTGTTTTTGTTTTTAATTCTCCAATTTTCTCACCATCATCACATAATATATTTGCCTCTGACAGATTAGTCTTTGAGTTAAATTTCAAATTTCACTTGATTATGCCATAGGCATGATGCAATCCTTCAGCAGGAACTCATTGACTTTAGTTTAACATAAAGATTCCCCAGACATTAGGTTTTTCATAATTTGGCCCCAACTTGCTTTAATATCTATCCCTTCACTACTATGTTACACCAACCAAATAATATCTTTATAATTATGACTTCAATAATGTCAAAAATTATTTGAGATTTCCATGAAAAGACTGTTAAAAGTAAATCTCCCAAACCTTTTGAAATGATGTATTCCAACAAGATTTAAATAGTTTGAGTTTAAAATATATCTAAATCTTTCTCCATGATGGACATATTTTTATTCTTCATTTCCAAATAGTATATTAAAACCCATGCATATATTTTATTTTATATTATATTTTGTGTTATTTTATTTTATTTATTAAATTCTGCCCACTGGTCAAGAGTTTTCCTTTGCAGTGGAAAACTGCAAAGATTTTTGCCTTCCATTCACTTATACCTTCCATTCGTCCTTTAAGAGAAAGCCAACACCCTACATCTTTTATGACGTCTCTTCTCTATACTGTCTGTACAATACAATTTATCCCTCCATATATCTGATAATCTCATTAATAATTGAAGGATTTAGACCATATTTCACAAAAAGTATCACATGCTATATACTCAGCAAAAATATCTTGAATAATAATTACTTCTGTGAATCCAAGTTTATGAATCAAGATATTTTGAGCTATGATACTTTCAATGATTATTATTGTCTAAGAAAGACATGGTCTTTGATTGCATTCATTAAGGAGACTACATCTAAACCTTCTCAGATGCCCTCTCTGAAGTGTCTTCCAGGTTTGTGATTGAGTTTTCTTTAGCTCTTCCAGAGTAGTGATAATTGAATGTATTGTTTGCTCCCATCTTTCACCACATCAAGATTCTTGTCTCTTGAAATTCTATTGAGAATTTAGAGTCTGGGATTTAAGAGCAAACTCTAGGTAAAAGCTAAGTTATTCTCTAAGTTCTGAGAGATGTGAGCAACTAATAATACTTTTCAGCATATATATTCCTCACAAATCTATTACCTTAAGAAATAGGGATATTATGAGGAAATTTCTTGATTATTTTACTAGGGGTTATTATGTCAATTGTTTTTTACATGCAAATTATTATTCTCATGCCCTTTGACCTTTCCTGGCTAGATTCATCTGCTAAGATGATTGCTGCTTCAACTATATCACTTAAGGTCATTTTATTTTTGTTGAAAATTTTATATTTCATAATGTTTAAAACTCCATCTATTTAGCTAAGTAGAGGATTAGGTAATGATGTGTGTTTGTTAATACATTATATGGTTTATAATTTTGTATTAAAATTCAATTTTTATGGTATACAAATTAAATGAAGAGGGATAAGTGTAACAGGGCTAAGTACAATTAAATAAATACAGTATTATAAGATAGTTTAAACACATAATTCCCATAGCATTTTTTTTAACTTGACTATCTTGATCACTTGATACAAAACCAAGAAAACTAAGATAATTGTAGATCATTAAATATATCAACTGAGTAAAAGCTACCAAATTAAAATATATCAAGAAATACATTTATTATTAAAAGTTAGGTACTTGACACATCATAAATCTCTCTGTGAGGTAAAAATATAAATCAAAGAATTTTATAATATAAATAAATATGCCAGTGAAATGTTTTGTGTTATTTTTTGTAATGTATTCAAATATCACAGATTATTCACTCAACTTCATCCTAAAATAAACTGAAAACAGATAATATAGCTTATCACTTTAGTATATATTCAACAAATGTTTGAAACCCCTATTTGTGCAAAATATTATGTACTGCACAGGAAGTATAATGAATATTGGGCAGTTTCTAGCTTCAGTGAGTTTAGCATTTTTTTGAGTAAGTCAATGTAAATCTCTGGTGTACAAGCATGAAGTTAATTTGACTACTCTGTCAATGCCATTCTTTTTGAAAAGAGTATTTGATCAATATTCAAACATATTGCAATTTTAAATAATTTTGTCAAAATTATCAATGGGTATATACTGAGAAGATAAAATAAAATATATGATGCTTTCAGTCTTAAAATATTTACTGTGGATACTAAATGGGTAAGTACATTTTGATCAAACCATTTGATTTTGAAATTGTATTTATTAAAATTTTCTTTCCTTCAATAAAGCAAACATCCAGATGTTAACCATAAAATCATAAGCACTTAAATATAATTACTGTGGAGATGAAAAATAATATTTAGGGCAAATTGAAACTATTAATTAATTTATAAATTATATGAATCAGAAGAGACTTAATAGAAGCTCATATTATCTTGTACTGCACAATATATCTCTTTTGAGTTAAAAAATAAGCATAATGTGAGCTTACTAACTACTAGAGCAAAGTGTAAAAAATAAAATTATATATGTTGACAATGCATGATACTAACCAGTTACTACCAGCTTCCTAGGAGGACAATGTTTTTTCTAATACTTAATTCTGAGGGAAAATATCCTAACTGACACATGTATACATATATGTATATATAAACACACACATTGAATAACTATACTAAAACAGACATAGTTTTTAGTTTTATGGATATTTTAATGGCTCTGTAACAGAAAGAGGATGACTTTTATTAAAAGAAAGTTTATTTAAACTGTTTAGATTTGGGGAAGATGCAAAAAACCCAGATGATAATTCTCTAGTGACCCACCTAGATCCTGCAATAAAAATTAGATAATTGCAGGAATGGATGAATTATGTATCCTTCAGTTAATCCTTTATGAGTATTACTTATCAGACTTATCAGACCTGAGTTTATGTTATGATTTATTCAGTTCCAGGTTATATTCCCTTGAAAGAGCCTAGAGTAGGACACATATATTATGTGAATAATTTGGGGGTGTCTCTTTCTCTCTCTGTCTGTCTGTCTCTCTCTTTCTCTCTCTCTCTCTATATATATATATGTATATATGTTTGATTATAAATTTCAGCAGGATCTGTGGAAATATATTATCTTTGGGCTATTTTCTGCTGAATAATATTTAATCCATGAGACTATTCACACAATTTATATCTAGGGAAAATAATAACATACAATTTAATGCCAGGCAATTTAGTTATCAGCACAAGTTTGACAGGAGATCAAGTGATTTTTAACAACCAAAAAAGTTCATCATCTCTAGAGAGCAGCTCTCTCACTTTCTGTTATGTCTTTGTTTTTCAATAGGATGTGATACAAGAAAGAGGAAAAGAAAACTTTTATTCTCTTCTAAAAAATGTTATTTAGGATTCCTTTAATAAGCCCAAGCTATTTTATTTAAAAGATTACTATGAAATTAAATATATACTTACCACAATCTTACTACGTGGTACATCTTACCATGATCCAGCAATTGTACTTCTAGGTACTTACCCCAAGGAATTGAAAGCTTAATGTTCACACAATAGCTGCATATGGGTCTTTTTAGCAGTTTTATTTGTAATTGCCAAAACTTGGAATCAGTCAAGATGTTCCTTAGTAGGTAAACTGTGGTACATCCAAACAATGGAATATTATTCAGTGCTAAAAAGACATGAGTTATGAAGCCATAAAAAGTTATGGAGGAAACATAAATGTAATGAAGGGAAGCAGAATTTGGTACCCTAAAATATGTCTCTTTGGCATAAAAACTATTTTAGGCTGATTGTTTTTTAAGAAACTGCAGACAGGAAAAACTCTGACAACTGAGTAGAAGTTGTGCTTTTGTAAGAGACATTTTCATTTATATGGAAACCTCTATTTTTCAGAGTGTCTCCCTTTCTGGACCAAGAAGAGGAGGATGATCAATTCTCTAGAAACTTACCAAAGAAGAAGGTAAGGACTTAAACCTATATAACAACCATAACTTTGTTTCCTGCACTTTTCCTGAAAACCTGGCTCTCCCCCCCACAATGTCTTATTTGCCTTTGAGATGGTATTTAAAGTTATGAGTTGGGCCATTTCAGGATGTTACTCAGTTTTCCTGGGAATCTCCCATGTGTACAGGAGGTTATACATGTTATTAAACTTCTGTTTGCTTTTCTCCTGTTAATCTGTCTATTATTATATGGAGTGTCTTAGCTAAGAATCTAGAAGGGTAGAGGGGAAATTATTTTTCCTCACCTTCACTATATTAATAAGTGAAAGAAGCCAGTTTGAAAATGCTACATAGTGTATGATTCCCACTATATAACATTCTGGGAAAGGCAAAACTATGGAAACAGTATGAGGTTTAGTGGTCGCCACAGGTTAGGAAGGAGGGAGGAATGAATAAGTGGAGCACAGAGGATTTTTAAGGTGGTCATTATACATTTGTCCAAACCTAGAGAATAACACCAAGAGTGAACTGTAATGTAAATTATGGACTTTGGGTGATAATGATGTGTCAATGGAGGTTCATCAATTGTAACAAATGTATTGCTCTGGAGGAGGATGTCGATAATGGGGGAGGTTATGTATGTCTGGGGGCAGGGGGTATATGAGAAATCTCTGTACCATCTGCTCAATTTTTCTGCGACCCTAAAGCTGCTCTAAAAAAGTTAAAAATCTAGTAAATTTTTTTAAAGTTTCATATCACATACACACAAATGCTTTAATTTTTTTTCAAACCAATAGAATTATACTGATGATTTAATGTCCCCATTGTTATTTATTGTAAATAAATGTGGTAGATAAAAGGGGATTTTAAAAAAAATTTAAATCAAGATGTGATTTTTAATTGAGTCTGTATATTTACTTCACT
This sequence comes from Hyperoodon ampullatus, assembly GCF_949752795.1. Lineage (NCBI taxonomy): Eukaryota > Metazoa > Chordata > Mammalia > Artiodactyla > Ziphiidae > Hyperoodon > Hyperoodon ampullatus. Next base: position 77,048,404 of record NC_136914.1, on the reverse strand, counting down.
CCTTACCATAGATCAGGACATAACAGATATTCAGTATCACATTTATAAATTTTGAATAAAGTACTTCATTAACAAGGATGTCCTACATTTTCACATGTACTTTAATTATAAATATGGTATACATGTATGGTAAATCACCATTTTAAGACTGGCACAAAAAGACTGGTTATTATTGGCAATTCAGAGACTTTGTCAGTAGGAAATAATGGTTCTATGATTATATGTTAAGTATAAATAATTGCAGTGACTAAATAAATGGTCTGAAAAAATCACATTCATAAATGAGTAAATAATTTCTTAAAATAATCTTAATAAAATAATTAGGATGAATATTATATACATTCCATTTGGAAAGAATAGTAAAGATAAATAGAGCAATATGGGGTTTATGATTACCTATGTTTGACATGGAAGTTATATTTAAGCTTCTTATTTCAGCTTTTTATAGCATTCCTGCTCTTTTCTCTTTCCTGGTTTAGGTTGTATATCTATGTTTGAGAATATGTTTTTTCAAGTGAGGTAGTTTATTGTCTTAAAAGAGGTCTTGGCAGAGAGTGTGGAAACGAGCAAGTCTTCAACTCACTTACTCTGTTGACTATTGTAATTAATTCAAGGGCTCTTGACCTTGGCTTCCCTAGCTGTAAAACAAGAGACTTGTATTATATAATTTCTGAAGTAATTTCTACCTGCACAATTCTGTGACTTATATGGATTTTTATTTGATCCTTCAAGTAGTAAGGGGGTCACTGAGAATCCTTTAAGGAAAGAATTTTTTTCTCTCTCTTAAATCTAAACTACTTTTGTTGTTGTTTTTATCCTAGTTCTCTCAAGCACTCAAATGTTATGTGATACAATTTGATTACATTTTGAAAACCTGTTTGTCTTTCTCTCTCTTTTTTTTTTTCTATTTTAAGTTCTATGTGTCTAAGAAACTTAACAACATGCATTTGTTACCACCTAAATGTAACACCAGAGAAATAGCTACCATATTTTGAATGCCATATGCCTTCCAAGTACTGTGTATGGCCCATGAGAACCTTAGGTAAAAATGTTACAGCCACCCTGAAAGAGTGCTTTTTATTTACACTTTAAAAATTAAGAAAATGAGATTGAAAAGAGCTTAACATCTTACCCAGAGCCAAGTTGCAAGAACCTATTTAAACTTATGTCTACCTAATGTAAAGGTTCATTCTACTGCACCACATTGAATTTGAGTCACTATTAAAAATTGAATGCAGAAATAGTCCCAAAGCATTTGTCAAATAAAGGATTTTGAGGCAAATCATCTACTTTTTATTGAATATAGTCAGTTTCTTTTAATTTTTGGAATTGTAAGCTAATTGTAAATATCTTCTTTGAGGCCAAACAGGGTTATAAGCTCCTTGAGGGCAGGAACCAGGGTGATTGGGGTGATTTCCTTCATTCTCAGCACTGAGCCTACTAACTTTCACACAGAACCTCTCTCTAAATACTAGTATAATTATATTGAATTAAAGAATAGGCTAACTCCTTTTGGTTCTTAGACATATGTATTCTAAAAGCAAATTTTTAACAGCAAATTCCTGACTAATGAAGATAATTGTTACAACAAATTTTCAGTAAAAGAAATTTGGTTTGAGTTTGTGGGATATAGCACTTAGCATTACTTGTCTACTTAATGAGCAAAGTTTTGAACACATGTAACATCATGGGCAAAGTGATATTAAAGTTATGTTCTGTACCTAAAATTATGTGCTTTTAAAAAAATTTTGGAACACTCAATGACAATCTTTCAGTAAATGCACGTAAATATATGACATTTTGTTGAATTTGTTGTGACAAATTGTTATCAACTATCAACTAAATGAAAAAGATAATTTCTATTGTCTCTGGAAATTCTTACATTGAATGACTCAAGGACTTTGATTTTTAATTTATGAAGCTCATTATGGACCATGTGTCAAGGAGGAAGTCATATTTATTTACCATTTAGTTCTGGGAGTAGTGTGAAAATTATGTGTCAATAAGCATAATTTTTTTAAAAAAAAAGATTTATTTTAGCAAAGGGAAACAAATTCAAACAGGTGGTAAAGTAAAACATGTCTACCTGAGTAATGATATAAAAAAAATTCACAAAATTCATAAAACTGATATCAAATCAAGAAAACAGTCAATTCAACAAGTTAATTAAAATAGTATAAATAGTAAATCAAATTCATATATCATTTTTCTTACAAGTTATTTTAAATTAATGATTACTCTCTTTAAGTAGCAACTTATCCATTTGTGACTAAAAATAAACAAATAAAAGGTTCTTGAAAGAAAAATAAATTCTTGAAAAGAAAATCAAGTAGAAATTGGTAATGTTTTGTTTTGCAAATACAAAGGAAATTTATTTGGTAAAATAAGGAGGAAAAATACCTCTGTTGTTTGTCCTTTTATTTTCTCATTTGCTTAACAAATATTTGAGCAGTTGCTATTTGTCAAGTCCCTTACTACTCCCTGAAGAAAAATGGTGTTACAGAACTTTAGAGACAAACACCCAGAGGATGGGAACCATCAATTTTCAACACAATGTAAAAGATTGTTATGGCAGTGGAGGCTTGGAGAAAGCTTTACTTTCCTCACTGAGATTGAAAAGAAGGTCATTAACAGGGAAGTGATTTTAATGATTTATCCTGAACTTTAAGTTATGTAAGATGGGAAGAAATGAGACTGGTGCCTATAGAAGGGTGATTAGATCCATGGTTTTAGTTTCCAGTGTGTTGAATGACTGTAGTAATTAGGGTATTGGAGGGAGAAACTGGAACATTAAGATGAGGTCGTCAGAGAGCAAAGTGTATGGAACCGAGATTATGGGAGGAGAATATTGAAGTTATTGCAGAAAAAAGGTGTGAGCTATGATTAAGATAGTGGGTGGTTGAAGTGAGGGTAGAGGAAGACACCCTCACTGATGGGGAAAAGGGAAAAGAACTAAGAAGTCAGGCTTTGGAACATCTGCTTCATAGATTTTGAAATCATCAATATTTCTATAATTCTCTTTATTACCCTTAAACTCCAAGTGCTAAATATCCAACCATGCTTCCTAATATGGGTCATATCTACTATTCATACATTATATAAATTTTTGAAATATAATGCTACATGCATATCTCCTTTTAGGTAACTTCAAAATGATTTCTTATACTAACTATTGTCCATATGTTTTGTTATATTATTCAAGATTTGTAAATATCAGATTAGATCTATGTCCTGAATCACCTCAAATTGACTCTAGAATAACAAACGTTTTCATTTTTAAAATTTATACTAACATAATTAATATCCTAGCACTATAATGCAATAATGTCCAGTAGAAGTATAATGTGAAACACATATTTAACTTAATTTTTTCCATTAGTCATATTTAAAGTTGTAAAATAAAATAGGTAATATTGATCTAGTAATATATTTAACTCAATAGAGCCAAAATATTATCCTTTCTGTATGTAATCAATATAAAAATCATTATTGACAGTTTACATTCTCTTTCTTCTTTGATTATTTGTGTACTTCTAGCATATTATATATTTTTTATACATCTAACACATCATAATTTGGACCAACTCCTTTTCAAGGGCTTAATCACCAAACGTGACAATTGGTTATATTGGTGAACAGAAACATGCCTAAATATCATGTTTGTTATTATTTTAGGTATAAATATAAATGATGAGTCATTACATAGGTTTTATTTGTTTCATTTATATGTTCTAACTAATGTTGGAACATTTTCTTTTTCCATGAAAAGGAAAGAAAGAAAGTTAGGGAGTTTGGGATTGACATGTACACACTGCTATATTTTAAATGGATAACCAACAAGGACCTACTCTATAGCATAGGGAACTCTGCTCAATATTATGTAACAACCTAAATGGGAAAAGAATTTCCAAAAAAATAGATACATGTATATGTATAACTGAAAAAAATGTATTACAATCCTAGAGGAAAAAAATCACTGAACTGCACATTTTAAAATGGTGGAATTTTATGATGTGTGAATTATATGTATATAAAGCTGCTATTTTAAAAAGAAAAAGAAAGAAAGAAAGAAAGAAAGAAAGAAAGAAAAGAAGGAAGGAAGGAAGGAAGGAAGAAGGAAAAAATAAAGGAAGGAAGAAAGAAAGGAAGAAGGAAAGAAGAAAGAAGGAAAAAAGAGGTATATGCAAACTGCATCCAGGTGAATTAAACAAATAGGTTCAGTTAAACCTTGATTGCCTCCATTTTTACCAGATCTTAATTACATCAATAGTCTATCCTACTAGATCTAGTTTTATTTACTCTATCCTTTTGGACTCCTATTGATAGAATAAAAATGGCTTTTTTTTCTCTGCATCTTTTCATTCATAACATCGGTTTTCTTGATTCTGTCAGTCAATTTAAAACAGAAAATTCTATGAAGATTGTAATTCAGTAGAAAATAAGTCAACTAGGTGTGTTCCAATTTTGTAATTGAATGCAGATTTTTCTATTTAAAAGCCACCCTTTGATTTCAAATCATTAAATGTTAATTCAGTGTGATTATTTTTAGGGCACATTGGCTCTATACATTTTAATTTGGTTGTGAATTGAATAAATGCTCATTCAGATTTTTCCTCAGTGTTTTAATATGAGAAGAGTATAATTGGTGAAAGCTACCTTCAAATCAGTCACACTGTTATTTAAATCACATATAATAATGTATTTCTCCAGAATACTTATTTCCAGTGTCCTAGATTTCTTTTTGAGACAAGTTATTCATGAAAAAGCCTCTCTAAGGTTAACTGTTGTTTCTGTTGTTTGAATATTTTCCAAATATTTTCTTACTAAGCCCATCAAATTGTTCTACTCCTTTGTAAACTCCATTGTTCAGAATTTGGGTATCTATATAGACACATCCTAGATTTTTCAGTTTAGATGGTGTTATTTACTAAAACCTTTTTGTATCACTTCAACATTTTCTTGGGTAATCTAAATATGTCTTGTTAGCAACCTAGATGTCCCTTGAATCCCAGCATTTTCCTCATGCCTGGTTACTGTGTAATGGTTCCACAGCTACTCACATTATAGCTTTTCTCCCTGTTATCCACCAAGGCTTCCAGGGAAGGTGAATTGACCTCTGCAAGGTATAGGGGTGGAGAGGGATGCGTTTCCAATTTTTTTCAACATTTCTGAGTGCTCTACATGGGAGAAAGAAAATGGATGACCTTAGAAATAAAAATAAGAAAAATAATTATTCACATATGGTCCTTCATCCTACTTCTTTGTGTAAATGTTATAGCTTCTTTAATAACACTTTTCAGACTTTGTACAAAGCGTTAAGATCTTGAATATCATAGGCTCTCAGTAAATACTTCACATAAATTAGTGATAAATGACCATGAGCCTCAGAATCCCTAGCCCTTCTGATGATATTGTTCAGTGCAGTTAACAAGGCAAAGTTTATATCTAGGACTTGCATTGGGAAATTGTCAAGTAGATTGTTTGCCTTTGGCTCCTTCTTGTATTTGGTTCATGTGGTCTCTTTCCTAAATCCTGGCACAGTCTTTCTCCTGACATTGGGTTTCCTGGTACAACCTTGAAATTCAACACTTGTTCCTTTCAAACAAAATTAAAATAAATGTGTACAAACCTCACAATTCCTTGTTCCTAACTATTAGAAAAAAATATATCTATGTGATTTAATTTACACCGAAGGTGGAGAGACTGAAAGTTGAATTAATGTTTAAAATTTGTTTTTAAAAAAATTGTTTTTAATTTGATATTAGTTACTTAAATTTCTGAGAGTACAATTTTAGTAAAAATTTTTATTGTTATTGGCTTTATATCTGATACATTCAAAACTCTCAAATTGTACCAGATACCCTTATTCTTAATAAGGGTATATATGATATACCTGATATAGTTATAGCTTCTGTTTACCTTTGAAAACCCAGGGAAATAAGAAAGCTCTGAAACTTGATTACATTAAATAAAATAAAGAAACACATTATTTCTTCAAATATAGCATATATAGAAGCTAAATTTATAAACACACCAGATTTAAAACTTTGTTTTCTTTTTAAATGTCAATTCAACTCAATTAAAACAGAAACTGTTTTATAAACATACAAAGACATGTCACGGGATTTAATAGACCTATAAGCACACTAATGACCACAAACTGTATTTTTTCATGCATATAATAAAATTATTATCGTAAACCATGGGTAAAAACATAGCTATGTAAGGCTCAAAATTAACTTGCATGTTAGTTGGGATTTTATTATTCTAAATTTGAATGTTGTTGGAATAGCACTTGTATACTCTTGTTAGCCATAGTTTTCTGGAATCCTATCATTCATAGCAAAGATATCACACATTTAATCCACCTGGACTTTGAAGATTTAGAGTAGGTACTACCTGCCTTAAAATGCTAGGGAGGATTTTCCTTCTTAGTAAAATGGAACATGTTTAGGAAGTCAGTCCTTCTGTCTTTGGCATCAGCTCCAGCTACACTAAAGCTGTTTAATAATTAAACATTTATGTTTAAAAAATTTAATCTCAAAATATAGTATGAAATGGAGTTCATGTGGATGGCATCATAATGCTGTGTAGGTTTTGATACTCCTCCTGAAATAGTTGCAATGAGATGACCTCACTCAATCACCCATAGTCTGAGATTGATTTGCCAACTCCGGCCACCTAGTAACACATTGTCAATTATAAACAAAACTGGACACTACTTTTTGCAATAGGAAAGAGGATCCAGTGTGAATTGAACTCAAAGCTGTGAAAAAAAAGCCTGGAAAACTTTTAAGACTGGCTTGTGCTATGGCAGAGGCACTGAAAGTTGTTAAGAGGTATTAGTCCATGTGACTACACTACCAGCTTTTGTTAACTGGCTTTTAGTCAGAGGAGAAACAAACTTCTATCTTTATGGCAGGAGGTAACTGAAACAAGGATCCCCATTGTATCTTTATGACAGCAGGTAATTGAAGCAAGGTCCCCAGATCCTCCCCATGGGACTGGGAGAGAGATTCTGAGAGTCCTCTCCCTGAATGTTTGCATTTCAAAGAGACAGTTCCCCAGGTCCTTGAGGAAACAGTTTTGGATGATAGATTTACATCTGAAAAGACAGAGAAAGATTTAAAATTGCAAGATTTCTAAAGTAACTGCTCCAAGAGGAGGTTCAGAGGTTGATCTGGCTATCACCAAGTTTTAGCTGGAACAAACAGCAAATTTTCCTGGCAGCACTGAGCCTTCTCAGGCAGGAATTAGAGGGGGGTTGGGGGACCTGGGGACATCCTTGAGTCAAGGCTTTAAGCTGTTTTAAACTTTGGTTAGGTCACTCCGTACAGAGCTTTGAACATAGTCACTACCTGCTGGAAGTTCTGTAGTTCTCAAGATTATAAGTATTTGTTAGGTTTTTTTTCCTTATCATAACATTTTATTTGAATGTTATATCTCAATTTTAGTTATGCATTATAACTACAAAACATAAGTGAGAGTAGTAATGAGTTAAATATAAGGTAATATATTTGTTAATACATACACCAGATATCAATATTTTTTCCATTTTTTTCTGGTTTATTTGTTTGATTAAATAGTGTTTTGGTCAAATTAATCATTTTTAACTAAAATTGCAGATCGGTTTATGTATTTTTATCCTGCCAATGTGTGTCTGTGTGTCCTTAAGGAAATAGTTTCATTGTAGTGTAGGGACCAATGGTTGAAAGGGAATAGTGCAAGATTCTAACCAAAACTCATAGTTAACTCATTGTGTAAACTGAGGAAATATGTTAGTATTTATGCCTCTGTTTTTTGATCCAACAGATGAGGGATATTAGATTAAATGATTTCTAAAGTACACTTTAGCCTCATAACTCTGTGAATTTATGAGTCTAATTTAATGACTTTATCAATTCTGTCTATATGCCATAAGGTACACTAAAAGCTGTGTGGCAGGCCAGAAGAGGCACCATTTTCCCAAACTTTAAGAAGTAAGTAAAGCATGATGGCTTTATGGACGTTCCTTCTGTGGGAATTTCTCACCTCAGAATAATTGAGGTCAGTCACAAGGATAACCTAAATTCCTTCAATTATTTGGAACATTCCCTTCTGCACTACCCTTACATTATGTAATTTATTTTCAAGTCAGGTATTAACAACTAGAATACATTATTCATTCAGTCATGCAGTCACTCAGTTCTTTAGTCATTTTTATTCCATAGCTTTTAAAAAATTCGTGATTTGTTCCACAATATTTTATTGAATAAAGGTATAGAAGTTTTCAACAATAATGATAGTCCATATTTTTCACAACTGTATATATTTAGGAACACAGAAAAATATTTAATATTAGGGACATAAAATATGGACAATTGCCAAATTAAATTCACTTTGGGCTAGTCACTTTTTCAATTATCCAAATAAGAAAGTTATTTTACTGCTTTCATTTTCAGTATTTCCCTCATCTAGCAGGTTTAAACATAAGTATATACTAGCTATTTTTCAGTAGCATGTATTTTTTTCAGATTTAAAAAGCCATACATATAATTGCAGAGCATTAGGAAAATATTATAAACACAAAATAAAGACATTTCCAATGAAAATATTAATAAAAATGTACAGCATAACATTAATCATTAAAATCTTTATATTCTGTCCATTTTCAATGTAATGTTTTCAGCTAAGAAACAATTTGCAGAACACACTATTATATATTATCAGCCCAATAATGAAAACTAGAGTCATTTTAGTGAGCCATTTCCAAAGGACAATGGGCCCTCTAAGGCACATAACTGATATGTTAATCCATTCTATATATGTATGCTCAGATTTGAACACAGCTCAAATGTAAAATGTAAAAAGTAAAAATGTTTTTTACTCACATGAATTTCTCACTGTCTATTTTCCAACATTTAAGTACCCACGATTAAGCCCATTGAGCTGTAATTCTCTCTCTTGGATCTTTCACTCTTCTTGGCCCTGTCTATATGGGTTGCATATTACTTGTCAATTACCCTTCAGCTTTGCTTGAATCACAACTTCCTCCTTCCTTATAAACAAAGTCTTCTTATATATGATTCTCAGACCTGGACCATGGTCAAGAGGTTTAATAAATGCTGCATTTTTCTAAGGGTCTCATGATGAATCCCTAAGTCTTCTATAGAGAAGAATGAGGTCATGAGACAAAAACAACAAAGAACTTTTTACTCCCTAGGACAAGATGTAATTTCACCAGAAACTGAAGCTCAAGGAGGTTTAGATAATTGCGTAAAGTGGAAAATACCAGTTCTACTGGCATATCTTCTTAACAAAAGTTTGGATAGGGTTATGGGTTTGTGATGCTGTAAATTTCATTTAGACAGATTTAAAATAATCAAAACAGTACATATATCCTATTTTGTAAATACATTTAAATATGCTTTCTTTCTTTCTTTTTTTTCTTTTTTTTTTTTGCAGTGCACGGGCCTCTCACTGTTGTGGCCTCTCCCGTTGTGGAGCACAGGCTCCGGACGCGCAGGCTCAGTGGCCATGGCTCACGGGCCCAGCCACTCCATGGCATGTGGGATCCTCCCGGACCAAGGCACGAACCCGTGTCCCCTGCATCGGCAGGCGGACTCTCAACCACTGCACCACCAGGGAAGCCCTCTTTTTTTTCTTTTTTATCTTGAAGATCTGGGTGGGCCTTTGGGGGGAAAAATCATGATAAGATACATGTGACGAGATAAAATGCCAAAGAAATACTTAAACATGATAAGGCTCTCAAAATAATAAAGAAGGACATGGTCTAGATTGAATATTTCATTTAGAATTATTAGTGGTTCACAGTGATTCAAAACTAAAGACAATATAAACAGCACTAATTTAACTTTTAGCTTGTTATATTTATATTTTTGCTGAGAGGAGTCTGTGTTTCCTTAAAATATTTGATGCATATATTGTATTATAATCTTGGTCATCTTGTATTAACATAACTGTGTTTCCAATAGCTTTGTTAGATTGAGAGTATGAAAATTAATAATCTTGCTAAAATAGAGTCAGGAGTCCAGAAGGGGGGAGCTCTCACACAAGTACCACTTGACCTCAGTACAGATCCCAATAAGAAGAGACACACTTTGCATGTTTAGTAGAAAGTGACACTACTACCACTAGTAGAAGGAAGATTTTCTTCTTGCCTGGCAACAGCTCAGCCAATCAGAGACTGTCACAACTCAGCCAATGGAAAGCCACTAGGCTTTGAACTCCCAGTTTCCTTCAATGGGCTTTTTGTTATAAACAGCCCCACCCAGCTTCCTCTCTTCTATAAAAGAGTCTCCTTTGTTTTACTGGAATTGAACTTGGTTTGCCACGTGCATAGGTGCATGTCCCAAATTGCAATTCTTTTCTGCTCCTTAATAAACCCATTTTGCTAATAAAGTCACTGACTGTTTCATTTTTTAAGGTTAACAAGAGCTTGATTGTAGACTTCATTTACTTAAAAATAATATATACACCATGGTTATCATGAAATAGGGCCACATTCTATTCTGGTTGCAGCCACTGAGGTGATGGGTATTACTTCATAGAGCACCAATGGAATGGGAAGTCAACATTGGATAACGGTAATGGGTATAGGTTCTGTTACTTATATATCTTTCTCACCTGTTGAACAATAATACTTACATCATATAATATCTGTATCACAGGATTATAAAAACTAAAATTTTATGTTTTAAAGCCAGAGCAAATTTCCTGAGAGTAAATATTCAGTAAAATTTGGCTGTTTTTGTTGAGATAGTTTTTTTTCTGGATTACAAGTGTTCTGGAGACTTTTCTCTTTCTCTCAAAAACTAAGAAACAGCAGTTTTAAGGATACAGAAAAGATACAAAGAAAACATTCTCAGGTAATTGACAGCAGTGGCAAACATTTGGCAGTGTTTTAAAGGGAATCAGGCCTCTGCTAGTTCAATACAATTAAGAAGATAGACAACTATCAATACTGAAACTTTTGATAAAGATTCTCCACTTAAATCATGATATTATACACAAAAAAGACAAAAGGTCTTTGATATTGATGTTAAATTTCTAAAAGAATGATGTGCCCATTCTGATGTAGGTCTTTGTGAGTCATGAAGAGCACTAGGCATTAAATGAATGAGTAGATGGTTATGGCATTAAACCTAGAAGACAAAGAAAAACAAGTCAAATCAGGTCAGACAGATGCTTGTGGCTAATCATATCACCATTACCCTACTGACACAGAAATGCTTGTTAATGATTCCACGTTAGAGATTTTTTTCTCTATATATGTAGATGTGTTGAAGTTTTGCTTTGTGTAAAAGGTGGTGTGATTGAGTAACCCTTAGCTATTTATGTCTACATAAAATTCCAAGTTAAAGATTTTTCAGAGGTTGTAATGTCACCGGGTTGGCATGTGTTGTGTGAAAATAGCTTCAACCGAGGAGGTCAACAGAAGACCCAGACTAGCAATTTCAGTCCTTGTGATATCAAGCAAAGAACTGCAGACTACCACTTTGGGCTTAAGCACAAAGCAAAGTTTTATTAAAGCATAATTACACTCTCAGAGGGAGAGCAGGCTGTTTCTGCAAACTGAAACCAGCCCTCCTGTACAGGCTTAAGGGTGTTTATAAGGAGCTGTTCTTCAAGGAGGCCGGGTTCACTCATGGGTGAGTGACAGGGGATTATTATTTGATTGACAGTCCCGAGCTACGTAACAAGTTCATTATTGCGCATGCCCTTAGCCTTGATTCACTAAGAACAGCCCAAGGGAGGGGGGTGGGCACAACCACATGCAGATTTTATTATAATGATGGTATAATGAGTTTGGGTTTCCATAGGTTATATGGCTGTCTAGTCTGGGCTTGTGCAGCCCAGAGAAGTTCCATCATGTTACTGTGTCCCCTCTATATCAGGATAAATTTGTCCACCACCTGACCACAGTTTTGCCCATTCTGGGTGGGGTCAGGAGAGGGTCCCAGATGGCTGGGGTGTGACTTGATTATTCCCCTCTTGTCTTTTTGCCACTGTCACCTCCTTGTTGCTAATGTCTGACTAACTACCTAACAGTAACAGGATAGTTATCTAGACCTAATAGAGGGAATGTTAGTAAGAATTTGCAATTAATATTCTGAAGTTCAATTTTAGACCAGGTAATAATTCACTCTTCCTGTTTGTTTGTTTTGGCAGCCATTTCAAAACACATCCTTCTCTGTATGGGCCAACTGTTAACCCTATGTGGTCTGTTAATGATTGTATTAAGAGAATTATGGAGAGTGACCAAAGTTAGAGAAACTACTATAATCTTAAACAAAATTATATACAGAAAAAAATGTCTTGGTATAACACCAGTCAGGAACCCCTCACAATAACCAAAAGTTTTTTGAGAAAGATGTCAAAAAAAAAAAAAAAAAAAAGCTAAAGCTGCTTATCTGAAGACACTATCTGGCTCAATTTACATCATTAGTCTGAGGTTTCTATATTCCTACATTAAATTGCCATTTTAATCATTGATTTCTTATGCAGAGATTTTTTAAGCAGTTTATTTTTCCTTTATCAATAAATGTTATGTAAATAAACTCAATTTGTTAATTGTGTTTTAGCCAATGTCCATTTATCTATTGTTTTATTGTTAACACTTTAAATTGTATTTTTACTTTAGTCTTTCTACATTTCACATCTATTTGTTTTATTCTTTAAAATATGTGATAGAAAAAAATTGTGACACTAAAGTTATGATGCATTTGACAAAGCAAAGTTTGCACCAGATGAAGTTGAATGGGTAAGAAAGACTTTATTCAAGGCTATTGAAATAGGAGAGAGACAGAATCTGAACTAAACTCCACTAACACAAAGGTTGGGAAAAATTTTAAGAGCTGGGTTTGGGGGATATCACAGACCCTCTGTGTTTGCTACTTGGCTTTACCTAAAGGAAATGAAAACTTTCTCTTCCTGATGGGAGGCAGCATTACAATTTGCAACAAGGTATCCTAGGAAGTTAGAAGTTAGTCTCCTTCACTCCCACAGAGACTGGAAGATGGGACACTATTGAAACCGAGAAGGACCCTGTGGGGTTCCTGGGCATGAAAGCCTTTTTGTCCCCATTTCTTTTTTTTTTTTTTTTTTTTTTCTTTATAACAAATTTAATCAGTTATACATATACATATGTTCCCATATCCCCTCCCTTTTGCGTCTCCCTCCCACCCTCCCTATCCCACCCCTCCAGGCGGTCACAAAGAACCGAGCTGATCTCCCTGTGCTATGCGGCTGCTTCCCACTATCTATCTACCTTACGCTTGGTAGTGTATATATGTCCATGCCGCTCTTTCACTTTGTCACAGCTTACCCTTCCCCCTCCCCATATCCTCAAGTCCATTCTCTAGTAGGTCTGTGTCTTTATTCCTGTATTACCCCTATGTTCTTCATGACATTTTTTTTTCTTAAATTCCATATATATGTGTCAGCATACAGTATTTGTCTTTCTCTTTCTGACTTACTTCACTCTGTATGACAGGCTCTAGGTCCATCCACCTCATTACAAATAGCTCAATTTCATTTCTTTTTATGGCTGAGTAATATTCCATTGTATATATGTGCCACATCTTCTTTACCCATTCATCCGATGATGGACACTTAGGTTGTTTCCATCTCCGGGCTATTGTAAATAGGGCTGCTATGAACATTTTGGTACATGTCTCTTTTTGAATTATGGTTTTCTCAGGGTATATGCCCAGTAGTGGGATTGCTGGGTCATATGGTAGTTCTATTTGTAGTTTTTTAAGGAACCTCCATACCGTTCTCCATAGTGGCTGTACCAATTCACATTCCCACCAGCAGTGCAAGAGTGTTCCCTTTTTTCCACACCCTCTCCAGCATTTATTGTTTCTAGATTTTTTTGATGATGGCCATTCTGACTGGTGTGAGATGATATCTCATTGTAGTTTGATTTGCATTTCTCTAATGAGTAAAGATGTTGAGCATCCTTTCATGTGTTTGTTGGCAGTCTGTATATCTTCTGTGGAGAAATGTCTATTTAGGTCTTCGGCCCATTTTTGGATTGGGTTGTTTGTTTTTCTGTTATTGAGCTGCATGAGCTGCTTATAAATTTTGGAGATTAATCCTTTGTCAGTTGCTTCATTTGCAAATATTTTCTCCCATTCTGAGGGTTCTCTTTTGGTCTTGTTTATGGTTTCCTTTGCTGTGCAAAAGCTTTTCAGTTTCATTAGGTCCCATTTGTTTATCTTTGTTTTTATTTCCATTTCTCTAGGAGGTGGGTCCAAAAGTATCTTGCTGTGATTTATGTCATAGAGTGTTCTACCTATGTTTTCCTCTAAGAGTTTGATAGTGTCTGGCCTTACATTTAGGTCTTTAATCCATTTTGAGCTTATTTTTGTGTATGGTGTTAGGGAGTGATCTAATCTCATACTTTTACATGTCCCTGTCCAGTTTTCCCAGCACCACTTATTGAAGAGGCTGTCCTTTCTCCACTGTACATTCCTGCCTCCTTTATCAAAGATAAGGTGACCATATGTCCATGGGTTTATCTCTGGGCTTTCTATCCTGTTCCATTGATCTATCTTTCTGTTTTTGTGCCAGTACCATACTGTCTTGATTACTGTAGCTTTGTAGTATAGTCTGAAGTCAGGGAGCCTGATTCCTCCAGCTCCATTTTTCGTTCTCAAGATGGCTTTCGCTATTCGGGGTCTTTTGTGTTTCCATACAAATTGTGAAATTTTTTGTTCTGGTTCTGTGAAAAATGCCAGTGGTCGTTTGATAGGGATTGCATTGAATCTGTAGATTGCTTTGGGTAGTAGAGTCATTTTCACAATGTTGATTCTTCCAATCCAAGAACATGGTACATCTCTCCATCTATTTGTATCATCTTTAATTTCTTTCATGTCTTATAATTTTCTGCATACAGGTCTTTTGTCTCCTTACGTAGGTTTATTCCTAGATATTTTATTCTTTTTCTTGCAATGGTAAATGGTCGTGTTTTCTTGATTTCACTTTCAGATTTTTCATCGTTAGTGTACAGGAATGCCAGAGATTTCTGTGCATTAATTTTGTATCCTGCAACTTTACCAAATTCATTGATTAGCTCTAGTAGTTTTCTAGTAGCATCTTTAGGATTCTCTATGTATAGTATCATGTCATCTGCAAACAGTGACAGCTTTACTTCTTCTTTTCCAATTTGGATTCCTTTTATTTCCTTTTCTTCTCTGATTGCTGTGGCTAAAACTTCCAAAACTATGTTGAATAAGAGTGGTGAGAGTGGGCAGCCTTGTCTTGTTCCTGATCTTAGTGGAAATGGTTTCAGTTTTTCACCATTGAGGATGATGCTGGCTGTTGGTTTGTCATATATGGCCTTTATTATGTTGAGGAAAGTTCCCTCTATGCTTACTTTCTGCAGGGTTTTTATCATAAATGGGTGTTGAATTTTGTCGAAAGTTTTCTCTGCATCTATTGAGATGATCATATGGTTTTTTCCTTCAGTTTGTTAATATGGTGTATCACGTTGATTGATTTGCGTATATTGAAGAATCCTTGCATTCCTGGAATAAATCCCACTTGATCATGGTGTATGATTCTTTTAATGTGCTGTTGGATTCTGTTTGCTAGTATTTTGTTGAGGATTTTTGCGTCTATGTTCATCAGTGATATTGGCCTGTAGTTTTCTTTCTTTGTGACATCCTTGTCTGGTTTTGGTATCAAGGAGATGGTGGCCTCATAGAATGAGTTTGGGAGTTTTCCTCCCTCTGGTATATTTTGGAAGAGGTTGAGAAGGATAGGTGTTAACTCTTCTCTAAATGCTTCATAGAATTCGCCTGTGAAGCCATCTGGTCCTGGGCTTTTGTTTGTTGGAAGATGTTTAATCACAGTTTCAATTTCAGTGCTTGTGATTGGTCTGTTCATATTTTCTATTTCTTCCTGATTCAGTCTTGGCAGGTTGTGCATTTCTAAGAATTTGTCCATTTCTTCCAGGTTGTCCATTTTATTGGCATAGAGTTGCTTGTAGTAATCTCTCATGATCCTTTGTATTTCTGCAGTGTCAGTTGTTACTTCTCCTTTTTCATTTCTAATTCTATTGATTTGAGTCTTCTCCCTTTTTTTCTAGATGAGTCTGGCTAATGGTTTATCAATTTTGTTTATCTTCTCAAAGAACCAGCTTTTAGTTTTATTGATCTTTGCTATCGTTTCCTTCATTTCTTATTCATTTATTTCTGATCTGATTTTTCTGATTTCTTTCCTTCTGCTAACTTTGGGATGTTTTTGTTCTTCCTTCTCTAATTGCTTCAGGTGCAAGGTCAGGTTGTTTATTCGAGATGTTTCCTGTTTCTTAAGGTGGGATTGTATTGCTATAAACTTCCCTCTTAGAACGGCTTTTGCTGCATCCCATAGGTTTTGATTCGTCGTGTCTCCATTGTCATTTGTTTCTAGGTATTTTTTAATTTCCTCTTTGATTTCTTCAGTGATCACTTCGTTATTAAGTAGTGTGTTGTTTAGCCTCCATGTGTTTGTATTTTTTACAGCTTTTTTCCTGTAATTGATATCTAGTCTCATAGCATTGTGGTCGGAAAAGATACTTGATACAATTTCAATTTTCTTAAATTTACCAAGGCTTGATTTGTGACACAAGATAGGATCTATCCTGGAGAATGTTCCATGAGCACTTGAGAAAAATGTGTATTCTGTTGTTTTTGGATGGAATGTCCTATAAATATCAATTAAGTCCATCTTGTTTAATGTATCATTTAAAGCTTGTGTTTCCTTATTTATTTTCATTTTGGATGATCTGTCCATTGGTGAAAGTGGGGTGTTAAAGTCTCCTACTATGATTGTGTTACTGTCGATTTCTCCTTTTATGGCTGTTAGTATTTGCCTTTTGTATTGAGGTGCTCCTATGTTGGGTGCATAAATATTTACAATTGTTATATCTTCTTCTTGGATCGATCCCTTGATCATTATGTAGTGTCCTTCTTTGTCTCTTCTAGTAGTCTTTATTTTAAAGTCTATTTTGTCTGATAGAAGAATTGCTACTCCAGCTTTCTTTTGGTTTCCATTTGCATGGAATATCTTTTTCCATCCCCTCACTTTCAGTCTGTATGTGTCTCTAGGTCTGAAGTGGGTCTCTTGTAGACAGCATATATATGGGTCTTGTTTTTGTATCCATTCAGCCAATCTGTGTCTTTTGGTGGGAGCATTTAGTCCATTTACATTTAAGGTTATTATTGATATGTATGTTCCTATTCCCATTTTCTTAATTGTTTTTGGTTCGTTATTGTAGGTATTTTCCTTCTGTTGTGTTTCTTGCCTAGAGAAGTTCCTTTAGCATTTGTTGTAAAGCTGGTTTGGTGGTGCTGAACTCTCTCAGCTTTTGCTTGTCTGTAAACGTTTTAATTTCTCCATCAAATCTGAATGATGTCCTTGCTGGGTAGAGTAATCTTGGTTGCAGGTTTTTCTCCTTCATCACTTTAATTATGTCCTGCCACTCTCTTCTGGCTTGCAGAGTTTCTGCTGAGAGATCAGCTGTTATCCTGATTGGGATTCCCTTGTGTGTTATTTGTTGTTTTTCCCATGCTGCTTTTAATATGATTTCTTTGTGTTTAATTTTTGACAATTTGATTAATATGTGTCTTGGCATATTTCTCCTTGGATTTATTCTGTATGGGACTCTCTGTGCCTCCTGGACTTGATTAACTATTTCCTTTCCCATATTAGGGAAGTTTTCAACTATAATCTCTTCAAATATTTTCTCAGTCCCTTTCTTTTTCTCTTCTTCTTCTGGAACCTCTATAATTCTAATGTTGGTGCGTTTAATGTTGTCCCAGAAGTCTCTGAGACTGTCCTCTGTTCTTTTCATTCTTTTTTCTTTATTTTACTCTGCATCAGTTATTTCCACTATTTTATCTTCCACCTCACTTATCCGTTCTTCTGCCTCAGTTATTCTGCTATTGATCCCATCTAGAGTATTTTTTATTTCATTTATTGGGTTTTTAATCGATGCTTGATTCATCTTTAGTTCTTCTAGGTCCTTGTTAACTGTTTCTTGCATTTTGTCTATTCTATTTCCAAGATTTTGGATCTGGGAAATAGAATCTTGGATCATCTTT
Source organism: Hyperoodon ampullatus (assembly GCF_949752795.1). NCBI lineage: Eukaryota > Metazoa > Chordata > Mammalia > Artiodactyla > Ziphiidae > Hyperoodon > Hyperoodon ampullatus. Next base: position 77,030,312 of record NC_136914.1, on the reverse strand, counting down.
ACTATCATTATTCTGAATTCTTTTTCAGGTAGACTGCCTATTACCTCTTCATTTGTTAGGTCTGGTGGGTTTTTATCTTGCTCCTTCTCCTGCTGTGTGTTTTTTTGTCTTCTCATTTTGCGTATGTTACTGTGTTTGGGGTCTCCTTTTTGCAGGCTGCCGGTTCATAGTTCCCGTTGTTTTTGGTGTCTGTCCCCAGTGGCTAAGGTTGGTTTAGTGGGTTGTGTAGGCTTCCTGGTGGAGGGGACTAGTGCCTGTGTTCTGTTGGATGAGGCTGGATCTTGTCTTTCTGGTGGGCAGGTCCACGTCTGGTGGTGTGTTTTGGGGTGTCTGCGGACTTTTTATGATTTTAGGCAGCCTCTCTGCTAATGGGTGTGGTTGTGTTCCTGTCTTGCTAGTTGTTTGGCATAGGGTGACCAGCACTGTAGCTTGCCGGTCATTGAGTGAAGCTGGGTGCTGGTGTTCAGATGGAGATCTCTGGAAGATTTTCGCCGTTTGATATTATGTGGAGCTGGGAGGTCTCTTGTGGACCAGTGTCCTGAAGTTGGCTCTCCCACCTCAGAGGAATAGCACTGACTCCTGGCTCCTCAATTTGGGATGATTTGTTGTCTATTCATGTATTCCACAGATGCAGGGTACATCAAGTTGATTGTGGAGCTTTAATCCACTGCTTCTGAGGCTGCTGGGAGAGGTTTCCCTTTCTCTTCTTTGTTCTCACAGCACCTGGGTCTCAGCTTTGGGTTTGGCCCCGCCTCTGCGTGTAGGTCGCCGGAGGGTGTCTGTTCTTCGCTCAGACAGGACAGGGTTAAAGGAGCAGCCTCTTCGGGGACTCTGGCTCACTCAGGCTGGGGGGGAGGGAGGGGCACGGGGTGCGGGGCGAGCCTGCGGCGGCAGAGGCCGGCGTGACGTTGCACCAGCCCGAGGCGCGCCGTGCATTCTCCCAGGGAAGCCGCCCCTGGATCCCGGGACCCTGGCAGTGGCGGGCTGCACAGGCTCCCGGAAGGACAGTGTGGATAGTGACCTGCGCTCGCACACAGGCTTCTTGGCTGCAGCAGCAGCAGCCCCAGCGTCCCACGCCCATTTCCGGGCTCCGCGCTTTCCGCCGCGACTCGCGCCCGTCTGTGGGGCTCCTTTAAGCAGCGCTCTTAATCCCCTCTCCTGGAGCACCAGGAAACCAAGAGGGAAGAAGAAGTCTCTTGCCTCTTCGGCAGCTCCAGAGCCTTCCCGGACTCCCTCCCGGCTAGCTGTGGCACATCAGCCCCCCTCAGGCTGAGTTCTCGCCGCCAGCCCCAGTCCTCTCCCTGCGCTCCGACTGAAGCCCGAGCCTCAGCTTCCAGCGCCGCCCTCCCTGGCGGGCGAGCAGACAAGCCTCTCTGGCTGGTGAGTGCCACTCGGCACCGATCCTCTGTGTGGGAATCTCTCCGCTTTGCCCTACCCAGGTACGTGGGGAGTTTCTTGCCTTTTGGGAGGTCTGGGGTCTTCTGCCAGCGTTCAGTAGGTGTTCTGTAGGAGTTGTTCCATGTGTAGCTGTATTTCTGGTGTATCCGTGGGGAGGAAGGTGATCTCCGCGTCTTACTCTTCCACCATCTTCCCCGGAAGGAGTCCCCATTTCTTGTAGGCAAGATTCCAGCCTCCATGACCTTCCCTGAGTTCCAAAGGACAGATTTGAACAGTTGCTAACCAAGGGAGGAGCAGCCAAGAAACTACCTGAGGCAAGATTAAAGGGGTAAGAGAAGCTCATCAAGATTAGGAGACCGACCACCTCAGATGAGATTAAGGTAGTGCAGGCCCTGCATACACCCTAATCTCTTCAGCAACCCCACCCTTGAACTATTGCTATAAAACTCTTGATCAAATCCACCCAGGTTGGGACTCATAGTTTTTGAGGGCAAGAGCCCACTGTATCCTGCTTTGCTTGGCAAAGCAATAAAGCTATTATTTTCTGCTTCACCCGAAACGCTGTCTGTGAGATTCAATTTGACACTGGTGTAGAGAGGCCAAGCTTTCCACATCAGTATCTTCCTTGATGATTTTATTTCAAAAGGGTGGCTCCCAGAACTTTGAGAAAGGCAGTCCTAGGCTGTAAAACTAGCAAGAGGCTTTTTAAAAAGGTTTAGGTCCAAAGGGGCAGAGAAAGAATTTACAAGTTTTCTAAATTAAATACTCTAAGAAAAATAGGTCAGAGTCCCAGAGTCAGGAAGAAAGATGTCTCAAGTTCAGTCAGCCTGAGGGGAAAGTTAAGGCTGTGTCACTCAAAAAATTAACCATCAGTTGATCTAAGAAAGAAATGGAAAATTTTATGCAAGCCAATCTGAGGATTATAACCTGGGAGACAGTCTTTCAGAAAACTCTGAGGACTATTCTGCTCATTAGAGGAGAAAGCACAGTTCTATAAGTTTTTGAGACAAAGGGTTATAAGTCAAATGACACAATATTGACAGTCTACACAATCCAGATCTACAGGTACAAAGCAATTAATGGGTCATTGTGTCTCCTGACAAGATTAAGAAGGAAGGTTATCTCCTAAAGAGTTGTGACCTTTTAAGAGATTAAGAAGGAATGTTATCTCCTAAGAAGGTCTGGTTAATGCAGATGCACAACACACACTAAAGGAGAGGGAGGAGGCCCAAATGGGTAGAGACAAATTTTATGTTTAAATTTTTCTTGTCTTGCCATAAAATAGAAATTTTATTTCCTCAGCCATCTTGGTCAATATGCTTCCCCCAAGAGAGACTGCCCTCCTTGAGGGCAGTGAGAGACTGAGTGTACCAAGGGACAAAGGCCAGACCATTTATAAAAACAGGACTCTGACCCACAACTTCTGCAGCAACAGGTCAGGACTTGTTCAATAACTGACAGCTTCCCTAATTTTTGCCCCTACTTCCATTTTAACACCATCCAGAGAAACGCAAACATGTTATCCTAACCAATCTCAAAGGATGCCTTCCTTATTTCTTAACCAACCCCAGCTTCCCCATCCTAATAAATCTCCAGTCAGAGCAGACTGGAAGCCTTCCCTTTTTTTTCACTGTAAGGTTTTCCACACCTCTGTCTGCCTTTGAGTTTATCAAAAACAAGTGATGGTGGCTGATTCCCTTGCTACACAGCAAGCTTTCAATAAATAGTCTTTGCTTGTTCTCATTTGCTCAGTCTTCATTTATTTCCATAACAGCAGAAAATCAGCATCTAGGACTATGGGTGATTAATACTACCAACTGAATCCATTACAAAGAGAGTTAGCTCCTGTGTAAAGACTTCTGCATTAGGAACACCGTTTCCTGGAGAAAGAAGTCAATAATATAGCTTAGCACTCAGCTTGAATCACTTTATTTTTTGTGACTTTAGACAGTTTAACATGGAGGATGCTCTATTCTTACCTCTATTTTCAGAGTATGAGTTCAGTTTAGAAATTATGTGAATACTAAGTTAGATAATGTTTGTGAACACTGTTTCTCCTTCTCTGTGCATGAAGCCCAGTGTTTCGAAGGAGCCACTGTCTGTGGACTTAATTCTAAAAGGATACAAATTAATCTTAAAATGCTGCTCAAAAAAATGGTTAACAATTCTTGTTTCTATCTATAGTGACTGTGCCTGAAGAAGTTTAAATTCTTGTATATTAGCTGAGAAAAGCCTCCAGGGAAAAATGGTCAAGAAAGAGGAAAAGACCAAAAAACCCTCAGGTCAGTCATTGTTATGCAACTGAACCCACATAGGTGCAAATAACATTCTTTGGCAACAACCAAAGCCTTCAGGTTGTTCTGCTGCTAATGACTTACAGCCACTGAATCAGCTATGCAGTTATTTTTCTTTTCTCTAAGTTATATTTTAGTAGATAATGCAACCACATGATTCACAAAAGCAAACAAAAAAGTGAAAAGTATGAAGAGTTTTGCTTCCACACCTCTTCTCAATTCTCTTGGGACTTGACCCTTCTTCTGGGAATCCCACTACCAGAGATAAGCACTTGTATTACTTTCTTGTTTAACTTTCCAGGGTATTTTTTAAATAACAAGAATATATATTTATGTTTTCACTTTTTTATGGGAAACAGGATAGAATACCCTTTGTCGGACACCTTCCTTTTTTCACTTAGTTTAGTTTGGTGGCCTTTACCTATTTGTACCTACAAAGCCTCCTCCATCTTTACCTATTTGTGTATATATGTGTGCATGTAACGTTTTTAAAAATATTTGATTGTAAATACGTAGCGCAGTTTATTTCACAGGTACTTATTCATGTGCATTTAAGTTATTTCCAGGCTTCAGTTATTGTGGACAGTGCGGCTGTGAATAAACGTATTCGTTGGTCATTTCAAGCTGTGCATTCCTGTTCCTTTCTCAATGAATAATAAGTATCTAGCATCTCTAGAATCAATTCCCAGGGGTGGAATTACTGAGTTAGCAGATATAGACCTAGATTTAGATTTAGACATAGATATAGACAGATATAGATACACATACACATATATAATAGAAATTACTAGATGTGTTTGAAAGCTATCAAATTTCCTTTGCTGCTTTCCAGTTCATGTTCCTATCAGCCTGTTCCTCCACATCTTCCCAAACTTAAGGTGTTATTGAACATTTGGCTTTTACAAAGCTGTGAGATAAAAATCAGTATCACAATGTACTGTTAAAATAATTAAAGGAGGCCATTAGACTGAGAGGTCTCTAATGCCATGGCAACTTATATAAGCAAACCAAAATCTAAGTCTGTAAATACAAAGTTATAAAATTGAAACCTAAGGACAACAAATCACAACAGCCTGCTAGGCTTTAAGTTATAGCCAATCAATACTTTTTTTTGCTTTGCTTCCACACCTTTTCCATATATCTCTCCCTGAGCTCCTGTTAGTAGAGCACTCTTAACCACTTCCGGTTAGGTGTCGCCCAATTTGAATGCAGTTTTGCTCAGATAAACTCTTAAAATTTTTAATATGCTTCAGTTTATCTTGTAACAATAATTTTAAAGTGCATTTGTCTTATTCTGAGGGATGTTAAATACTTTTTCCCCTAAGTTTAATGGATCTTTCCTTATTTGAAACCTGTGTTTTCATAACTCTGTTTTCTATTTTAAAAACAAGCAATTTGTAAAAGCTCCTTATGTATTAGGGATAATAATTTTAATGTATGTAATAAGTGTAATAATATTTTTCTATCAATTTCTATAACTATATCTACATCCATATTGATCTACATTTATCTCTAGTTATCAAATGGATATTTTGATCTTTTCTTTATGGCTTTGGGAATTTTTCCTCACTCCAAGAATATAAATTAAGTCTCCCACAATTTCTTCTAGTTTGTTATGATTCATTGTTTTAAATGTAAACACTTGAGTAGTTTTGGAGTTTTGCTTCATCTTATAAGTTATTGATTTGACTAATTTTTTCCACAGTGCCAATTAATCATCTCAAGCACAGTTACTCCCACACCTTAGGATATTACCTTAAACATATCCTAAAATGGCAGGTGCATTTAGGTGTATTTATAAATTTTCTCTTTTTTCCTACTATGCTGTCCATTTATGTGCCAGTAATACACAGCTTTAATTGATTAGTCCTTATTGTATGTGTTTAATTCTGTCATATTATAAGAATTTGATTTTTTTGGCACCTATGGTCAGATCTTTTTTATGGGTGATATATTAGAGTCATATATTTATACTTAAATTGGCTTTATATAATTTTATATGTCATATATTTTAAAAGGCCATATACTTTTATCTAATAGATACAAATTATAAAGTGGTAGATGCTTCCTGATTTAGGAAAAAGAAAGTATCATTATTTGTACTCATTGTTATTGTAGTCATTGTTCTTAGCAAACTGTACAGACATTTATGATTAAAAATGTCAGGAACAAGTTGTATTTCAAGAGGTAGAAAATATTTAAAATGTAAGGCTATCAATTCTGGTAAGAGTAGTAAGGAGTTTCACTTGCAGGTGCCTTACAATCTCAGGTTATTGCACTTAGTGAATAACTATGCTTTATAGCTCAAAAATGAGATGCAGAGTCTGTTCACACTATTTCTCAAAACCAGTTTGGAAAGGAGTAAAATTGACAGTAAGTGAATTTAACTTAATAAAATATATTCATTTAAAGTAAAGAATTCTGTCAAAGAAAAATGCCTGAGTAATCTCTTGGGTTATACAATCTTGGTTTCTGGTTGGATAGTGCCATAACATGGAGGGGTTTATAAAAAAGCCATTTTTACACTTATGTAGACACTGATCCGGAGTCAACTAATATTGATTAATGTTTTCAGAGTGGGTAGTGTGGTGATAAGCACTTCTTCATCTATTATACATTTAAATCTGACTGTGACTCTGTGACAGAGGGAATATTTTCAATATGTTATAAATTATTAAAGTAAACTAGGGAAGTTAATCAGAAGATCCCAAGTGGAGGAGCTAAGATTTTAAACACTGTTCTGGAATTTCAACCCCGTAATCTCTCCACCACAAAGTTTCCTTGTTTTTTTGCAGTGATTATAGTGATAGCAAACATCACGCTTTATATTTTTCTTTAATGACATTTCAAATATTTATCAGCAATGACAAGAAAATATATTCTTTGTCTATTTTCTTTTTAACCTAGGCCTTCTAAAACTTAAATAACTGCATTTATTGTTTACTAGTCAAATAAACTGGGCATTTTCCAGCACATGATGGAGACTAAAAACTTGTCACTGGTGTTACTGTGGTGCCCGATTAGTGGAATACAATTTGTCCTCCCTTATCAACTCCACTTTTAAAGTTAGGCTTTTTGTGAGAATGTAGAGCTGAATTCTTTGTTGTTTTTTTTTAGGTATTGTTTGCTGTATAGCAAAACGTGAGAAATTTCCAAACATTACAATTTGTAATCATTCCATTCAAAGATTGTAACCTTTAGACATCTACAATTCTTTATTTGTTTGCATCCATGTCTAAGGTCTGAACTTAGACACAGATGTGAATAAATAATTAACTTTTGTGTGTATACTTTTTAAAAATGAATTTAATATTTGAATAGGTCATATATTTACATAATTCAAGTTCAAATTAAGTATTAAAATGTAATCAGTGAAAAGTGGAGTCTCCCTCCCACCCCTGATGCCCAACCTACAATTTGAGTTCAATGAGAATCGAAGGTAATCAGTGCAGAGTTGTGTCTTCCTCCCACTCTCATCTCGCAATCACTACCAGTTATCAATATGTCTCTTTAGAAACTTTGAAATTGTAACTATATATTATTTCTAAAGAAAAATATTCCATATACACTCATTTTATCGTGCTCTTTGAAATTAACAGCATATATTGGAAATTTATCCATATCAATACATAGGAAGCTTATTTAGTTTTTAAGATGATTGTATTGCACTGTGTCAATATGCCATAATTATTGAATCCATTCTTATTGCTAAACTTTTGCTATTACCAAAAATAAAAAAAATAAAGACTCACCTAGTTATATGCATCAGTTTACAAGTATATAATATATCGTGGGATAAATACTTAGAAGTTTAATTAGTAGACATTCCCAGTGGCCCTCAACAGAGTTTTGTGCCAATTTATTTTTGATCAACAGTCAATCAAAGTGCCTATATTTCCACTGTCTGGCCTATAAAAATATAATCAAGCTTTTAGCATATTGTAAGACTGATTGAATATATGTATGGATGTATATATGTATATGCTACATATATAATGTATTTTTAGTTTAAATCTTAACTGATGCATGCTAATAAACTGAAAAATTGGCAAACTAAAATCTCCTTATAATGAGTGAAACTCAGCATTTTCCATATGTTTAAGGGCTACATTTTTTTCTTTTTCTGTGAAATGTCTTGTTTATATAATTTGCTGATTTTTCTACAGAGTAGTAGGTCCTTTGCTTATTTGTTTTGTAGATATGCTTTAATTATTAAAGCAATTAATATTTATCTGTGATGTGTGTTTGAAACCTATTTTTCTAATTGTTTCTTGCCTTTGACTTTGTTCATGATATTTTGTTGAGCTTGTAGTAGTTCCTTTTCCATTCCCCATTACATAGACTCTTTGGCTAACCTTTTCTTTCTTTTTTTTTTTTGTGGGTTTTTTTAGTGTATATGTGTTTCAGGAGTGGATATTATAATTATAAGCAAATTTTTTATATAGATTGGTTGGCAAACTCTGTCTCATGGGACAAATATGGTCCACTGCCTGTTTTTATAACTAAATTCTTATTGGAATACAACCATATATATTAGAATAGGCATTATTATGCTGCAATGGCAGAGTTGAGTAGTTGCAATACAAAACTTATGTCCTGCAAAACCTAAAATATTTACTATCTGGTCCTTTCAGGAAAAAATTTTTACCAGCCTCTGCTTTTTCCCCTCCCTGAAGTACATGTTATTTTTATCCACATTTTGCAAACATAAAACCTCAGAACTGAGACTAAGAAACATTCTCAAGAGTTTGAAACATTTTCAAAAGAAAAATTTTCAAATGGGAAATCCTGGGTTTTACACAGGTCTATCTGACTCCAGGACTAAAAAAAATTTTTTTTTTAACGCGGGCCTCTCATTGTTGTGGCCTCTCCCATTGCAGAGCACAGGCTCCAGACGCTCAGGCTCAGTGGCCATGGTTCACGGGCCCAGCCACTCCGTGGCATGTGGGATCTTCCCGGACCGGGGTACGAACCCGTGTCCCCTGAATCAGCAGGCGGACTCTCAACCACTGCGCCACCAGGGAAGCCCCTAGGACTAAAATTTTAATAACTGTGCACTTGGTACCAGTATTTAATGATACATTTGTACCCTTAAAATACAAATGTACTCCATTTGGACATATAAAACTCAAATCTGTTCACATAAGACTAACATACATTGGAGGCTTTGTGGAGTACACACATTTTTTTTGTACAAGTGTACAAGAAATTTGAAAGCTATGGATGCCTTTATGGACATTTCTCCATGTCCCAAAGATTCCTAAATTTCTTTATGTATCATTCACAAAGAAATGTTATGATACCTACCTACTATAACTAAAGCATGTCAAAAATCTCAAAGCCATATAAATGCTTGAAATAATAACCTGTGACATGACTACATATATATCAGGAATATGACCTTAATAATGGAATGCAGAAAGAGTAGAATTGAGTTTTCATATATAATGCATAATGATCAGCAACAAAAATGCTGTTTGATAAATTCATAGTAAAATTGTGGTTGACATTCATTATTTTCTGTAAAATGTACTTTGCAATAAAAAACTCTTTATGCCCTTCCTAGAAAAACACAATAAAAAAATCAACCAAACAACTACAAAAACTTTTTTTTTTCTTACACTCTGATTTAGTGGCAGCCTCTAATTAACTGTAAGGCAAATCAAAATGTTACTGAGAATTCTCAATCTGTTAAATATTTCCCAGAATTTATTTAACTGAGCATGAGAATCAAACAGTTCCCATTATTCATTGTTTTTTTGAATTGGAAAATAAATATTTTTCATTATAGAGCTTGGCTATACTTAGCCTGACTAGTTTGTGTTTTCATCTTCCTTAATAAATTGAAATATTTATTTTCAATAATCTTAAATTGAAAAATATTAATGCTCATAAGACAATATTAAAATAAAAGCATTCAAAAGGTTTATTGGTTTTTGATTGCCAAATTCCAAATTGTTTATGTGGAAGATATATATGTGTACATTGTAGCAAAAAGCAACATTAAGATGGAAATTTAGTTTGAAATCACCTCTACTATATTATGGCCTTTGTACATTTGACAGTGTTGAAGTTGATTGTTCATACTGTTTTTCTCAGCTCATTACATTAACTTCATTAATGATGAAGAAATTATAAACTATAAAGCACTGAATAATTACATGGACATGACATTCCAAAAGGAATTGGCACAACTCTGAAATCACTTGCATCAAAATAGACTAAGATTGAATGATGTATTGCTTGTATCTGCCAAGTACTCTGCAAGTATGTTAAGTAGGAAAAATACAAATGAAGTGACTTGGTTTTTGTTAAGGAGGTAGTAATCCCCGCATATTTTTCTCTTATTTTAATTTTACCCCACATTTCTAGAAAATGTTATTAAATATTTAAATAATTTCCAAAATAAAAAAATGTTCCCTTTAAAATCAATTGTATGTTGTGTGTTTATAAATGCATATATGTGTGCATGTGTGTTTTTTGCCTTTTAGTGTGCCTTGTAATTTTTTGTTGAAAGCTGGACGTGATGTATCAGATAATAGGAACTGAGATAGATGATCTTTTAATGTGAAGTTTTATGTTTATCTGTCTAAGAGTTTGTCTAAGTATAGTTTACTGGAATGGTAGGTTTCAGAGGTGTCTCCTTCCTTCAGTGTCCTTGTATGTCTCCCCTGTTGTCTTAGTTTTAAGTAGAGTAGAGTCTGAGCCTTGAACAACATTCAGCTGTATTCCTCTGTTATTATACAGAATCCCTGTTGATGTATTGCTGAGGTATTGGAGGAGGGGAATTAATCAGTAAACCTATAATTAGGTTTCAGTCCCTTTAGCTCATATGCACTCTGTCCTATGATCTTCACAAGTGTCTCTTAGCTTTTCTCTTTAGTTTTTAGTTGAGACAGGAAGGCTAGAAGGGACTGGAGTTGGGTAATCTCCCTCCCCCTAAGTTGGATCTGACTCTGGTGAAGTCTTTTCTCTTTCTAGGTAGGCTATTGTTGTGGACAAAACTTTGGGCCTGTTTCAAAATGGTTACCTTTCCAATGAATATATTTCAAAATAATTACTTTTCCTCTTTCCCTGGATAAACAGAGGAGAGTTTTTTCCTCTGATCTTCATTGGAAGAACTTGGTGGGGTTCTTAGAGGTAAAACCTCCCAGTATGAAGCACCTCCTTGGGATGGGCAACTAGGAGTATTTAACGCTCAAGCTAGTCAACTTTCAGCTTTCAGCAATTCATTAAAGTTACCATTCAAGGACTGCAGCAAGTTCTGCTTCAGATAAGCTAATTTGTATTCTCTGAATTCACCTATCTCCAATTTTCAGGGTGGCAGCTTGTCCTATAATCTCAATTCTCTGATGGATCTAAGAAAAGTTGTTCAGTATTTCCTCTTGTTGTGAGAGTAGAAATAATGATTTGCAAACTCTTTACATGTTGGAAGGTAAACTGGAATTCAACAGTGATGTTTTTAAATAACTTGACAATTAAAATGATTACCTGAAAAGTTTCAGAGTGAATTATATATTTCAGTAAGGTATGTCAAGTGTGTTCTCAGAATTTAGTATCTCTTTCCATTCCTCTCATTAGCCAGAGGGTATCTGTATCCAGAGTGTTCAGCATTAAATTTAAGTAAATATAATAATGTATAACAATTATTGAAATATTCCATACATACCAGTTGCTTACTTGGGACCACTTACAAGCAAGAGACCATTTCCAGGTTGGTTCTAGAGACCATTTCTGCCTTTGAGTCCTTGAGTTTCATATATGAATTTTGCATTGTATGTTGACTTACAGAAAAGAAGAAAAGTAATATGTTGAATATAAGAGAAGATTTTGTAATTCATAATGAAGACCCAAAAGTATCCCACAAAGCAGTGATAGTAAAAATGTTATGTTTAGTGACTTTAAAAATATATGATTATAATAAATACTAATACTTTGCTATGCTTAAGACCATTTTATTCCAAAGCATAGAAATATCTAGTTAATTCCACACCAAGATAAATTTCTTCAAGATAAATTTCTTCATACCGGAAGTACAAATGCTTAGTGGGCCAGAAGAAAAAATGAATATAAAGTTGCTTACATTGTTGTACAAAATATAAATTAAAGCTCACAGGCATCTTTCCTTAAAATTCAAACTTATGAATTTGCCTTAAGAGTTCAGAATTAACGAGGACTTGCAAGACATCATTAACCATTTTCATAAATTATTTTCTGTGAAAAACTTGAGTATTTCTAAGACATACTAAGAGTAACTAGCTAGTAAATTATTTCAGTTAAGTGTGATCTTTCTCAGGCTAGGTTGTGAGCGCAATTAATATGTATGTGCTGCTGTAAAATACACCAGAGGGTCTACTCAAAAATAATCTTCAGGGCTTCCCTGGTGGCGCAGTGGTTGAGTGTCTTCCTGCTGATGCAGGGGACACAGGTTTGTGCCCTGGTTCAGGAAGATCCCACATGCCGCGGAGCGGCTGGGCCCGTGAGCCATGGCCGCTGAGCCTGAGCATCCGGAGCCTGTGCTCCACAACGGGAGAGGCCACAACAGTGAGAGGCCTGCATATCACAAATAATAATAATAATAATAATAATAATCATCTTCAGTTTTTTAATAATTAATAATCTGTGAACTTTAACTTCCTCATCTAGTATCAAAAAATAAAAATTCTACTTTATTTCCTGTGAGTGTATTCTTATTAAGGAAATTTGCATTTACTTGGCAAACATGACATTTACTGTAATCCTTAATAGCTAGAAAATTCAGTTTTCTTGTAGGAATAATAAAAGTTGAGAAATGTTTATTTTCTTAATGAATAAAAACCAATAGACTTACAAAAGGCATTTTAAAACCACTGTGGTTCTACAACAAAAAGACATAACTTGGAATAATTATCACATTCCTAATTTTAGGCTTTCTATTAACGTTCCAATATATGTTAAAGTCTATCCTCAAAGGTAAGTTATTAAATTTTGAAAAAGAGGTTTTTTTATATTAAAGAACACAGAGAAATGAATATTAATTTGTAGACAATTAAATTTTGATTGTAAATTATTAGTGTCAACAAATTTCTATTGTTTAAAAGGAAGAAACAAATAGTGTATCTTCACTTCATTTTCTTTCTTTTCTTTGTTTCCCTGTGATTTGCAGAAATAGGATCAAGAAGACTATATAAGAAATTTAGATTTTTAATATTCAGTTTGTATGTGGTTAATACGATACCTTATTCCAAATTTTCATTTAGAATTTTCTCTGGTGTGCATTTGATTTTAGGTCAGGTGGTGTCCTCATTCTCTTAAATTTCCACCAGATATTAAGTAACAGAGTAGATAGAAACACTTAAGGTGTTTAAACAAGGACTAAAGTTACAGATAAGTCAGATAAATAGAGGGAAAACAAAAAACAACAAAACACCTCTGAAATCAACCTTAAAGGGGCAAGATCCACAATGCATGATGTAGGTCAGTTTTGTTGAGAAAAGTAGCAAGAAATGCAAAAAAACAAACAAACAAAAATTTGGTTAAATCATAAAATACTGCTGACTATGACAATTCTCTGTTAAACTTCCTCTGTTTATAAAAATAATTTGTTGTGAAATTATTAAATGTGGTTCATCTAATACCTAATCAGTCAGAAATCAATATTTTAGTGTGCATTAAGAAAATATTTCTTGAAAGGCAAAGAAAGGTATAGGACCTCTTTCCAATATTATTTTCATATCTTTCAAGTCAAAGTGTAGATATGGAAATATAGTTTAACATATATTCATGAGTTTATTAAGAGAATTAAATATTAGTAAACATGTAAAGGGATTTAATTTAACACTGAGCTTTGGTAATAGTAGTATATCAATGGTGATAACTGTTCCATATTATGATAAGACCATCCAAAACAAATCCAGAAATGAAACTCACAGATTGTGAGAAAGTCCAGAAATATAAATTCTCACCATCTGAGGTAAAAGAAAAATATTGGGGAATTAATTCACTTTGTTTCTATGTTGAGCCTTAATAAACTTTGCATTGTCTTCTGTGTTGAATGCTCTTTCCAGGAAGAGAAATATAGTTTCACAAATTATTATTCAAGATTATCTGAATTAGGGTTGATCAAGATGGTGGAGGATTAGGAAGCAGAGTTCATCTCCTTCCACAGAAACATTGAAAATACATTTACAAGTGGAACAATTCACACAGAACAGCTACTGAGGGCCAACAGAAGACCTCAGCCACCAAAAACGATAAGAAAACCTCCACATAACCAGGTAGGACAAAAGGAAAAAGAAAAAGAAGGAATCAGGATGGGGCCTGAACCCCAGGGAAGGAGCTGCTAAGGAGGAAAGGCTCCTGCACCTTGGGAAGGCTCCTCACCAGTGGAGAAAATAGACTGGATGGAAGGGGGAGTTTTGGAGCATAAAAGGTGAGAGCAGCAACCGGTTTTTGGAAGGCAAAATGGAGAGTAAACTGCACAGAGTGTTGGCACTACCACACTGTGCTCCCCAACCTGAGATTCTCCTCTGCCAGTGAGGGTGGGATTCGCATGCTCAAGCTCAGACTCCGAAGCTCAATCTCAGAGAGAGGAGCAAGGTTAGGTGCAGAAAGAACCTGAAGAGTTCTGGCTGTGGAAACTGAGGTATACTAGGAAGAAGCCTGGGCCCACCAGAGAGGCAAGTCGCCATTATTGAGAGGTGCACAAGGAGAGGGGCAGGACCACCATAAAAGCTTCTTTCCCTGTGAGCACTCCCAGGCAACAGGACACCATCTATAGGAGCTCTGTGGGCAGATGCGAATAGCTGTCATGATCTTGGTCTCCAGCTGTGGGCACTGGCCACCTCTCCTAGGCCAGCAAGCAGAAAACAGGCCCTGCCCGTGATGACCTGGAAGGACACAAACAGCTCCTGAAACTAGAAATTGTGCCAGCAGGCCTCAGGACCCACCCCTGCTGACCTGAGGGGGGCGGATGGCTCCAGCCACTGAGAATTCCACCAGTGGACCCCAGAACTTACCCATGCTCTCGGGGGAGGGAGCAGATAGCTTCCACAACTAAGAGGTCCATTGGTGGATGCCAGAACCCACCTTGCTGTCCCAGGAGCATGCTGATAACTCTCCCAACTAGGGAATCCATCAGTGGGTCTTGGGACATGCCCCACTGTACTGGGAGAGTGTGATTATCTTCTGCAACTGGGAAGTGTGCCAATGGGTACCAGAACCTGCCTTGCTGGCCCAGGAGGGTGCAGATAGCTCTTGCTACTAGGAAAACTTCCAGTGGGTGTCAGGAACTGCCCCACTCTCCTGGGAGTGTGCAGAAACCTCTTGCTACCTACTAAGAAATCCGTCAGTGGGTGCCAGAATCTGCTTCACTGTCCTGGGAGGGTGCAGATAACTCCTCCCACTAGCAACTCTCTCACTAGGTGCCAGGATCTCCCTGCTGTCCTGGGAGCATGAAGAAACCTCTTGCTACTAGGAAATCTGCCAGTGGGTGCCAGGACCAACCCTACTGTCCCAGGAGGGCTCAAATAGCTCCCCCCACTTGGAATTTCAACCAGAGGAGGGGCTAAATCAACAGCTGGGCCCGAGGGGCTATGTGACTAAGGAAGAAGAGTTGAAATCCCTCCTCACAGCTGCACAAACTGCGGAGCTACACCCCCACTGATGGCTTCCTAAATTCAGCTCCTGCAAAACATCCAAAAGGACAACAAGAGCTCTTGCAGCTGGGACGAGTCTGGTTTTAGTAGCTGTGGGCTCTGTATGCACGTACACATGAGTTTAGGGCCAGACCAGAGTTTGAGCTGCCTCCATATCTCCCACAGCTGGTCCAGGTGCACGAGTACTGCAGTACTGGGATCTAACTTCAATAGATTGCACCTCATGTATACCAATGGATAGATCATCCAGACAGAAAATTAATAAGGAAACACAGCTTTAAATAACACATTAGACCAGATAGAATTAATTGATATTTATAGGATATTCCATCCAAAAGCGGCAGAATACACGTTCTTCTCAAGTGCACACGGAACATTCTCCAGGATAGATCATATCTTGGGTCACAAATCAAGCCTTGGTAAATTTAAGAAAATTGAAATCATATCAAGCATCTTTTTCCAATAACAAAACTATGAGATTAGAAATCAGTTACAGGAAAAATATTGTAAAAAACAAAAACTCATGGAGACTAAGCAATATGCTGCTAAATACCCAATGGATCACTGAAGAAATCAAAGTGGAAATCAAAAAATACCTAGAAAAAATGACAATGAAAACACAATGACTTAAAATCTATGGGATACAGCAAAAGCAGTTCTAAGAGGAAAATACATAGCTATACAATCTTACCTCAAGAAACAAGAAGAATCTCACATAAGCAACCTAACCTTAAACCTAAAGAGAAAGAACTAGAGTATGAAGAATAAAGAAAACCCAAAGTTAGTAGAAGGAAAGAAATCATAAAGGTCACAGCATAAATAAATGAAATAGAAGGAAGAAAGCAATAGCAAAATCAGTTTTGCTATCAGTTTTGCTATTCCTATCAGCAATAAAAAAACCCAGCTTTTTTGTACTCCAGAAAGAAAACAAAAAATTCTTAAAATGTTTCTATTAAAACATAGCAGCATTGACACAACTTTAGTAGCTCAGGATCTATTTAATTTAAAAAGTATAGGGCTTCCCTGGTGGCGCAGTTGTTGAGAGTCCGCCTGCCGATGCAGGGGACACGGGTTCACGCCCTGGTCTGGGAAGATCCCACATGCCGCGGAGCAGTTAGGCCCATGAGCCATGGTTGCTGAACCTGCGTGTCTGGAGCCTGTGTTCCGCAACGGGAGGGGCCACAACAGTGAGAGGCCCACGTACTGAAAAAAAAAAAATTAAAAATTATAGTAATATACTTTTTCTAGCCTGAAAAAATAAAACCATGATACTGTTTAATATATCTTTTATTATTATTTAGGTATGATAAGGCCAAAAGATCAGGAGACTACTGCTACTGATAAAACAGTTTGTTATGTTAACAGATCCCAAGAGTACGGGGTACTCCATACTTCAGGAGGGTCACATAGGGAAGCATTGGGCTCAGTCAAAAGTTAGAGGGAGGGAAGTTAACTGTAAATAGAGCCTATATTGTGGTTTCCATGGCAAGGAATTAATGAGGCAGGGTAAGCAGGTTTATGATTGCCTAGTATGAATAATTTCAATGGGCTCTGGGGTGTAGGAACTGTCTTCTGGCTCGCTCCATGATGATCAGAACAGGTAGAGTATGGGCTGGAGTGTGAAAGCCTGATCAAGGAGGTGGTTGGGAATAGAAGTGGTTGGTCAATTTTATCAATTCACCTCTGTTAACAGTGGCCCAGAAGCTTCTCTGTGCTAAAAGCATGGTAAGTCTAAAGGCAGTGATTCCCTGGGAAGTGGATCCTGTTCTATTTTGCTACCCCTAACCTGTTCATGAGGCACCATTCAGTAAGGCAACCCCCTCTGTAAGGCTGTCCTTCATCCCATGTCCTAGACAGGTCAAGTGTCTGCAGAAAGTAAGCCTGTTTACCCCTTCAGGTCTTCAGTGTGTTACTTGCCACTATTGTCTCTCAGTCTCCCTTTTTGTAAAATGGGGTTTTAGTTTTGTCCTTTTTTTTTTTTTAATGTCGGTAAATCTTGCATTCAAGCAGGGGAGGGAAGGCAGAGGTCTGGCCCCATACCCCATCCTTTACTGCTGTGGGGCTTGCCCGGGGAGCAGACTCTCCTCTTTGGGCTCCTTGAGCTTCTTTGCTTATAGTATCTCAGATTTTACATGTTCCATGTCGTACCACCTAACCCCCTTCAAGATACCGTTTGGAGGGTGGGGGAGATCTGCTTCCCACTGTGACTGACTGTGGGGTTCTGACTACCTTGCTTACAGATTCATAGTTTGATAAATTTGTTGTATTCAAAAACTTGAAATGTAGTATGCCATTGTGTCTGTTTATATTTTTGGAATATTTGTACTACTTACAATTAATGAATAAAACTGGGTTTAAAAAACCCATCCATGAATGGGCACTGCAAAAAAGAAAAAAAAAAAGAAGCGATTGGTCAGAGAGGCTCTGGGCTGCTTCATGTGCATTTGATAAGTGCTCTCTTTGGTGAGTTGTTTACTGTCTCTAGGAATTGGTTAACCTTGGGAGGAGTAGTACTTCCAGGGTCTTCAGGACCCCAAATACCAAAACATCAGTGCAGAAAATAAAAGACCTGGTAAATACAGATACATTCTGGAATGTAGACACATTTCCTTTCCAAAGGAAGTAACTTATGCTCTTGAAATATTTAATTTTCTGCCTCGTTTCAAGCAATCAATTGCGTTTAGTGAGTCCTGCTACTAGGTGATAGCTGTTTTGTTTTTCTTTTTGTTTTTGTTTTTTTGTATGTTAATAAAAAATGCAGCAACAAACATTTCCAAGTGTTTTCATTAAGTCAAATGTCTTTGTGAGGTTAATGAATAGAGTGTAAATGTATATTCTGCATGTTGTTAAAAATCAATAAACTGTGCTACATTGCTGCCTTAAGTCACAATAAAATTCCAGGAGTTCATTGTTGAAAAATAACACATTTTAAATAATATTGAATATAATTTGACTATGGTAAAAAAAAAAAAAAACCAACAAGCAACAACAACAAAAGACTGCAACAAAAAAAATAGTTGGATAAGGTTTGACTACAGAAAGAAATATTATTCATTTAATAATATGTTTAATATCCTCAAAATACTAGGGAATTCTCTACATAAGTCCTAACTCCTCCTAATAAGATCTAAAATTATGAACATTCTTAATCTTTTTTTCCTGAAAATCTGAAGAGAAAGGAAACAGATTACAGAATCCTATGAATTATAGATGAGGTATATGTTTTATCTGTACTGCTTCCCCTCAGCCAGAAACAATTTCACTGTTACCAGTTTTATAGGTATCCTTTTATAAGCCATTCTTGCAGACCATCATTCTTCTCATGTTCCTAAAGCAGATAGGAGTATTTCACAGGTCCTTTGTTTTCTTTTGTTAAAACTGTATTTAATTTTATTATGTTTTTTCATTTAGGATATAATGTTCAATTCTCTGAAATTAATGGCACCTTCTTAGTGTTTCCTACATTATAGTGTGATATTACAGAAGAAAACTGTAGAACAACTATTTTAAAATGTTGACACAAAACACCGAGGCTTAGAAGCAAATACATATTTTTTACCATTTTATCCATGATATTAAATAATTTTATAGAGATAACTAAATTACTTGGTCCTTAAAGGCAAATAATTTTCCAATAGTCATTTATGGACTTCTATGATACATAATATTATTGACTGATAGACACATATTCATGATATCTTTTATTCAATTTCCTTAGAGTTAAGAAAACAGACTAGATACTCTTAGCCATCTCTTCCAAGCAAATAAATATGACTTAACTGCTAATTGATATTTGTATAACATACATTTGGACATCTTGCTATTGTGAATTAATAAAATCAGTGGGAAGGCATATTTTTGTAAAGATTGCTACTATATAGAGTCTAAACTTACCTAGAGGCCTTTCTTTTGCCTTCTCTATTTACAAATGTATATATTTTAGAATGCTATATACTTTTTTTTTTTTTTTTTGCGGTATGCGGGCCTCTCACTGTTGTGGTCTCTACTGTTGTGGAGCACAGGCTCCGGACGCGCAGGCTCAGCGGCCATGGCTCACGGGCCTAGCCACTCCATGGCATGTGGGATCTTCCCAGACTGGGGCACGAACCTGTGTCGCCTGCATTGGCAGTTGGACTCTCAACCACTGCGCCACCAGAGAAGCCCTATACTTTTTTTTTAACTGATCTATATTGAATGTATGACAGTATCAATCTTACTTATTAAACTATAACCAACTTTATAAATATCAGTAAGATTTTTGTGCACACTCTACTCGCTCTACTGGCATTCATCCACCCACACTGGTTCTCCATATATGTATATTTTATGATAGAGGCCATGCCATTTCTGTATGTTCTTATGATTAAGTGACAATCATCCTTTTTCACTGATGAATGCTGAGACATTAATTGACAATCTTCGCATTTGTAAGTGATGTATAATAAATCCCACAATATGTTAGCATTATTATGTTTGCTTTTAAATTATTTTTTCTTTAAAGAGAAACAAATATTTAAAATATAATGAAATAATTTAAAATTTTCCTTAGTACTTAATAAATATAATGGGGAATTGGCATATATGAAATAACAAAATAATATTCATATCTTGTTTTAATTTTATGTGTGGGTTCCTATTTATAATTCTTCCAGCTAAAAGAGAAATATTTTATATTTATAAAGCTTGAAAATTTAGAGAAATATTTGGATGAATTGGCTTAAACTGTCTTCCACTCTCCCATAGCATTTACAGTTTATATAATGCATATTTGAAAGTTGTTTGGTAAGGGAAAGAGAGGCCCCTGGTGCTTAGAAAAAACTGGGATTGTTTATTTGTTGCATAATATCAGTTAAGTACTTAAATGTTTTTAACTTCATTTTCCCATGAATTTTCAAATTGTCACATGGAAATAATAAACATACTTCTCAAGGTTGTTTTAAGAAAGATATGATATAATATTGCATGTAAAACATAAATGTCTAAGTAAAGACTAAAAACTTGACACAATAAATGGCACCTAATGTGTGTGTGTGTGTGTATGTGTGTGTGTACCATAGTCTTCACAGCCCTGAAAAGAGTTATCTCATATGTCTTTGTCATTATTTCTTGGTTATTTCAGTGATTAATGCTTTATCATCTTTTATTTCCTTGGCTTAAACATTACCTCCTCAGAGATGGCTTCCCTAGCTTTCATAGGTAAATAATTTCCAATAACCTCTCAGTCTCTTTATTACTGTATTTTCATTTAATTTCTTCACAGCACACATTACTAGATGGTAGCATGTGGCTTGTTTGTTTGTGTTCTGTTAAACTGTTCACGCTTCATTGAAGTGAAGCTTTTGTTTGTCTTGTTCATCCCATGAATATTTCTTGAGGCAGTGGGTAAAAAAAGGAATGGTGTTATGCTCATTTTAAAAAATGAGACATGGCGATGTTGCTAGATTCCCCAATGTTCCATGTTGAACAGTTGAAAGCTAACCTTGTGAAATAAATTTATCATATCATACTGTTTTTCTTTTGAGGCTGGTGTCTCATGATGCGTTTTTAACCCCCCTTGAAAGCTATGCACCAAATACTTTTTAGCTCATTAAATATTTGTGTACTGATCATTTCAACATAAGCCTATTAAAGGTTGATGACAGTAAAACAGAAAGACTTAAGTATTATTTGAAGTGCTCTGAAATTTCATCTTTTGAAAAGCTGTATTCTGTTTGGGAACTGAATTTTCAGTAGGGATTTCAGTATAATCTATCAATATCAAGAATGAGTGAATCTTTAGGGGCAGAGGAATCTTTAATTTGAACTTACAGCCAAAGGAGGAACTGCTTATCTATATATTCAAACATTTAAGACTTCTAAATTTTTTCCACCCAAACAGAAAAAAAGATATCTTTTATTCACCTTCAACAGAATTCAGTCATTTGTTTGAATTCAGACAGGGAATATCATTGTTGTCCTTACTTCAAACATTTTTGGGTCTCATTTTGGAAAACCATAGGTAGTATAGGGAAACTCCAACTAAAGTAAACATTTCTGTATTTATTCATATTTTCTCATGTAAAATATTCTTCTGAGATCTTTTTCAATATTGGCATTAAGAATCAACATGGGAAAGAAAAAATAGTCAACATAAAGGACAAAATAAAAGAATAAAACCCCAGAGCTTCATAAATGGCCTTGCACTTCAGTGTATTTTATCTTTAGTATGATACATATTCTAATGTATTCTAGCAGTCATGTGCATTACAAATTCTAATGCATGTTACAGAATGATATTCTCTGACATTGTTTAATTTTTGAATTTTTAATTAAATGTCGCAATTAGCAAATTCTTTTCAAACAAATAGAAAAAGTTGTTAGGCACAGTGATGAGAGAGAAAAAAAAGAACCTGCATTTAGCATCATTAAGGAGGCCACAAATCACCTACACTTACAATCCTAGTCTTTGTTTTCACCTAATTCAATTCACCAAACACTAAATTGACCAAAACACTGAACCTTGACTTTTCCCTGAATTATTTTTTGTCATTCATTTGAAGCCTCTTATTTTGCTCCAAAATCTCTTTCTCTGAAAAACAAGTAAAACAAATACTCCTAAATTTATGTCATAATTTCTGCTCACCAGGCTGAATGTGTGCAGGTTTGCATAGGTATGATATAGTATGAAGAGAACTAGACCAGTGTTTTTCAAATTTTACATCATACATGCATATGTATCACATGAGACATACATTCAAAGGCAGAGTTTGATTCTGTATGTCTGGGATCTAAGATTATGCCTTTCCAAAGACATGCTATTGATCCAAGGACAGTACTTTGAGAAACAAGTCTGCCAAATTTTCTTGATTCAAATTTCTGTACCTTCTTTATGAAAGTCCCTTAAATTTTTGAGACTTACTTTCTTTGACTGTAAAATGAGAATAACAATATCAAACCTATTTTTATAATATTCCTCTGAGCCTCAACAACATATCATTCCCAAATATATTTTATAAACCATAAAGTTCTTTATAAATTAGAGATAGTGGTAGTGTTTCTTTTCTGTTAGTTTTTGTATGCTTTTCTTTACCCTACTTAAAGCAATCCCTGATTGATTTGCATCCACTAGTAAATTCCTGAGAGTCTATTTTTGGGTTTTGACCAGACTAATTCGTCTAAGAGTAAACCATGTGGTTTTTGAGTCTTATTATATCATACTGGTATGGATTTTTGGATAGCCCAATATCATCAAAAGAAAGTATTATTGAACAGTATTATTGAACCATATTTTGTTTACAACTGTGTATATATCTCCTAACACAGATCTCTGTTCTTAGTAGTTTCTCAATACATTTGCTGAATAAAATGAATAACATATCAGTTATTACTTCACTCATTTATCCATGTAGCAAATATTTATAGGCCATAAACTACATAAATATAGGTGATAAAAGGATGAATAATGCACAGTTACTATCCTAAAGTTATAATGGGATGTAGAATCATTCATAGGCATTATTACAATGCATAGTGAAAAGGCAAAATAAATACATATATAGGGTGATGCTAGTGAACAGAAGACCCTGTCATTTTTTCATTGTTAGATTGTTCAATAAGATCAAGATAGACAGGGCTTCCCTGGTGGCATAGCGGTTGAGATTCTGCCTGCCAATGCATGGGACATGGGTTCGAGCCCTGGTCTGGGAGGATCCCACATGCCATGGAGCAACTAGGCCCGTGAGCCCCAACTATTGAGCCAGCACATCTGGAGCTTGTGCTCTGCAACAAGAGAGGCCATGACAGTGAGAGGCCCACGCACCGTGATGAAGAGTGGACCTTGCTCGCCGCAACTAGAGAAAGCCCTCGCACAGAAACGAAGACCCAACACAGCCAAAAAAAAAAAAAAAAAAGAAAAAAAGATCAAGATAGACAACAAATTGCCATGTTGAACTACAATCACAAAATTTCTCAGTAGTGGTATTAGACAGTCATTTATACAATGAATAAACAGTTAAATCCCTTATTTTCAAGTTCCCTTCTAATTCTGTAGGTTTATAAATTTAAAATGTTTTTTTCTTTTATTTTGTTCAAGACATGTGAGAAACCCAGAGCAATAACAATTTATGATGTAGGAAACTTTTGTATAGGCCCAAGTAAAGAATCTGATCAATGGAAAAAGGCAAATTAGTCATGAATGAGATATATTGTAAAGGATTAAGTAACAAGATTAGACAATAATTTTGGAAAAGAAAGACTAGAAAAGAGGTTAAGACATCATCTAAATAGACCCATTGGGGCTACACATAATTGCCACAAAAATGAATATAAATATGGCAAATATAACCACCATTAAAAGCATCATCATCCAACTCATTGACCCCTTTATTCATTTTTTTTTTTTTTTTTTTTTGCGGTACGCGGGCCTCTCACTGTTGTGGTCTCTCCCGTTGCGGAGCACAGGCTCCAAACGTGCAGGCTCAGCAGCCATGCCTCACGGGCCCAGCCGCTCCACGGCATGTGGGATCTTCCCGGACCAGGGCACGAACCCATGTCCCCTGCATCGGCAGGCGGACTCTCAGCCACTGTGCCACCAGGGAAGACCGACCCCTTTATTCTGAGGGCTTCATAGAGCAGAATGATATTAAATCCTATCTCCTTCAAGGAAGATGACAAATATGAGCAGACAATGATTTTCAAAAGAACAGAGGCGTTTTCTCTGATCTCATCCAAGGTATTATCAGTCACGAACAGTTCCTTTATATACCTATTGAAAACATTTGCTAAAAAAAAGGCTATGTTGCCCTGTTTCTTGTTTTCTTTTTAACTCAGTGGTTTAGTCAGATGAGAGAGTTATTTGTGTTTAATGCTACTGGGTTTGAAATGACGCATATCTCCTTGGTACTTGAACTCTTCTATAAGAAGTCAAATGTCTTTGTCTAGCTGCCATTCTTTCCTTGAATGAGCAACTGAGTTCCCAAAGACAGATTTGAAATATGAGAGAATATACCTGATTTCTGTGTAAACTGAAGCCTTTATTTCCTTTTTACCTGTCATTATGTTCTTTTAGCAATTAAAAAAAAAAAGACTACACTTTTTTGTCTCTGGGGTTAATGTTAAAGATATATTTATTTTCATACTTAAGTTTTGCAACTTTTTCTTAAAGGATCATGTTAATGTTTTATATCAAAGCATTGTAAAAGAGTATGTACTGATAAACATAACTCTTTCCTCAAGGGAATTAACTTTTATAATTGACCTAGCAACAAGACACCAAATTAATTGTTTTTCATTAGGGCTGTTAATCATAATGGTGACATTCCACACAACGAACCCACTGGTAATCGAATATTGCTGTTCGCTTTAAGTATAATTTAAATCACCCAGCATGTTTAAATGCTGCAGACAGAAGAGGTTCTAAGTGGTTGGAGATGATCCATAAGCTAATTGCTAAGCATTGGTGGCATTTTCATTTATTATAGACCACTCAGCCATTAATTGTGTATGGTGATACAGTTCACTGGAGTTTCTCATTGAACAAGTTTCAAAGGTTAACTGAAGCCAAGTCAAAAAGAAGTCAAAACTAAGGAAGAAACATTGATGCTATCTACTGCCATGCATATAACCAATAACAGTTTCTAGAACTACAGAAGCCAAGCAACATTTTTACAATAAAAATAAATTATCTATTTATTTTTTTGTGAAGGGATATAATATACCCAAATTCTTTGAGATTAAAATTTATAATGTCAGTCGCTATTTTATATATGTTCTCATTCGAGAGAGTTTGAAATACTCTAACAAAATTAACTCTTTTGAATAAAAACGTCTGATTTAATACTCAGGCATTTCAGAACCAAATATATTAAATAATTAATTATAAGATTAGAAGGAGCTGTATGTCATTCTTAAGTAGTTTGATATTCTTTCTTGTTATTTTGATTCTCCTAAGTATGTGATATATTCCCTTAATGTTGGAAAATATCTCATAGGCAGACCTTCATTCTGAAGCCTTTACTCCATTTCTTCTATTTTGATTTATCAGGTGGACTTGAAAGCAAAAATATAACCACTGTTTCTTACGAACTCACATGTGATAAATCATTAGGAGTTCCCTTGATGTAGGAATACAGAACTTTGGATGAACTTCACTTGGCAGCACTTTTACTGGTGGAAAAATCTGTCATGATTATTTCTTACTGAAAAGAATGCACACACGCTTCACCAGACACCAACTGCCAGCACCAAAATCTTGAACTTCCTGGCCTCCAGCACTCTGAGCAATAACTATTTGTGGTTTAAACTACCAAGACTGGTATTTTCTTACAGCAGCCTGAACAGACTAAGAATACCCCCAAGCCCATTATATTGTTATTTCATTAACATCTATCTTCAGTATTTTTATACCTATTGTGATAGTTAATTTTATGTGCCAACTTAACTGGATCATGGGATACTCAGATATCTGTTTAAATTTATTTCTGGACATGTCTGTGGATTAGTGTGTTTCCAGAAGAGATTAACATTTGAATCAATAGACTGAGTCAAGTGGATTTCTTTCCCCAGCCTGGGTGGGCATCATCCAATCCACTGAGGTCCTTCATAGAACAAAAAGTGGGGGAAGGGGGAATTTACTTGCTCTACCTTTATTCTCAGGCCTTTGAACTACACCAGCTTTTCTGTGTTTCCAGTTTACAGATACCTCACTGAGCCAGTACCTTACTGTTCCAATAGCATATAATGTATATATTATATTATTATAATATATATTATATATATATATCATATATATAATAGATATATAATATAAATATATAAAACATAACAATATAAATAAATGTATGAAATATAATATATAATATATTAAATTATACAATATATTTAATATTAACCTATTGGTTCTGTTTCTCTGGGGAACCCTGATAAATTCATAACCTATTGTTTCTCTTTCTCTGGAGAAACCTCAATAATACACCTATATTACTTTTTTGTGACTGCTTATTCATACATTAGCAAACTTTATTAGCTACTTAGTCACCCTCACTAATCATATTTTATAATGTTCTTATACATTTTTTCCCTTCTGTTAGAATATTTTCTTCAAGTGTATTTTCAAGAAGATTCTTTGTTTGGTGAAATTTCTGAGGTTAATATTACCCTTAATACTTAATTCCCTCATATTTAAATTATAATTTTACTGGGTATAAAATTCTAGTTTTAAGTTATTTTCCTTTGACATTTTGAAAATATTACTCCATTGTCCTTTTATATTCAGTGTTTTTGCTGAGAAACATGTAGGTATAATTCTTATTGTTTATAATTTACACTCTTTGGAAGGTTTTGGAATTTCATTTTTGTTTTTGATATTTTAAAAATTTGACTGTATTTTTAGCTATGAATTCTTTCTTAACTACACTGTTTGACATGCCAATTACCTTTTCAATGTAAAGCCTTACACCTTCCTTTTTTTCTGGCAATTCCTTGTAATTATTTTTTCAAATATATGTGCCTGAATATTTATTTTATTTTTATTTACTCTTAAACTTGTTTTACATGTAACTGAATACATTTATTTCTATCCTCCTTATCTTCTTACTTTACATTTAAGTAAATGTATTTGTCTTTGTCTATTCCTGATGCTTCCTGATTGAATCCTTGACTTGTATTCTAGCTCACTGATTCATTATTCAGTCGTATTCATTTTGTTTTTTGACCCATTTATTGAGTTTATTATTGTAAATGTTATACCTCTGTATGTAATTGCTTTTTTTAGCACTCTCAGTTGTTAATTTAACTGATCCATTAACCTCCATCTCATTTCAACGAAATCTTGTAGGTGGATGGGCATGGGAGAGAATCAGTGGTCCCCACTACTTCACTATATTAAGAGCAGGAGAGTATGTTCAGTAAGAGAATGGAGTCTTAGGTTCAGACTTAGGATCAGATTGCAACTACATATATACTGTGTGACTGATGTCAAAAGCTTGGCTTCTCTGCATTTTTGCCAAATCAAATCTTGGAGACAAAGTTTTGGATGAAGTAGAAAAGAATAGCTTTATTGCTTTGCTGGGTAAAGGGAGCACAGAAGGCTCCTGCCCTTGAAAACTGTGTGTTCTAACCCAGGGGAATTTGGTGAGGAGTTTTATGGCAAGGGTGGGGTCGCTGATAAGATCAGGGTGTGCAAAAGGCTGAACTCCTTTAATCTCATCTCAGGTAATCTTCTTGATAAGATTCCCTGGTTCCTTTAGTCTGACCTCAGGTGGTCTTCTCCGGTAGGAAGAATGCTGACATCTTCCATTTGCTGGGTTTTAATTCTATAAAGGGCTTAAAGACAATTGTTATGTGTATCCCTTGATGCAGAACCAGGACTCTGCCCCATGGCTGCCCTTCCCTTGTCTTTGCATCCCTTCCTTTCCTGGATTAACAACTGTTCAAATCTACCCTTTGGAACTCAGGGAAGGTCATGGTGGCTGGAGGGGGACAGGAAGGCTTCTGTTCCCAGGAGCCCCACAGGGTCCTGCTTGGGTTCAAGACCTTGTGAAAATTTCTTGACTTCTCTGTACCTAAGTTTCCTTACATGTAAAAGTTAGGCTGTTAATACTTACCTTGTTGAGTTGTAGGAAATAAATGAGTTAATATAATACAGCACTTAAAATAGTACCTGACCTAAATTTACTGTTTGAACAAGCTGGTATTAAGTCAGAACCAAGTTATTCTTTGAAAATTTAAAAATAATTTCTTAATAGTATTTGTTTTTACCTGGAGCACAAAATTGTCCAATACCATCTCATTAAGAAATGTAATTTGTCAACTTTGTCCGAAGCATGTATAAAGCTAAACTTGGACCCTAAGGTTAATTGTAGTAAGCTGTTAAAGGCAATAAAAAAGGATGTATCCTGTATACTACATTGATAGATAAGGGGTGAAAACTTTGCTGAATTTCTCAGTGTTTTCTATAAAAAGCCCCAGTCTCCTAAGATTTTTCACAAAAACATGAGAATTCTATCTGTAGCCATTTGTCTAGTTAATTGTTTTTATCCAAAAGGATAATAAAACTTATCTTATCTCCAGGAGACCATGGTTACACCCCAGAGTAGGCTCCTAGGTCAAATTCTCAGAGCATCAGGAAGACTAGAGCTGCTATTTTTCTGAGAATTTGTTTTCAAGGAGCAATGAGGCCAGATAAGTTAGAGACATCTAGGTGTCAAGAGCTGAGGAACTAGGGGCTATCTGGCTCCTGGAAAGATTCTAAATTTATGCCAAAGAGCTGGAGTAGGGAGTAGATTCTCAGCGGGGGAGAGGGATAGTGGCTTCTTTTTCTTTACAAGCAAAATTAAATCATCCTTCCTCATCTCTCACCTATAAGTTGACCAGTGATTTGCATAGGACCATTGACCTGGCTCTCATCTCACTGCTCTAAGGGTAGGGACTAGGGCAAAGGAGGGCAGGGTTGGGCAGATACTTAACATTTACTGTGATATATTTAATAAGAACCACAGAACGCCTCTGATACAGAGTATTTAATATACTTTCAAGGTAAAGTTAATAAAGATGAATGTTAAAAACCCCACAATAGGTCTACAGTAAAACACTTCGTACCCCAAATCCATGCAATTGATTTTTACTTCTTTAAAAGTCAAAATACTATTAGTTCTGTTCCAATAAGAGACAACCTCAAAATCTCAATGACTTAAATTTTAAATATTTATTTTTCTTTTATATAAAGTCTGATGCTGTTCCAAAATTACTTGAAAGAAAATGTCCTTCAACCAGAGATAAAATGATCTAGTTGACAGAGGTACCACCCTCCTGCAGCTGCACTGTTTGGAACACTTAACCTCCCATGTTGATGAGGCAGAATAAGAGGAAGTTGGAGGGTTGTGTTCCTATGATCCTATGCTTTGTCCCACAGGTTACATGTTACTTCTGCTCACAGCCTATTAGCCAAAATAAAGCCACATGATCCTGCTTACCTCATTGAACGGAGGCTGAGGCATGTAAATTTCCAGTACAGTTGGTTCTTACTAAAAATTACCACACTATATAAAGTCATAAAACACAAACCACAGGACTTACATAAAGAAATAAGATTAGGGAAATAGCACTCAAAAACTTCATCAGTGTACATAGTTTTTAAAAAAGAAATATAACAAAAATAGTAGCAAAGTTTCATAAATACCACAAGAAACAATGTCACTTTACCTGAACAGATCTAAACTTTACTTGCAGAAGTGAGCATCAGAATGATTGCATCTTTGGGATTATTGGGAAGTGTGCAAGGAGTGTTGTCTGAAATAGGATGGAAAGTTCTTTTTTTTTTTTTTTGATCCTTCATTTGTTTTGTTTATTGTTTTTTTTTGCTTTATAACAAATTTAATCAGTTATACATATACATATGTTCCCATATCCCCTCCCTTTTGCGTCTCCCTCCCACCCTCCCTATCCCACCCCTCCAGGCAGTCACAAAGCACCGAGCTGATCTCCTTGTGCTATGCGGCTGCTTACCACTATCTATCTACCTTACATTTGGTAGTGTATATATGTCCATGCCGCTCTTTCACTTTGTCACAGCTTACCCTTCCCCCTCCCCATATCCTCAAGTCCATTCTCTAGTAGGTCTGTGTCTTTATTCCTGTCTTACCCCTATGTTCTTCATGACATTTTTTTCCTTAAATTCCATATATATGTGTCAGCATACAGTATTTGTCTTTCTCTTTCTGACTTACTTCACTCTGTATGACAGACTCTAGGTCCATCCAACTCATTACAAATAGCTCAATTTCATTTCTTTTTATGGCTGAGTAATACTCCATTGTATATATGTGCCACATCTTCTTTATCCATTCATCTGATGATGGACACTTAGGTTGTTTCCATCTCCGGGCTATTGTGAATAGGGCTGCTATGAACATTTTGGTGCATGACTCTTTTTGAATTATGGTTTTCTCAGGGTATACGCCCAGTAGTGGGATTGCTGGGTCATATGGTAGTTCTATTTGTAGTTTTTTAAGGAACCTCCATACCGTTCTCCATAAGGATGGAAAGTTCTAACACACACTGGGAGCTGAGGAAGCTGGCCGAGATGTTAGAAGGTGTGCAGTTTGTGTAATCCCTACATGGCTTGATACAGCTGGGTACAGTTTTCTGTGTTCATCTAGTGTTTCTCTTGATAAGTTTGCACGTAAGCAAATACAAAATTCTCATTTTGCTCAAATGATTCCCTAGTATATCAATCATATTGGAATCAATCTGCATTTCAAAACAAGCATTTTAGCACAACTGACTACTAATAGAGACTACCACACCACTGTGTTAGTATTGGGTGATTTAAATCTTAATAAAATATTGAACTTTGTTATTAACAATTTAATCTAGTTATACAATATTTCATCATCCCAATTAGTAAAGATTAATTAGCACAAGAATTAATTAAAACCCTAGCTCTATGTCTTTGATAACAGTCCTTCATTTATTTGCCATAGTTGTCTCTTTTTAGGACTATGATAACACTTAATAAATATAACAAAACATAATTTCTTAAGTTTTAAATAACTGAAGGATCTCTTACAATTTCCAAAAATTGATGCTCTGAATCACAGGAAAATGACTCACTTGATTTTAGATAATAATTTATCTTCCTTCACAAGAAGACCATTGACAAAACACACACACAAATCCTCTAATACTTACATAAACTAAATTTCTTCCCTCTGGTTTTTAAAATATTGAGCTGGCCAAAAAGTTTTTTCAGGTTTGTCCATAAGATGTTACAGAAAGACCCAAATGAAATTTTGGCCAACCGAATGTTTCAGCCTTTATGATGTATTTGACATTTTTATTGACTTACATTCTGGCCTTTCAAATATTATGAATGTGATTTATCTTCCAGGTCATAACTCCTTTATTTGTTTGTGTGTATGTAGCTAAGTGTGTAGCTTTGTGAGGTTGAACTGGTGCCTAAACAAAGGGATTGTCCTCTAGGGATGGCTGGGAAAAAGATATAAAGTAACAGTCAACTGTTCAAAGCTGATGAAATTAATTACTCTCCTAATATCATTCTTCATCAACCAGACTCTCCTCCTGAAATAACTCTGTAAATACCCTCATCTGACCCAATCTAACTCCTCTGGACAATAATGAATCTTTTATTTGTCCATTGAAATTCATGCTTTTTATCAGCAAAATTCCTTTTTTCCTAACATTCCTTCACCACCTTGTTATAAACAAAATCGTTACTTCACCCTGAGACTTCACTTTCTTTACACCTCTCTAATGGTGGCTGTTTTTCCTCTCAAACATATCCCTGTCTAGAGATTGAATAGGTATATTCCTCACTCTCTTTGTCACTTACAAATGACCCTCTCTAGCCTATAAAACCCTTTTGAAAATCATACTTTCCTCTGAAGTCCCCAAGTCTACTCCTCTTCATAACTTGAAGATTTCAGCCCCTGAATCACTGCCACTTTTTCTATTTCTCCTGTCATAGTTCATAATTATTTCAACATTCTTGTAGAGGATACTTCCAATATTTTCACCTCTAATGGTCCTTTCCTTTACCCCATCTCTCACTGTCACATCCAATTATATGCCCTTTACTACCACAACCACAACTTCTACTTCATTCTCTCTGGTCCTTGACTCAATATTTCTTTTAATCCCATTGAGACCATCAGTCTGTTGACCCTACAGTCTTGTCATTGTTACTCACGAGTTTTTGTCTTTGCATTCTTCCCTATTGAGTTTGTATTACTCTCAATTCTATAGTCACTCCTTTGTTTATTCCTTCACTTGAAACTTTCAGGCAAAAGTCTAGTGTAGTTAAGTTCAACTCTTTTCCTATTCTTCACAGGCAGAAGCGTCACAACCAAACTGATTACTCTAACTTTAAAACCATGACCATAACTAAGAACTAACATTAAACTATGTTAAATACTCTCACTCTAAATCTATGAATCTCAAGGGAGTCTTTAGTTCTGCTCAGCAGTTTTCCTATATCTGGTAATCTTTACCTTCCTAATGACTTAAAATAATATGTCATCATTTTTTTCTCCTTAAACCTTCGACCCTACTCTAGCAAAGATGAGCCTGTTGCTCACTAAAGCCATTTCAAATGCCTGGTCATAGTGCTTGGCCTTGTCATTGTTGAGTGGAAACAAGTGACTCATTCTTGACAATGAAATGTGAGTACAATTTATGAGTCACCTGAGGATCAAGGCAGTTAACTTATGTTCCTTTTCTACACTCCACCTACCAGCCCTTCCTGAAATCTGGAAGAAGCCCCATGTTGGAAATCTATGGGAGTCAAATATTGGACAGAGGCTGGGTCCAAGGACCACATGGAAGCAGTCCACCCAGTAGATTAGCTTAAAGGAAACTATACAGACAACTGGTGAGTAAGAAGCCCTTTCCCTGTGTTAAGGCTGTGAAATTTGAGCTTTGATCATTAAAATAGCTTACATTAAATACCCTTATTTTCACAACACCCTCTCCAGTCCTCACACTCAATTGGTAATCTTGCTTTTTAAAAAAAAATTCACCATGAAAAAATAAAAGCTAACAGAAGAGAATTTATATTATCTACTGACATACCTGGGTCTGTACCTATCAACACAGCCTTTCTTTCTTTAAAAATGATCAAACATTTAACTTTCACTTTGTATATATAGGATCAAATCCCATACTTCCTATTCAAGGACTTCTTTCTTGCAGTTAATAATCCTTTCTTGCACCATCAGTATTTCTCTTTATACCTGATACATCAACTTCAGCACTCACTAGATAGTTCTTTTCAGTCTCTTTGGTGAATTCTCACCTTCCCAGATTCTGAATGATAGATGACTCCAGTGATAAGTATTTTGATATCTTATTTTCTGGCTATAGTCACTTCCTAGGTGATCTCCTCCAAAACCATGACTTTAAATACTCTATATTTTTATGACTTCTAAAAAAAATGATCTCTGGCTATAATTTCTTCAGTGAATTCCAGTCTCATATATCTAACTACAGGTATTCAACACAAGGACAACAGTGGAAAACAGGCAACAATGGAATAACCTGTAGTTTTTAAATAGTATTTTAATGATATTAATTTCATACATTTGATAATTGTACTACAGCTAATAACATATTAACATTGGAGAGAATGGAAGAAGGATATAAGGTTTCTTTACTATTTTTGCAACTTTTCTGTAAGTATAAAATTAGTTTAAAATAAAGTGTTAAGAAATTAAAAAGTAAAAATAAAAAAAAATAAAAGTTGAAGAGTTGAAGAAATGCTTCCTGTAAGGGATGACCTTCGTGATGACCTAAAAAATTGGAGGAAATGCTATGGAAAATACTGGAAATACTGGAAAATACTTTTCAACAGTATGAAAAGCTATGAAAAGGCACAAGAAAGAAAATTGGCTGTGCTTCGGAAAGAGCAATTTTTTTTTTTTGAGACCTCCAGGTACACACGTGGGGCATGTTTGTGATGAAAGTGATGTGTTAAGTTGGGACTGTACTGTATTGAAACGAGGAAGAGCAAAATCTTTACTTCTCAAAATATTTCAAACGAGAGGAGACTAAGAACCATCCATCATTCTTGTTCTAAACAAGCTTTCACTGCATGTGAGATGAATTTGATGGCCTTAATAAGTCTTTTGTGTTTTCAGTTTTCACAACTCTATGAACTTGCCTGGTGCTGGGTCTGCTGTAAATGTTCATGATATAAACAAGATTAATTTCTATCACCATCACCTTTGATTTTTACATTCAGTTGCAGTATATACTCCATCACTAAGGAGGAATTTTGCCACTTACTATGTTTCTAACCTTAATTGCCAGTTGTGTGCATATGTGTGTTTGTTTGTTTTCTAACTCACTAATTTTTGACCTTTAGTTAATCTTTGATCATTGTTTTGGGTACAATATAAACACTGAATAACAATGGTATTTCAATTATGAACTCTTGACAGTAGCGCTAATTTCATCTCTGAAATAATACAGAGAAAACACATGGGTGAAGGACGGGAGTGTGTTAGGAAAAGTTACACTGTTAAAACACAGACAGCATCTTTTCTGAATAGCCTCCCCACACAGTGAATTTCAGAAATCGGGCTGATATTATCAGCAGGCTAATAAATCTCTGAGACAGTCAACTTCATAGAAGTCAAAGACTTCTAAGGAAATAGGTACAGTCTTCTATAAGTTATGCATTTGTTTCATCCTGATTTTAAAAATATCTAAGACACAAAATGTCCATCCTGTATATAAATAAAATTTATCACATATTTCAAATACACATATAGAGTTGGAATTTATCTAAAATATTAATTAATGGATCAAATGTTGCCATTTCAAAGAAGTATTATAAGACATAAGATTGAACATATGAGCACACTCTGTGTTTCCTCTCATAGCCATTCATCCACCCAGGAGGAGGACATACATGTCTCAGTGAAAAGTTTTCAAATTATCAACATTGTTGCACATTGGCCCACTGAATGTATATTACATCACTGAATACTCAGAAATGTTAATAACTGAAATAAAATTTATCTTTTTAAAATACTTTTTAAAAATAACACTGTAAGAAATAACAAGATTTGTAGTTTTCCACCTAATCATCAATGACCTGCTCCATGATAAATGGCTTAAGCTGTAAATCAGGTTACATACACCATTAGTTAAGTTTTTTTTAAATTTTTCCTCTGTAGTAAATTTAAAATTCCTAACAAAGAATTATAAATATCCAGGAATAGCAGAAACTGTTTGGTTTAAGAGATGAAATTACAATGAGGAATTATGAATTTAGTCCTTCCTAAGGATTAAGGTTAAATCACACACTAAGACAAGATGCATAACACACTTCAAGGCTGGATATTTGCATATTTCAACATGGCAGGTTGATGTAGAGTGAATTTCTAATATACTCTTGATTCCTTTGTCTTTAGAGAATATTTGTCAGTTTTTATTTCAGAATTTGAATATGAATTTAACAGTGTTCATTAAAAATAATAGTCTTTCATTACTTTCTACAATGAGTAAAGAAAATAACTAATTGGTAAGGAATAATGAAAGTTTCAGTGATTAAGCCATTTGAAACATTATCAGTTTTAAATTACATAAACAAACTGACAAACAACCCAGATGTCCATTTCTGCTAATCTAGCAGGCTAGTTATTTGGATCACCCCTGTGCTGAAACAACTAATAATTCTGGATAAAATACAAAATATATCTCTTTAAAATCATCAGTTATCTGATAAGGATGACAGAGACCTGAGTGGAGAGGGGAGTCAGGGCATAAAAGTGTTTCCCAACAGCGATGCTTTCACCAGAGGTCTCCCAAACCCTTTGAACTTGAATTCAGTTCTTTAAGGCATCACAGCTAGGAGATAAGGCCCAAGAAGAGACCATCAACGTGGGATAGAAAAGGAGCTCCTGTAAACCTAAGCCAGAATTTCTAATGTGAGTAGGAATATGAAATACACTCCTTGGGTACTATATAGGAAATTAATTCCTTTGTAACTTGCTGCCAATTAGAAAGACAATAACAATAAACAAAAACATGTAAAAAAGACTACTGAAAATTTATATTCACAAAGTTCCTCTAATGCAGGTCTGTAGCCAAAATTCACAACTTGTATGATGTCACGAAGCCAAAAATCATAAACTGGAAATCTTGCAAAGTACCTCCAGGTGCTTGGCAGATGCAAAGGCAAACATTACTTTGGAGGAAACAATTTTACTCAAGGTCGTCTAAAATAAATTTCAAAGGAAAAAAAATTATAATAAAAAGGAAACATGAGCAGGAACTGCACACACACACACAAAAAGAGCAGAAATAGACACACAAAACACTTTTTATTATTGCACTAGACAAAGGTAAAAAAAATGAACATAGTTATATGTTTAAAACTTAGAATTATGTGCAGGGATTTATAAACCATAAAAATACTAAACAGAAAATAATAAAATCCTAAATTAAAAATATAATGGTTAGCTTTTACTGAAAATGATATAAAATTAATTAAGCAAGAATTAATGAGCTGAATGGTACAGTGGAATACTTAGGGCCTGAAGGAAACTGGAATAGGGAGGGGTCTTCCAAGTCATTTCATCTATTTTATAATTTTGGTATTGAGTACAGTGGTGGTTTTATTCTTAAAAAAGTACATATATATTTTCTGCATTTTTTTTCCTGGAAGAATTAAATATTTCACAATACAAATATAACTATTGTTGTTAAAGATACTATTATTTTGCACTAAATATTAAAATTTATTTTGAAAAAATTTTATCCTACATTTAAAATATGTTATGCCTATTAATTAAAGGCTATGAAAGATAATGAAAAAAATGTCCACAGTATTCACTTGATAAGGTTTTTATGATCATAGAGGTGGTCTTTTCTGACATCATTAGTTTCACAAAGAAACATTTTCCATATCCTTAATTAAAACAAATATACAAAAAAATCCACAAAGTCATAGATTTTTATCTCATCTTTGCCTTGATATACAGTTAAATTTAGAATAGAAACACACATATTTGTAGTTCCTACACATTTCTTCTCATTGGTTGTTGAAAAATTGCACAATGTAGTTCATTTATATTAAAGTTTTCAAAATTTACTTCAATACTGAATAAAAAATGAATAGTTACTTTTAATATCCACTGTTCTCTTTCAATGGACTGAAGGCAAACTGACATGCAGATATTATTTATATTTTCTAGTCTTCATCAAAGCTCACAAAATAAATTTTAGTTTAGAAAAAAGTGCCTTGAATATATATTAGATATAGGCTAAGTATTGATTTGTATATTAATTCATCTCTCCCTGTTATTAAGGGCATCTATTGTCATGCACAAAGACCATGCTATTATTTTACATTAAAGGTTGTTGGTATATTTTTTTAATTAGATAAATTTCCTATTGTTGTTTCTGCATTCTTTGCGGGCATATTGCTATCAACAGTGTGACTGGATTTATAAGAATCCCAGTAACAAGATAAAGCATTCTTGTTTTCTCACACATACTACAACTCTTAATTATGACTTTGTGGTTTGAGCCTTTTTTATCTTTATAGACAATGCTTACAAATTTCACAAAGTACTTGTTCAGGAACATCCCTATTGGTTTTTGATAATGGTTACTGTGCTCCTGTTGAACATACTGTGATTCAACCCATAACTAAATAACACCATTTGATAATACTTCATAAAGGGAAAGAAACAGAGTCACTAGATCATTGTTTTGATTGTTAGATATGTATTATCATTCTCCATTTCAGCTACCTGTGCAAATCACTGTACTTGTGGATTGTCTTGTCTTTGTGCAAGTAGATTCACATTCTACAATAAAATAAGAGTCCAGTGCTTTAGGTTTATTTTATATTTTAGTCAACCAACTTAGAACCCTTCCTCCATAGATAAGCCTTGAAATTTTAATAGTACCCATGAGAACCAAAAATATATATATGCTACATTCAACATACCAAAACAATAATGGACATATCACTTGAAATATATGAGTCATGACAAACACCTGCTAACTGAATGTTTAGTTGACATTAGCTAATCCATGCAATTTGTGCAGCACATAAAACTATAACTTCTTGAAAATAGGTAATAGTCATGACATAACAATTAATACATTTAAGATTTAGGAAATTATTTAGAGAAAAGGTTTCATTTCTTTTTTCTTCTCAAGAAAATACAATATGAAGATTCTTGATTTACTGCTATGAATTAGTGTGAAGAAATAGTGTTAAGTGTACTTAGATTCAGTGGGGCCAAAGTGAAGACATTGCATGGATTTACACAAGTATGGAGAGTAGAACATAGGTTATGATATTCTACAATCAAAATTATATATCCCTTAGACATTTCTTACCCGCAAATACTGAGAACATCTTGATTTATGTACAATCACGATATTAATTTTGCAATATATTCTATTTATTGACATTTGTTGTAAATTACACTATTTTAAACATTTTTTATTTATTCAAACTTATACCTTTCATATTATCTCTATAATGTGAAACTCTTTCCAGCTATCCTCGGCATCATTTTTTTTTCTTTCTTGTCTTTTTCTCGGCATCATTTTTTACAACTTATTTCAGTCTATGTTAGACCTTTACTTTATGGGACTGCATAATTCAAATGTACATTTTTTTCTGAGATTTCTATTGGATACTCTTATCACAAAAAATGGCATATTTCTTTGTGTTCAAGCATGTTTTGTATATTAGTGAAACTCTGCCAAGTAATTTTTCTCTTTTTGCATTTGCTCAAAGATCAGACTTGGAAGTATAAAGTCTCTATCAACTTTAAATACTAGTTCTACATCATCCTATTTGTGTTTTTTGCTGAAAAAAAATTTATGAAGTTCTGAAAATGTGCTTCTCTTTTAAATTGTTTATTATTTTCTGCAGTGATGTAATAGGGGCAGCATTTAAAGACAATCTTTACTTTTCTAAGAAGAGAATAACTTCTAATCTGAGCCGTACCTGAAAGAATGTATTGCGCCTATTTCCTCAAGCAGCCTTAATTCTTTTTCAAAATCACTTACATGTATATGGCAAATGGGCCTTAGCATTTATAAAATTTTTGTTAGTTTACTAAATGTACAATGGTCTTGAAGTGAAGAGACTTGGGAATTGACCAGATTTCTCAATTCAGGGAATGTTAAAAGATGCATGCATACACACACACACACACACACACACACACACACACACACACACACAGATATCATTTGCATTTTAACCACTGATCCTTCTCCTATATGACCGGACATTATCAAGAAATCAGGATTATTATCATTAGTCTGTGCTTCTCTGCAAACATCAGCTTTATTCATTGTTTCAGCATAATAAATTTCTCAGCTTCTCTAGTCCTCATAATCAATGACTGACTACACATTTATACATCTCATCTCCAGTTCCATGTAGAAGCCATCTTCTCAAGAGAGAATAATTTGTCTTTTAAGACTTCTTCAGATATTCATCTCTTATTTATGCATCATTGAGAGAATAGCAATATCATCTCAATAAAAATTCCTGAGATCTGCTACCATGGTTATTGACAGCAGTAGATTTCCCACAAAAAGGTGTAAATTTTAAGTTTGGTTAAAACCAGAATGTTATTTATTTATTTATTTAAAATATAATTCAGGAATTTCTTTTTTTTTTAATTTTTTTTTATTAGTTTCTGCTTTATAACAAAGTGAATCAGTCATACATATACATCTGTTCCCACATCCCTTCCCTCATGCATCTCCCTCCCTCACACCCTCCCCATCCCACCCCTCCAGGCGGTCACAAAGCACCGAGCTGATCTCCCTGTGCTCTGCGGCTGCTTCCCACTATCTATCTACTTTACGTTTGGTAGTATATATATGTCCATGCCTCTCTTTCGCTTTGTCACAGCTTACCCTTCCCCCTCCCCATATCCTCAAGTCCATTCTCAAGTAGGTCTGTGTCTTTATTCCCGTTTTACCCCTAGGTTCTTCATGACTTTTTTTTTTTTTTAATTCCATATATATGTGTTAGCATACGGTATTTGTCTTTCTCTTTCTGACTTACTTCACTCTGTATGACAGACTCTAGGTCTATCCACCTCATTACAAATAGCTCAGTTTCATTTATCTTTATGGCTGAGTAATATTCCATTGTATATATGTGCCACATCTTCTTTATCCATTCATCCGATGATGGACACTTAGGTTGTTTCCAGCTCCGGGCTATTGTGAATAGAGCTGCAATGAACATTTTGGTACATGTCTCTTTTTGAATTATGCTTTTCTCAGGGTATATGCCCAGTAGTGGGATTACTGGGTCATATGGTAGTTCTATTTTTAGTTTTTTAAGGAACCTCCATACTGTTCTTCATAGTGGCTGTACCAATTCACATTCCCACCAGCAGTGCAAGAGTGTTCCCTTTTCTCCACACCCTCTCCAGCATTTATTGTTTCTAGATTTCTTGATGATGGCCCTTCTGACTGGTGTGAGATGATATCTCATTGTAGTTTTGATTTGCATTTCTCTAATGATTAATGATGTTGAGCATTCTTTCATGTGTTTGTTGGCAGTCTGTATATCTTCTTTGGAGAAATGCCTATTTAAGTCTTCTGCCCATTTTTGGATTGGGTTGTTTGTTTTTTTGCTATTGAGCTGCATGAGCTGTTTATAAATTTTGGAGATTAATCCTTTGTCAGTTGCTTCATTTGCAAATATTTTCTCCCATTCTGAGGGTTGTCTTCTGGTCTTGTTTATGGTTTCCTTTGCTGTGCAAAAGCTTTGAAGTTTCATTAGGTCCCATTTGTTTATCTTTGTTTTTAGTTCCATTTCTCTAGGAGGTGGGTCCAAAAGGATCTTGCTGTGATTTATGTCATAGAGTGTTCTACCTATGTTTTCCTCTAAGAGTTTGATAGTTTCTGGCCTTACATTTAGGTCTTTAATCCATTTTGAGCTTATTTTTGTGTATGGTGTTAGGGAATGATCTAATCTCATACTTTTACATGTCCCTGTACAGTTTTCCCAGCACCACTTATTGAAGAGGCTGTCCTTTCTCCACTGTACATTCCTGCCTCCTTTATCAAAGATAAGTTGGCCATATGTGCGTGGGTTTATCTCTGGGCTTTCTATCCTGTTCCACTGATCTATCTGTTTTTGTGCCAGTACCACACTGTCTTGATTACTGTAGCTTTGTAGTATAGTCTGAAGTCGGGGAGCCTGATTCCTCCAGCTCCATTTTTCGTTCTCAAGATTGCTTTGGCTATTCGGGGTCTTTTGTTTTTCCAAACAAATTTTGAAATTTTTTTTCTAGTTCTGTGAAAAATGCCAGTGGTAGTTTGATAGGGATTGCATTGAATCTGTAGATTGCTTTGGGTAGTAGAGTCATATTCACAATGTTGATTCTTCCAATCCAGGTGCATGGTATATCTCTCCATCTATTTGTATCATCTTTAATTTCTTTCATCAGTGTCTTATAATTTTCTGCATACAGGTCTTTTGTCTCCTTAGGTAGGTTTATTCCTAGATATTTTATTCTTTTTGTTGCAATGGTAAATGGGAGTGTTTTCTTGATTTCATTTTCAGATTTTTCATCGTTAGTGTACAGGAATGCCAGAGATTTCTGTGCATTAATTTTGTATCCTGCTACTTTACCAAATTCATTGATTAACTCTAGTAGTTTCTCGGTAGCATCTTTAGGATTCTCTATGTATAGTATCATGTCATCTGCAAACAGTGACAGCTTTACCTCTTCTTTTCCCATTTGG
The DNA here is from genome assembly GCF_949752795.1 of Hyperoodon ampullatus. Lineage (NCBI taxonomy): Eukaryota > Metazoa > Chordata > Mammalia > Artiodactyla > Ziphiidae > Hyperoodon > Hyperoodon ampullatus. Next base: position 76,988,737 of record NC_136914.1, on the reverse strand, counting down.
ATTCCTTTTATTTCCTTTTCTTCTCTGATTGCTGTGGCTAAAACTTCCAAAACTATGTTGAATAAGAGTGGTGAGAGTGGGCAACGTTGTCTTGTTCCTGATCTTAGTGGAAATGGTTTCAGTTTTTCACCATTGAGTACAATGTTGGCTGTGGGTTTGTCATATATGGCCTTTATTATGTTGAGGAAAGGTCCCTCTATGCCTATTTTCTGAAGGGTTTTTATCATAAATGGGTGTTGAATTTTGTCGAAAGCTTTCTCTGCATCTATTGAGATGATCATATGGTTTTTCTCCTTCAACTTGTTAATATGGTGTATCACATTGATAGATTTGTGTATATTGAAGAATCCTTGCATTCCTGGAATAAACCCCACTTGATCATGGTGTATGATCCTTTTAATGTGCTGTTGGATTCTGTTTGCTAGTATTTTGTTAAGGATTTTTGCATCTATGTTCATCAGTGATATTGGCCTGTAGATTTATTTCTTTGTGACATCCTTGCCTGGTTTTGGTATCAAGGTGATGGTGGCCTCGTAGAATGAGTTTGGGAGTGTTCCTTCCTCTGATATTGTTTGGAAGAGTTTGAGAAGGATGGGTGTTAGCTCTTCTCTAAATGTTTGATAGAATTCGCCTGTGAAGCCATCTGGTCCTGGGCTCTTGTTTGACGGAAGATTTTTAATCACAGTTTCATTTTCAGTGCTTGTGATTGGTCTATTCATATTTTCTATTTCTTCCTGAGTCAGTCTTGGTAGGTTGTGCATTTCTAAGAATTTGTCCATTTCTTCCAGGTTGTCCATTTTATTGGCATAGAGTTGCTTATAGTAATCTCTCATGATCTTTTGTATTTCTGCAGTGTCAGTTGTTACTTCTCCTTTTTCATTTCTAATTCTATTGATTTGAGTCTTCTCCCTTCTTTTCTTGATGAGTCTGGCTAATGGTTTGTCAATTTTGTTTATCTTCTCAAAGAACCAGCTTTTAGTTTGGCTGATCTTTGCTATCGTTTCCTTCATTTCTTTTTCATTTATTTCTGATCTGATCTTTATGATTTCTTTCCTTCTGCTAACTTTGGGGGTTTTTTGTTCTTCTTTCTCTAATTGCTTTAGGTGCAGGGTCAGGTTGTTTACTCGAAATGTTTCCTGTTTCTTAAGGTGGGATTGTATTGCTATAAACTTCCCCCTTAGAACTGCTTTTGCTGCGTCCCATAGGTTTTGGGTTGTCGTGTCTCCATTGTCATTTGTTTCTAGGTATTTTTTAATTTCCTCTTTGATTTCTTTAGTGATCACTTCGTTATTGAGTAGTGTATTGTTTAGCCTCCATGTGTTTGTATTTTATACAGATCTTTTCCTGTAATTGATGTCTAGTCTCATAGCATTGTGGTCGGAAAAAATACCTGATACAATTTCAATTTTCTTAAATTTACCAAGGCTTGATTTGTGACCCAAGATATGATCTATCCTGGAGAATGTTCCATGAGCACTTGAGAAAAATGTGTATTCTGTTGTTTCTGGATGGAATGTCCTATAAATATCAACTAAGTCCATCTTGTTTAATGTATCATTTAAAGCTTGTGTTTCCTTATTTATTTTCATTTTGGATGATCTGTCCATTGGTGAAAGTGGGGTGTTAAAGTCCCCTACTATGATTGTGTTACTGTCGATTTCCCCTTTTATGGCTGTTAGTATTTGCCTTATGTATTGAGGTGCTCCTATGTTGGGTGCATAAATATTTACAATTGTTATATCTTCTTCTTGGATCGATCCCTTTATCGTTATGTAATGTCCTTCTTTGTCTCTTCTAATAGTGTTTATTTTAAAGTCTATTTTGTCTGATATAAGAATTGCTACTCCAGCTTTCTTTTGATTTCCATTTGCATGGAATATCTTTTTCCATCCCCTTACTTTCAATCTGTATGTGTCTCTAGGTCTGAAGTGGGTCTCTTGTAGACAGCATATATATGGCTCTTGTTTTTGTATCCTTTCAGCCACTCTGTGTCTTTTGGTGGGAGCATTTAGTCCATTTACATTTAAGGTAATTATTGATATGTATGATTATATTCCCATTTCCTTAATTGCTTTGGGTTTGTTATTGTAGGTATGTTCCTTCTGTTGTGTTTCTTGCCTAGAGAAGTTCCTTTAGCATTTGTTGTAAAGCTGGTTTGGTGGTGCTGAACTCTCTCAGCTTTTGCTTGTCTGTTAAGGTTTTAATTTCTCCATCAAATCTGAAAGAGATCCTTGCTGGGTAGAGTAATCTTGGTTGCAGGTTTCTCTCCTTCATCACTTTAATTATGTCCTGCCACTCCCTTCTGGCTTGTAGAGTTTCTGCTGAGAGATCAGCTGTTAACCTGATGGGGATTCCCTTGTGTGTTACTTGTTGTTTTCCCCTTGCTGCTTTTAATATGATTTCTTTGTGTTTAATTTTTGACAGTTTGATTAATATGTGTCTTGGCGTATTTCTCCTTGGATTTATTCTGTATGGGACTCTCTGTGCCTCCTGGACTTGATTAACTATTTCCTTTCCCATATTAGGGAAGTTTTCAACTATAATCTCTTCAAATATTTTCTCAGTCCCTTTCTTTTTCTCTTCTTCTTCTGGAACCCCTATAATTCGAATGTTGGTGAGTTTAATGTTGTCCCAGAGGTCTGTGAGACTGTCCTCTATTCTTTTCATTCTTTTTTCTTTATTTTGCTCTGCATCAGTTATTTCCACTATTTTATCTTCCACCTCACTTATCTGTTCTTCTGCTTCAGTTATTCTGCTATTGATTCCATCTAGAGTATTTTTCATTTCATTTATTGTGTTTTTAATTGATGCTTGATTCATCTTTAGTTCTTCTAGGTCCTTGTTAACTGTTTCTTGCATATTGTCTATTCTATTTCCAAGATTTTGGATCTTGGAAATAGAATCTTGGATCAGCTTTACTCTCATTATTCTGAATTATTTTTCAGGTAGACTGCCTATTACCTCTTCATTTGTTAGGTCTGGTAGGTTTTTATCTTGCTCCTTCACCTGCTGTGTGTTTTTCTGCTTTCTCATTTTGCTTATGTTACTGTGTTTGTGGTCTCCTTTTTGCAGGCTGCAGATTCGTAGTTCCCGTTGTTTTTGGTATCTGTCCCCCGTGGCTAAGGTTGTTTCAGTAGGTTGTGTAGGCTTCCTGGTGGGGGGGACTAATGTCTGTGTTCTGGAGGTTGAGGCTCGATCTTGTCTTTCTGGTGGGCAGGTCCATGTCTGGTGGTGTGTTTTGGGGTGCCTGTGGCCTTATTATGTTTTTAGGTAGTCTCTCTGCTAATGGGTGGTGTTGTGTTCCTGCCTTGCTAGTTGCTTGGCATAGGGTGACCAGCACTGTAGCTTGCTGTTCGTTGACTGAAGCTGGGTGCTGGTGTTGAGATGGAGATCCCTGGGAGATTTTCACTGCTTGATATTATGTGGAGCTGGGAGGTCTCTTGTGGACCCGTGTCCTGAAGTTGGCTCTCCCACTTCAGAGGCACAGCACTGACTCCTGGCTGTAGCACCAAGAGCCTTTCATCCACCCAGCTCAGAATAACAGTGAGAAAAATTAGAAAGAAAGAATTAGTAGAAGAAAGAAAGAGAGAGGGAAAGAAAGGAAGAAGGGAAGAAATGAAGGAAGGAAGGAAGAAAGAAAGAAAGGAGGGAGGGAGGGAGGAAGGATGGAAAGAAAGAAGTAAAGAAAGGAGGGAGGGAGGGAGGAATAAAAGCAAAAGGAAGAGTGAATGGAAGAAGGGAGGGAGGTAGGGAGGAAGGAAAGAAAGAAAGAAAGACAGGAGGGAGGGAGGGAGGGAGGAAAGAAAAAGAAAGTGGAAAGAAGAAGGGTGGGAGGGAGGGAGGCAGGAAAGAAAAAGAAAGAAGGAAAGGAGGAGCGGAGGGAGGGAGGGAGGAAGGGAAGGTAGGAAAAAAAGAAAGAGCAGGTAAAGTAAAATAGAATAAAGTATGAAATATAATAGTGTTATTAAAATTAAAAAGTAATTATTGAAAAAAAACACGCACCGATAGAACCCTGGGACATATGGTGGAAGCAAAGCTATACAGAGAGAATCTTACACAGAAGATTACACATACACATTCACAAAAAGAGAGCAGGGGGAAAAATCAAAAATCTTGCTCTCCAAGTCCACCTCCTCGATTTGGGATAATTCGTTTTAAAAAGAGGAAAAGGGCGAGAAGTCTGAAATCTTGCTAAGTCCACCTCCTTAATTTGGGATAATTCGTTGTAAAAAGTGGAAAAAGGGGGGAAAGTCTTAAATCTTGTCCTCAAAGTCCACTTCCTCAATTTGGGATGATTCGCTGTCCATTCATGCACTCCACAGACGCAGGGCACATCAAATGGACCGTGGAGCTTTAATCCGCTGCCTCCGAGGCTGCACAGAGAGATTTCCCTGTCTCTGCTCTCACAACTCCCGGGTCTCAGCCTTGGACCTGGCCCCGCCTCTGCGCGTAGGTCGCCGGAGGGCGTCCGTTCTTCACTCAGACAGGACGGGTTTAAAGGAGCCGCTGATTCGGGGGCTCTGGCTCACTCAGGCAGAGGGGAGGGAGGGGAATGCCCTCTCCTCGCGCACCAGGCAACAAAAGGGAAAAAATCTCTTGCCTCTCCGGTAGCTCCAGACCCTTTCCCCGGACTCCCTCCGGGCCAACACTAACCCCTTCAGGCTCTCTTCCTGCCGCCAGCCCCAGTACTCTCCCTGCGCTCCGACTGAAAGCCGATACCCGAGCCTCAGCTCCCAGCCCCGCCTGCCCCGGCGGCTGAGCAGACAAGCCTCTTGGGCTGGTGTGTGCCTGAGGGCACCGATCCTCTGTGCCAAAATCTCTCCGCTTTGCCCTCCGCACCCCTGTTGCTGTGCTCTCCTCCGCTACTCCGAAGCTTTCCCCCTCCGCCACCTGCAGTCTTCACCCGCGAAGGGGCTTGTAGTGTGTGGAAACCTTTCCTCCTTCATGGCTCCCTCCCACTGGTGCAGGTCCCGTCCCTATCCTATTGTCTCTGTTTATTCTTTTTTTCTTTTGACCTACCCAGGTATGTGGTGAGTTTCTTGCCTTTTGGGGGGTCTGAGGTCTTCTGTCAGCGTTCAGTAGGTGTTCTGTTGGAGTTGTTCCACGTGTAGATGAATTTCTGATGTATCTGTGGGGAGGAAGGTGATCTCCGCGTCTTACTCTTCCGCCATCTTCCTCCGGCCTCCTAATTCAGGAATTTCTGACACAAAGCATGTGACTTTGAAATATGGGTATCTGGAGAAACTGATGAAATGTGAATGAAGTTTTTGTTCTAATTTAAATTTGGATTAAATTTTCCTTTAATGTAACTCTTATTCTTAAAAAATCCCTGAGAAATAGATAATTGTTCTAAATTGTTTTTTATGCTACTCCAATCAATTAGAAAAAAATGTATACTAAGAAATGGTCCTATATCAAGGAATTAAGCAGAAACATGTTCTAAGAGTTTGGTCTTCTATTCATTAAATGAATGAATGTGGTCAAAACAGAGAGTGAATTATTACAGTCTAAGTTGGTACCTGCCTTTGTCAATTCCCAGCATTTTATTCATAAAGCAAGTAAAACTTGAAAATCCTACTTTGCAATAGAATACTGTATTTTGTAATATTGTATCAATGTTTGGGTGAATTTAGGTAGGATGGTTGTTTGGGAATGTGATGGGGATTAGGTATTGAGATTTATGTAATTGAGAAAGAAGATTACATGTTTTTAATATCACCTCACTAGGAGAAGAAACTAGGAGAAGAAACTATTGAGAAACCAGTCTTGGGAAAGTGATAATCGATGTCATGGAAAATAAATTGGTTGAGAACAGCTTGATAGTTAAAAGCTTTAAGTGATTCCTCAGCTCAGCCCTCAGTGGGATGCTTTCTTCATTCAATGACTAGATGAACTCATCTGATGTGTATCACTTAATGCAATTTGAATTAGGAAATGCTTTGATTAGACAAGAGACAAGAAGTAAGGGATGAGAAGCTAGCCTTATTCCTTTCTGTAAAGTTCGAACATAGATGAGCATTAAGAGGTAAATTGACTGCTTTTTAGACTTGGTAAAAATTTTAAGAGTGGATAAATTGCAGAGTCTCCGATAATGTCTATCTATCTCATTAAGGATAGCATGTTAGGTTATCATGTCATTCTGGAAGCAAACTAAGATTTTAAATAGGCCCAGACTAGTTTTTTGATACATTTCTGCACACTATATTACTGTCACTACAGATGTGAAGGGATTTCTTTTTTTCTATTTGAATTGTATTTTATTTATTTTTTATACAGCAGGTTCTTATTAGTTATTTTTTATGTATTAGTGAATATATGTCAATCCCAGTCTACCAATTCATCCCTCCCCCAACCCCCTGCTTTCCCCCCTAGTGTCCATACACTTGCTCTCTACATCTGTGTCTCTATTTCTGCATTGCAAACCAGTTCATATGTACCATTTTTCTAGATTCCACATATATGTGTTAATATATGATATTTGTTTTTCTCTTTCTGACTTACTTCACTCTGTATGACAGTCTCTAGGCCCATCTACATCTCTACAAATGACCCAATTTCATTCCTTTTTTATGGCTGAGTAATATTCCATTGTATATATGTGCCACATCTTCTTTATCCATTTGTCTGTTGATGGGTATTTAGTTTGATTCCATGTCCTGGCTATTGTAAATAGTGCTGCAGTGAACATTGGGGTACCTGTGTCTTTTTGAATAATGGTTTTCTCTGGGTATATGTCTGATGTGAAGGGATCTCTAACCAAGCATTTGGTGGTACTTAAAGATGACAGCACAATACCCTGAGATAGAGGTTACACTTGGTTATCTTTATGAGAAAACATAAAGTAAATTTGAATCTTACTATACATTATTGCATAATAAACTTGTACTATTGAGCTATACAAATTTAAAATTATTATAGCTTTCTAGAGAATTGAACTATGTATTAATTCATTTCTCTCATAAATCCAACCCAATATTGATTAAGCAGTTGCCACTTACTAAATTCACCTTATAGTTGTAATTTGAAGTCCTGGTAAGAACCTCCCTTATTATGTGACTGCTACTGTGATAGTACACTGGAGAAAATAACTTTTATATCCATTTTCTAATATTTCCTTCATCATTTATTATTATTCTTATAGAAATAAAAATAAGTTATTTGACAGCATCCATGGTTTTGTTGCTATCTTATTAAATAAGGTATAATTACAAAAAAAGTGAAGCAAAGAAGCAAGGATAAAGACAAGAATACATGATATGTAAACGTAGAGAATGATTATAGGTGAAGCACAGAAATGAAGAAAAGCAGAAAATGAAGAAAAATATCTTGTTTCTTTTCTTAAGTGCATGGAGATTTATGAATAATACTTAAACTCAAATTTTTCTTGCTGAATATATTATACTATATTAATAAAGTGTTTTCTACCACCAACATTGTATATAAATTGCTCAGAAATTTTATTGTAATTGCAGAATAGAGACTCTAGTATAAGGGCTCATTGGTTTTGGCCTACTATGCCTTTTCATCTTTAAAATTATGATGCATTTCAACTATAGAGAAAAGTATAAGAAATGATGTAATGAAAACACTACCCAGCTTACTTCTATTTTGTCATACTTCTTTTGGATTAATTTTATAGGAGTAAAATTGTGTAAATACAATTCAAAATATTTATGTATTCCTCTCCATCCCAACTTATCTCTCGCCAGAAGTGGTCGCCCTCTAGAATTATGTATTTATTATTTTTCTATGCATGTTACTTTCACTTTTTTGCCATTACAACACCTTTGCAATGAATATGGCAGTCCCTGTCTCCTTAGTCATGTGATTAGGGAGGTCCTTCAGGAATTCATGTGGAATTTGAATTGCTAGGTAAGAAATGTGTAACTTTAATCTCACCAGAACTTTCTAAATTGCTTGCACTTTAAAAATATTCAACAAATATGTATTGAACACTTACTGTGGGCTAGGCACTTGTCATGGTTCTAGGCATATAGTTGTAAACACAAAAGAAAATTGTCCCTGACTTCATGAAACTTACATTCATTGATTAAACAAATTTACACCCACCAATAGTGTATCAAAGTTCTTTTTTATCCTTTCTAATGCCTAGTGCTGTCAAATTTTTATATTCATTTATTTTTTTATACTCATGAGTGTGAAATGTTATATCATTATTTTAATTTACATTAACAGATTTCTTTGACCCTGAGAATTTTAATAAAGTCATTGACAACATGAGTTTCTTTCTTTATGAATTGTCTGTTAACAACTATTAATCACATGGAAATGAGTTATTTAATATACAAAGAAAAGTAGGTTGAGAAAAAAAGAAATTTGGAACCAAACCCTGAGGCCCTCCAATATTCAAAAGTAAAAAGAAGCAGAGGTAGCAAAGAGAATGAACATGAAATACCCTATAAAGAAGGAGAAAATTTAGAAGAGTATAGCATCTTAGAAGTCTAGAAATGTGAGTTTTCCAAAAAGTAAAGACTGATAACTATAACAAATATCGCTGAGAGGTAGAGGAAGAAATAGATTACACTATGTTCACTGGATTACATATCTAAGGGACCACTAAATATCATTGTTCCTACTTCCTTAAATATGTTTATTGTCTTCTTTTATTTCTCACCCCTTCTTACATAGTTTTTATGATTAATTTTCTAAGTGTTATCACTTCTCTTGCCTGCATTTAATTATTCCTCAGTACAGTATACACAGCATACAATACAAATTCCTTATGTAGTGTATAAGAATTGCTATGTTTTACTCCCCACATATCTATCACCTTTTAGATTCCTTAAGCTCTAACTCTACTAAACTATTTTTAATTCTTGCTATATGGTCATACTAGTATTCATGCTCCCATACATGTGAATTTCCTTGCTCAGTAAAACTTTTCCTACAAGGTGTTCAAGATTATGAATTCTTCTGTGGAACCTGCAGAAATACCTGAAAGTCACTAGCCACTTCTGGCTGTGGATTTTAGTTTTTCAACTTTACTAACAATCATTCCGTCTTCTTAACTGAATATTTGCTATATTCCAGGCATTCTACAAAGCATTCATGTATATTATTACTGCATTGATTTTATCACCATGAGGAGTGGTGATGAAGAAACTGTTCTTAGCAAGGTTAAGTAATTTCCTCCAGGTTACTGTGATAAGACTTTGATTCAAACCCAGATCTCTGTGTCTATAAAACCCATGTCTATTATGACGGGAGCTGTGTAGATATAAAGATGTGTTACTTGCTGCCTCTCCATAGCTAACTCTTAACACCTAGTTGTGAAATGAGGCCATTTATTCTTATTTATTTATTTATTTATTTGTTTTTAATTTTTATTGGAGTATAGTTGATTTACAATGTTGTGTTAGTTTCAGGTGTACAGAAAAGTGGATCAGTTATATATCTATCTATCTATCTATCTATCTATCTATCTATATCCACTGTTTTTTAGATTCTTTTCCCATATATGCCATTACAGAGTATTGAGTAGAATTCCCTGTGCTGTACAGTAAGTCTTTACTAGTTATCTATTTTATAAATAGTAGTGTGTATATGTCAATCCCAATCTCCCAATGTATCCCTCCACCCCTTTAAATTAAATATTATGCCACTAAAACTGAGGAAAAAATGGTGCCCCTGCACATAAATCACTTCATGTCACTAAGTTGTTTCATAGATCGGCTACATCCATTACCTATTTAAGGCAGGACCCCCTTTTTCCCCAACATAAGCCACAAATTCATGGAACTGGCAATAAAAGGAAAACATTAACAGACTGATTGGCTTAAGTCTAGGAAATACTATGACTTTGGTAAATTACTAGATCATTAATGACCACAACCACACACACAGACACACACAGAAAAATATATACACAAATGTGTCTAAGCTCCACTAGGACCTAGCTCTAGCTAGGTCTTTGTCTTCACCTATAATTTCTATAATAGCTTGCTTACTAGAGTCACATCTGGGAGTTTCTACCACTTTAATGCATCTTGCACATGGAAGCCAGCTTAAACATTGCTTTCAAGTTGCCATTTCCTTCCCCCTAATGATTCTTCATTGTGAGTGAAAGAAAGTTTATACTCATTAATGTGGATAATGACCCTTCAAAACTATGCTTGAGCCTAGTCTTACATCTCTCACTGCTTCCATACTAAAGAAACACTGACTTGTTAACTCTCCTTAAACAAAAAATCTTGAACTTTTCCACCCATTTGGTTTCATTGAGACAATTGTCACCCCTTAAAAATATTACCATTTATTGTCTTCGAAACTACACCTACACAGATAAGTTTAAACATTTCTCTTCTCTATTTTTTTTCTTTTTAATCCCTAACCACAGTGATGCCTCCCTTATGTAAACTTGTATATGTATTAATTAGTGTTAAAGCAAAATATTAAGTTAATTGAGATAAAAGAAGTATATTCTTATCATAACTGGTATGAATATAGTTATGGATTTTAAATTATTTACTTATTTATGTAGATACATAGATATCTATTTACTTATTGAGAACCTATTCTGTGCCAAATGTTGACCTGTAAGAAAAATGTCATGTTCAATATGTGGACATAATTATTTGCATTCTGTCTCATCTCTAATTCTCTCTGTATACTGTATATAGATATACAGATGGATATATATAGCTGATAGATAGACACACAAGTGAATATATAAATATATATATGTCATATACCATATATATTTATTTTTACATGGAAATATATTTCTTTATGCTCCATATGCCAGTTGTTCTAGCAACAAATATAGCCAAAATACTGTCCATAAAAATAGTAAAAGTTTAGGAGGTAGAAGGCTGGGGCACAATGAAATATACAGACAACAATCAGCCAAATTGCTCTTTTGAGTTTTAGTTTACTCATCTGTAAAATGGGATGGATATTCTTTTGTGTATTTGTGACAAATAAATGATATATGTGAATTGGCTTTGAAAACTTTGAAGCACAATGTAATAAGCTAATAAAAATTATATTATTAAACACATGCACATGCAAACACACACACACAAAGATTCTAATCAAATATGATAATGATGAAAATCTCTCCATTTTCAACCTTTTTATGTTACTGTCAAACACACTTTCATTTCCCATGCAAAATGCATTATTTCTTACAGTGTTGCTGTGTTGAAACGAATTATTTTACTTTAGAATTTTTTCTACAGTTCTCTAACCTTACTATTATAGTACGTATCTGCTCTAATACTTTAGTACTAAACATTTCAGCATAGGAAAGTAAAATTTATTGTAGTTACTCCAGACTGATGACCCTTCATGGATGCAATTAGTAAAAACACTGACTATGAAGAGATTCAAATTTCAATCTATTTCACTTTAGCATTATCGTTATTCTAGTTGAATTCTTTTAATGAGGGAAGATGTTTCAATATGATTTTTCTATACCATACAATACAACTTTTTATATATTATACCATATACTGGACTAGACTAAATTTAATATATGATAATAATGCAAAATACATTTAAAAATATTCAGGTACTGAAACATTACCAATATGAAGAAATCACATTTAATTATTTAGATCAGAAAAAGTAATATGCAGAACAATTCAAACAATTTAAGTAAGATCCTTAATTTTAGACAATAAAAATATTTATTAAGCAATATTAGGTTTCTTACATAATGATTGAGGCAACTAGGGTCACTATGCTTGCTAAACTTGTAGAAAAATGTCACTGAATTATTAAGACATGAGAGCAGTTTCGTATAAACTAGGGCAGCTATCAATGACAGGAATACACAAATATAGCTTCTATTTCCTACTCTCAATCCATGATATTAGACTTGAACAAATGTCTATTTGTTTGTCTATTCAAACATATTTATGTTTGAATAAATATGTAGGTCATTTGAAAAAAAGTATGTGATTTTGTTATTATTTCAAAGGAGGTGGGGTCCTTTTCATTGTGTTTCTTAAGTGACTTGATTACTTTCCATTTGATGTATTAATAAGAGAACTTTTTTCATTCCAGGTGAATACCATATGAAATCTTTGTATTTAAGTTAAAAGGTATACACCCCAATGTTCATTGCAGCATTATTTACAATAGCCAGAACATGGAAACAACCTAAATGTCCATCAATAGAGGAATGGATAAAGAAGATGTGGTACATATATACAATGGAATATTACTTAGCCATAAAAAGGAATGAAATTGGGTCATTTGTAGAGATATGGATGGAACTAGAGACTGTCATACAGAATGATGATTCACTTCATTGTACAGCAGAAAGTAACACAATATTGTAAACAATTATACTTCAATAAAAAAAAGGAAAGAGAAAAACAAATATCGTATATTAAATATATATGTGGAATCTGAAAAACATTGGTATAGACAATCTTATTTACAAAGCAGAAATAGAGACACAGATGTAGAGAACAAACATATGATACCAAGGCGGAAAGGGTGGTGGTGGGAGGAATTGGGAGATTGGGATTGACATATAAACACTATTGATACTATGTATAAAATAGAGAACTAATGAGAACCTACTGTGTAGCACAGGGAACTCTACTCAATGCTCTGTGGTGATCTAAATGGGAAGGAAATCCAAAAAAGAGAGGATATATGTATACACATAGCTGATTCACTTTGCTGTACAGTAGAAACTAACACAACATTGTAAAGCAACTATACTTCAATAAAAGTTAAAAAAAAAAGAAAGAAAATGTCATCAAGATCATTTAAGGGGCAGGTCACAAACTGGTGGACCATGGCCATAATAAACAGATTTTTTTTTTCACTTTTAGTGTTTGTGGTCAATGGTAAAATTGAGGATAATACATATAAAGATCATCATCCTAACAAATTGTCCTAGAAATATGAAACTGGCAAGACTAGATTCATGTCCCTCCATCATCATCATTGTCATAATAGCTATCAATTATAGAGCTTCTATTTTTCAGTTATAGTGTCAATCCCATTGCAGGTATTGTTTATTTTAATCTCTATAGCCATCCAATAAGGTAAGATAATTATTATCACCTGAAGATTAAAGAGAACTAACTTGCCTACAAATACACATGTTGTAGAGGATAGAGCCAAGTCTCAAACTAATATAAATGTGACCCATCGGGCTTCTCTGGTGGCGCAGTGGTTGGGAGTCCACCTGCCGATGCAAGAGACATGGGTTCGTGCCCCGGTCCGGGAGGATCTCACATGCTGTGGAACGGCTGGGCCCGTGAGCCATGGCTGCTGACCCTGTGCGTCTGGAGCCTGTGCTCCACAACGGGAGGGGCCACTGTGGTGAGAGGCCTGTGTATCACACACAAAAAAAAGAAAAATAATGTGACCCATCGACCCTTTGGGCACAGGAGTACCTGGCCTGTTTGTAATCTGCCTTTGCCCTGCAGTTAGTCCCGGTTTACCTCAGTCTGCATATGCTCAGCTTTCCTCATTATTGTTATTGGCTGGACAACATGGACCTTTAAACTGATGAATGCTTAGGCTTATGATCCTCTCATTTTATGAAAAATAAAACTGAAGTTAAGGAAAGTTAACCATCTTAGGTTGTAGGAATAATAAAGATGTGGGCTTCTTTCCATCTTTATATTTTAACAGCTGACCCAGAGCCCAGAACAGTGATGTTTCTCAAATATGACCGACTGACTCATTGAAAGAATAGCAAGTGGCTCTAGGGAATAGTTAATACTGGATTTGAATGCAGTGGCCTCTGTATTTTTGGTCTCCATATTTGTCAAATAATGAAACTGTAGTAAATTGTTAAGAAATAGCATTTTTTAATATCAACACAGTTTGAGTCATTTTTATAAGTGCTTTATTTTATGATCTTATGAAACTTTAATAGTACAGACACATTCTGAGGTAAATGTTATTATTAACCCATCTGACAGATAAGTAAACTAGCATGCTGATAGGGTAAGGAATTTATCTAAAGTCACACGTCTAGTGAGTGGCTTGACCAGGACTGAGTTTAAACCTGATAACTATGGCTCCCAAGTTTCCCAAATACTCATTTTATTTCTTGTTATTAGCTTTTTCATTCTGCCTAGAGCAAGTTGTTGCTTATAGTAGACATATCAATAGTTTGAGTAGACATTCTTATATATTGTTCATCAAAATTTAGAGAATATCTCTATGTTAATTCGGCTGTTCTGAATACTTTTCTAATAAATTTAAGCAAAACTAATAAGAAGGAAAAAAAGCGTGAATTAGATTTAAATAAGATTTAAATGAATGATGTTGCTATATGAATTATGTATCAATCATTTAGAAGCTAGACTGAAGAGCTACATGGCAGAAAAAAATAATGGTAAATTTTAAATGCAGCCAAAGAGTAAGTCAATATAAATAGAACTTAACAGGATAATAGATAAATACAATGAAAAAATCAATAGTATGAGAAAAGCTAAATACCAGATGAAGCATAAGAATGAGAGGGATTACATAATATGCATATGGAGATGAAGAAATCAGTCCAGAAAAAGCACTATGCTAGTTAGCCACATAAATGATTGATGATGCAGAATAGACTTAACTCAGGACTATCATGGTAAACATAATTTCAAAATGATGCTTTCTGTATCCCAGTCATTGTACCTTTTTTGTTGTTGTTAACTCTTGGAAAAGGCAAAAGGACTAAGTAAGGGTTAGCACACCAAAGAAAGCCTCTAGACCCATAAAGAAAATTAAGGTCCTAGTGAAATATTTCTCCCTAATTTCAAAATTGGAATGGAACAGGAAAACATGATTAAGTAAGTATTGACCTAAAGTGAGAAACACAATGACTAGAAGTCCATATAAGTATCAGAGAAACTGCCTATGAAAAAAAAGAAAGAGAAGACATAGAAAACAAAAGATAAAGATGTTAAGATGTAAATAAGATGTAAGTAAGCATGCTCTCTTAAAAATATCTTTAGATGCAAAATGTAAAAATATCAAGAATTCAAGAGGCAAGGGCAAGTTTATTATATACAATTTTAAAAATAAACATCATAAAATGATTCAGCTTGGTACCATGTTTTGAAGATAAATGAACACTGATTTTCTTTAGGCCTTGGTAGCATGTAGGTAAAAAAGAGATCACATTGTATTTTATACCCAGCTTCTTTTGACTCTGCTCCCAACTACATTATTTCAGTATGGCAATGCTCCTTCCTATATCCTTCATGGAGCTGGTGATAAACACCACATGCTTTCCCTCCCATTGTCCTTTATGTGAATCTCTTTTTTCATTTAAATCAAATCAGACTTAATGGTGTATAGATATGGATATATGTATATGTATAGATATAGATATAGATATATGAATTTGGTGGGTTCATGAATGTAGACATATCTAAATGTCAGCTGAGGCTCAGCCAGAAGCCTCATACAAAAACAACACTGCATATTAACACTGTGAGTCCTTTCTCAAAATGTCTTATTTTCTCCCTATTTTTCCTCCACCTTCTTTCTTTCTCCTCCTTTCTTTTTCATCCTTTTCCTCCCCTTCATCTTATTTCTCCTCTTCCTATTTCTCCTTCTACTCCTCATACTTCTTTTTGTAAAGTATATAATTTCTTCACTTAAAAATTATGTCATGGGGACTTCCCTGGTGGCGCAGTGGTTGAGAGTCCGCCTGCTGATGCAGGGGACACGGGTTCGTGCCCCGGTTCGGGAAGATCCCACATGCTGCGGAGCGGCTGGGCCCGTGAGCCATGGCCACTGAGCCTGAGCGTCTGGAACCTGTGCTCCACAACGGGAGAGGCCACAACAGTGAGAAGCCCAAGTAGCACAAAAAAAAAAAAATTATGTCATGGTACCAAGTTTTATCCTGCATTTTTGGCTCACTGTGAAGTGCTGGTGATATTTATGATTATGGGCGATTCACAAAGTAACAAGGGTCAGGACTGTGTTTGGCCCATTGTTGAAAATAATAGACACTAGTAAGAAATCATTAAACCTGGCAAAGTAGTCCAGGATCTAATCTTTTCCAAATTGTAAATAATGACAGAAATAGTCATATGAGTTTTAATATGTTAATTAAAATACTAGCAACTTTTAGAAACAAAAAATTTATAAAAGAGTAGATTCTAGACTGAATAATTTACAGACAGCCCATGTGAATTTTTTTTTTTTTGAGTTCATCTTCATATTTCAATGGCATTCAGCACACTTAATACCAGATGCTTAAAAGAAATCAAGAGAAAAATTCATTTTGAGGTTTTGGACAAAGAAGAAAATGGCAATATGCAGTTCCTTTTCCCTGGTCCCAAAGCCAAGGAAGCTTTTATTGTCTGGATGTTTGTTAATCCCAAGAGTACTCCCAGTAAACATTATAAATACTAATCTCCATCTCAGAGACTGGCTCTTGGGAATATAAACTTCAACAAATTTCTTTTTAGTTGTTTTGTCTTTCTTTTTTTCCCCTTTGTTGTATTACTTTTTAAAAATATAAGATAATGTATCATATCACACACACATATCTCTGTAGGCATCTAAAATATTATGCTCACATTTTATTTTTTGTTTGTTTACATATGTAACCACGGTGACATTATCACTAACATAATTCCCAATAAGTCTTTGATATAACTTAATATAACTCTATAATCAGATTTTAGCAACTATCTCAAAAATGTATTTTTAACTTTAGCTTGTTTTGTTTGTGATTTTGATACTCAGTTGCTCGAGAGCCTTGTTTTGAAAGTATTTACATTCTGACCTGACTTTACATTGTGTAAGAAAATTATTTTGCCTTTTAGGAACTCAAAAATATTGTTTAAATTAATTAAACAAGGAGGCCATTATAGTGAGGTGGTTCTAACGCCATGGCAGCCTAAGTAAACAAACCAAAATCTAAGCCTGTAGCATCCTCAAGGTTACAAAATTGAAACCTAAGGACAACTGATCATCAACAACCAACTAGGCTTTAAGCTATAGCCAGTCAATAGTTTCCTTACTTTGCTTTCATCTACTCTCTGTAAGCATCTCTCCCTAAGCTCCTGTTGGTGGAGGGCTCCTAATCACTTCTGGTTTGGTGTTTTCAGATTCTAAATGATTTTTGCTCAAACTCTTAAAATTTTTAATATGCCTCAGTTTCCCTTTGATCAACATGCACTTAGTTTTTACTCTTGTCTTTCTGCTACAGCATGTCCTTCAAAATCTAATTCTACTTAATCTTCTAAAAATGTGAGGTATTATATATTCTCCTTTAATTTCCTTTTCCAATTGTACTGAGTTGTGAGAAATATTATGATTATTATTATTATTTTAAAGATCTTTATTGAATTTGTTACAATATTGCTTCTGCTTTTATTTTTTTTCCTTTTTTATGTTTTGGTTTTTTGGCCCCGAGGCATGTGGGATCTTAGCTCCCCAACCAGGTATCAAACCCGCACCCCCTTCATTGGAATGCGAAGTCCCAACCACTGGACTGCCAGGGAAGCCCTGAGAAATATTATTTAAATTGCCTTAGTATGATTGCTACTTCCTTGAATTCTACAGTGACACTGACATGTAATATCGGAAAAGTACAACACCTAAGTAGATATATAAGAAGTTTAAGAGTGCCACTGCTAATTTTAATTTCACTAGAGCCCAATGTTGAGCAATTTCATGAAAGATAAATTAGATTGTTTAGTACATCTTTGTTATGGCAATGCACCAGACGAAATGATGACTATTTTTTGCAAAAGGAAGTTAACCCCAAAGATTTGAATTTATATTTAATATTTAAAGGCTTATGAAATATAATGGCAGCTATATTTAACAGTAAGGTATGAATTAATAGATGGCAGACATAAGTGTTAGGTCAGCAGAGTTGTAACCTGAGAACATTTTAAGGTTCCAGACCCTTAAAGCAGATTTTTCAAACACTATTCATGGCTATTTATCTGAACTATGTGATAAAATTAATTTACTTGCCTTGTGTTTGTTGACAGCATTTAGGTTTGAATTTTTAAATGGACTTACAGTCTTGTGATTGGATTTGCACTTTCAACACTTCAATGACATTATTTGACCATGTCCATGCTTTACATTATATGTGAATTCAAATTAATATATTTTCCACAGTCTATTAGTTTTAAATTCTTGGTCAAGGCCATAATCTCATGGAAAGACATTAATTTGGAAACACATGTATAGCAATACTTGTAAGTAGGGAATATAAATATTTAGTAGGAAAAGCAGCCAATAAAATAGACATAGTATCATAAGTAAATAGTGCTTTTCTTTGTAAGTTAAGAAACCTTACAATTTTAATTTAATATATTTTTAATTATCATGAATACACATATAAAATTTTAATACTAACATGGTTTCAATTGCTACTTAGCAATTGTGAAAGTATTTCGAGAAGAAATTTACTTGGAATTTAAAGTTAAAAAATAGATATTAAGAAAAATACTAAAAAATTAATTAAAATATTAATACAAAACATAATTTGACACTGTGAGCACATTTCATTAACAAATGAATCTTTCAATTATACTTATTATTCATTAGCTGTAAATTGGAAGAGATAATCCCAGATTATGGAATTAAAACTAAAATGCTTCAACAATGACAGTGTAACATTCAAAAGGTCATTTATATAAATCTAAATATGTATCACAAAATTATGTTAAAATTCCAGGAATTATAACTGCCTCACAGAAAAGGTTTAATATAGCCATAAAACATATAATTTATTCTAAAATAAGTGCTTCAAATGGTAAAATTGAAATAAAAACTGGAAACAGTATGTGAATGTAGTTCATTCTGATTATAATGCAATATAAAACATTGTGAGATAAAGTTGATAATTTGGATTATCAACGTATCTTTTAAAAATATGCAAATAAATCATGCTTAGGAAATTTTATAATACTATTTATGATCCCATTAGTAAGTCAAAGTATAAAATAGAATGTTATAACATAAGGAAATGGCCTACAAATTTTAATATGATTTCATCTTTCTTTACCAATGATAGTTAAAGGAACCAAAAATGAATGCAAAAATTTTAAAAACAACATTAGAGTAAAGCATATATATGGATTTAACAATAGCAGCAATTAATTTTTATTTGAAAGAAATAAAAATAGATATATACAGACAATTGAGTATTTATTTTCAAAAATTTTATTTTTGAAACAAAAAATAAATGACTCAATACTTATATTCTAAAAAATAGAAAAAATGACTTTTAAATACATAAATTGCTAAAAATTCTCTTTAGCTACCACCTGTTTCTCAGTTCCTGTTTAAGAAGAATAAGAAGGAATGGAAGGAGGTCACTGTGTAGTCTACACAAAGAAGCGGGGAGCTATGCTCCACCTCCTTAATGTTGTGGTATCTACATACATCTGTAGAATTCTGCATGGGGAATTTGTCCACCATTTATTTATTTATTTATTTATTTATTCAATCTTTTTATGTTAATAGAACCCCATGCGTATTTATTTTATATTTTGAGATATAATCCAATGCCACTTTATTTCGTTGCTAAATTTTACCAGCTCTGCCCACTGGGAGCTCTTTAGTTGGCTCCTGAGTTCCTTAGCTATATTCCCATCATTTTGTGTGTGTGTGTGTGTGTGTGTGGTATATGTCTGTTTAGTACTTCTTTACTTTTTGGCACTACAGAATGTTCTAGGCTCATCTTACATATTTTCTGCTGAGTCCTAAGATCAGCTGCTTCTCAAAAAAACTCTGGTTCCTTTATTGGAGAATGATATTAGGCCAAGATTTACTTCTGCTTGTTTTTGTAAATGAAGATTATTGGAGCAGAGCTAGCTCTTTTGTTTATGTAATGTCCATGGTTTTCATGCTTGGTTGCACAGAAACCGTATAACCCTCAAACCCCCAAATATTTACATTCTCACTCTTTACAGAAGAAAATTTGCTGACCCTGCTGTATTACACAATTGCTGGCTTAAAATAAAAACCTCAATCATTAACCATTTGTCTGGTCTTTATAAAGTCAAAGAGAATTGAAATTTATTTTGTTATTGAACTTCTGAAAAAACTAATTTTTATCATTATAAAGATAATATTAAACATGTCTATCATACAAGTCGTATAGGCTTTTCTTGCAAACATAAATTCTAAAGATTATTAAAAGAAAAATCTCAGCTTGCACTATAAGTGAAATATATTGGCTTTATTTTAATGTTTATTACTTTCTGATACCGTACTTTGAACTTATGAAAGGTTTTATGAGATAATACTCAGACAAATGACATTTTAAAATTTAATTTTAAAATAACCTCTTTATTTTTATTAATTTTATACTTGTGGTGAAAATGTTTTTTGTTGAATTAAAAAAGATTCAAGAGTAAGTAATGGATGCTTCCAATTTAGATATCAATTTAACTTTCTAGATTTTAGCCACAAACTGTATAAATAGATAGCAATTAAATTTCTAACCCCATTTTTGTCTGCCTAACATATTTTTCACATACACATGATTCCTCATTTGTAAACTGACAAGTGCCAAAATAAACATTTTTAATAAACTTCTTAATTACTCTATTGTTTGTTCTAATAAACAAGCTAGTGTTACTTTTGCTATTTTTGAAATCACACAAATATTTTTAATAACTCTATGCAACCAATTAGTCTTCTGTTTTCTTCTCAATTTTTCCTAGCTGGTTTGTTAAAGGTGGCATATATTGAATTATATGTCTAACATTTCTAAATAATAAAAAAAGACTTGTTATAAAACAGATAAGTTTTTTTTTTACAAAGCTCAGAATTGTTAAACATAATTCAGCATGTAAAGGGAAAATGTTTTAAGATAATTATGTAATTTTAATAAAGATTTATAGTTTCTCAGAAATAACAGTTTAAAATTATTTCTTGTCTCACTATTTGTTAAAATATGAGATTCATAGACTTAAATAATCAATTTGAGGTTCACATTTTTTCTCAGTTCTATTTGTTGTTACTCCTAGTAGAAAAAAGATATTCAGCAGTAGATGGTCAGTCTAAAATATTAGTGACACGTGGCAAGTATTTCAGGAAAGTCTGGTTCAAAAGACCATAAATTTATTTTTCTGTTATTTATAAAGACAAAAGACAAAAAGAAAAGAAAAGCATATTTAACAGCCTTTTTTTTTTTTCTTCCTGTAGTATGTATTTCATAACTAAGTGGGTCTATGGTTAGGGAGTAAAATTAAAGTGTCCCTCTGTGAATATATTGGATTTGCGTTTTCCAGCTATACAAGCTTCCTTCTCAGTGGTCAAGTGGAGTCTGAAAGTTTGATTTTTTTTTTAAATTGAAGTAGAATAGATTTACAGTGTTTCAGGTGTACAGCAAAGTGATTCAGTTATACATATATACATATATATATATATATATATATATATATATATATATATATTCTTTTTCAGATTCTTTTCCATTATTGGCTATTACAAGATATTGAATACAGTTCCCTGTACTATAGAGTAGGTCTGATTTTTTTTAATGTATCAAAATGCTCAATTAATTAATCCCCTTCCCATATATCCCACTTCATGAAATTACATGATAATTTTTGCAAATACACAAATTACATTCAAAGTGCCTGACAAATAATCAAACTCACGTTTTTAGATCTGTATGTCAAAAGTTCTTTTTGACTGCATACTGGAATCCTGATAGTTAATTGACATATTTGAAAAAAAATAACCTTATTAAAAAACTGTGTTAGTGGAATTATCAGTCTGTTTGGTCTCAAATAATTTACTAAATAGGTTAAAGGAAAGGTATATTTTGATGTGTGTGTTTGCCAGGTGATGCAAAAGAAACAAAACCAAACAAACAAACAAAAACAAACGAAAAACTTAAAAACTACAACAATGACAAAATCCAAAGAACTGGTTAGTTGTATTTTTGCCACACATCATTCTAGGCAGTGGAGGTAAAGAGGTAAATTTCCAACTTTGTGGAACTTATATTCTGAGGGAGAAACATATAATTCATGAATAAACAATTAAATACATGTTATATATTTTGGTTGTTCTAAGTACTATAGTAAAAAAAAAATAAGCTGAATAAATAATATAACACATTGCAGTAATGGGAAGGGAAAAGAAGTGAGAAGATTAAGCATCATACATCACAGGAGCTGCAGTCACATCCTTTTTTAGCTGATCTGGTAGCTTAGAGTTGTAGTTATCAGTGTGTCCTGCCTCCACTAATTCCATTGTCTCTTTACCCTGGATTAAGTTCCTTACTCAATGGATGGATACAAACCTTCATTTGTGTTGGATCTGAATTCTTGGTGTAGGGCTCCTGTTAATGTATGACTTTAATTTTTCTTCTCAAATATTAAATTTGGTTTAATTCTAAATTATTTAAAATTATTTAAATAACCAAGTTTAAAATGTTTAAACACTTTTTTAGATGCATGGCTTAATATGTTGTCTTGCAGAAATATATTCTCTACTTGAACTTTTTTTCCCCAATTTACTTGCAATTCATTGAGATTTGAGTACAGCAGATGTTATGGTTACAATCTGCTTAAATTGAAATACGGTTAAAAATATTCCCACAAATCACTCATTTTTTCAGACAATTTAGGGGAATCGTGAGTTAGTCTTGAATCAGTCTAATCATTTTTACATTACTTTCAGAAATTTTGGTTTCCACATTATTTTTTACTTTTCACATTCACCTGGTTATTAATTATTTTCATTATTTATAGAAGATTAACAGGACAAAATTTAGATTAAAAAACAGGTGTTTTGTGGAAAAACTCATATATGTTAAAACTTTATACATATGTACATATGCATACACATTCACACACACACATATATATATATATGCACACATACACCATTTATAAACTCTATGTACAATGTTTTAAAGTTACATGAAATATATATCACACTGTTTTACTTTAAATATTATATAAATATGTGCACCTACAAAATTGGGATAATACTTTCTGATTGCTAAATATGTGCCAACCATGTATTCGACAAGTATTAACTTGTCCACGTATTGGACAAGTATTAACTCAGTTCTACAACTGTGTGAGGCAGGTATTATTAACAGCTCCATTTTACAGCTGAGAAAACAAGGAGTTAAGTAATAGAGCAGCTATTTTTCAAAAAGAGCTAAGATTTGAAATGAAGATCCTGTGCTTATAAACACTCTTCCACGCTATTTATCTAAACGGTCCTACTTGGAAGGATTTCCATCTTTTTGGGAAGAGTGACAAAACTGATTTAAATTATCTAAATGTACAAAAGTCTACCTTCACCTTTTCACTCCAATATTATGGACTATAAAAAGAAAGATTTTAATTAAAACAGTGAGCCCAGCTTCCCTGGTGGCACAGTGGTTGAGAGTCCACCTGCCAATTCAGGGGACATAGGTTCATGGCCCGGTCCGGGAAGATCCCACATGCCACGGAGCCCATGGGCCCGTGAGCCATGGCTGCTGAGCCTGCGCGTCCGGAGCCTGTGCTCTGCAACGGGACAGACCACGACAGTGAGAGGCCCATGTACCACAAAAAAACCAAGAAAACCAAACAAAGAGTGAGCCACCACTGGAAAAATAATTGTAACTGATTTTGTGGTCATATGTATACATTTAAATAAAAGTATAAGAATATGTTTCAGTATAACACTGACTTGTACAACTTAGTGCCTTTTAATTTGTGGAAAGATGCTTGTTTCAACTTTCTACACCAGTGAATGACACTATTAACAAGGATAATCTTAGACTCATTTAAAGAGATAACACAAATTATAATGACAAATAAGATAGAAGTTTATTTCTGTCACATAAAGGGTGGATGGTAAGGCATCTAAGTATTCAGTTAAGCTTCCATCATTTCTTATACCATCCATACTTGGCTGTGTTCTTCTCACACAGCCAAGTTGTCATCTCTAACCCAGTCATAATCTCAACATTCCTGCCAGTGATTGAGAGGATACAGCAGAAAATGCTGGTTTGTCTTTTTACATAACAGTAATAAAGTAGAAATTTTATATAATTTGGTCAAACCTAGCTGAATCAGAAGCTAGAAAATTCAGAGTTTAGTTGACTAGCCATGTTCCTAGTTAAAACTTCCAGTACCATTGGAAGGAAAAACTTACTTCAGAATTTTTATTGTTTTGTACAGAATTGTCCAATTATTACTATAAATATAATTTTTAGATGAGATAGAAGCGCCACAGATTTCAATCTAAACGTGTGTGTGTGTGTGTGTGTGTGAGAGAGAGAGAGAGAGAGAGAGAGACAGAGAGGGAGATTCATTGACTGAACTACTAAAAGGGTAAAGAGGTCTCAAGGCACAAGTATTGAGGTAATTTATAGGACACCATATGTGAATTTAAGTATTCCAGTACTAACTTTAAAAAGTCTTGTCCCCAAGGGGGGAAAGTGATGGGGGTGGTGGTGGTGATGGTGGGAAGAGTTGGGAGATTGGGATTGACATATATACACAAATATGTATAAAATAGATAGCTAATAAGAACCTACAGAAACTAACACCCCATTGTAAAGCAATTATACTCCAATAAAGATGCTAAAAAAAAATGTGTTGTCCTATATAATTATTGATAATCAATCAAACAAACAGCAAGAACAAAAATGAGATCTAAAATTTATTGGAAACACTTTTAATAATTGTATAATTTTTTAATACTCTTACTTTGAAATGATTTGAGATTTATAGAAAGGTAGCAAAGTTAGTACAATGATTTTCTATATAACATTTACCTGCCTTCCCCTCTCCATGATAATAACTTACATAGCATGGTACCATTGGTTCATAAATCGGCCCTTGTACACAGAGGGCAAGGAGAGACCAAAGAAAGAGACAGGTCACACTGTACTGGTAGATGTCAGGTTTAAAAAGCAAGGAAATTTATATACAAGGCTTGTCTCGAGCAGCTGAAAGACAAGTAGATCTCTGCATCCACCTGCCAAAGTCTCAGAAGTTTACATAGAGGCCATATCTGGTTTCAGTCACGTATATCATCCAGATGATCTTAACACCATTCCCTCTCAAGGCTGTGTCCTTGTAAACAGCTCCCACTGTAGGAACAGTGGGTAGACCTGTACAATCCAAGGACAGGGGAGGAAGTGAGGAACATCTGATTGCCCAGATCCAACTCTAGGGTCAGTCAGATGTCACGTCCTTTCTTGATGACCTCCTCCAACATTGTACATTTATCAAAACTTAAGAAATTAACATTACAAGAGTATTAACTTAACAACAGATTCCCTTCATATTCCATTACTTTCTCCACTAATGTGGTTTACACATCCAATATCTAATCCAGGGGAGGTACCACATCACATGTATTTATCATGATATTTTAGGCTTCTCCAATCTGTGATACTTCCTCGGTCTTTTCTTGTCTTTCATGTCCTAGACAGTTTTGAGAAATAAGGGTCAAATATTTTGCAGAATGCCATTCAATTTAGGTTTGTCTGATATTTTCATATGTTTATACTAAAGTTATGGATTTAGGGGAAGAATGCCATAACAGTGATGTACCTATCTCAGCACATCATGACAGGGGTATAAGGCACTTACCTAACATTACTGATAAGGTTAACTTTTATTCCAATAAGGTAGTGTTTGCTAGGTTTCTCCAATGTAAACAATCGTTGTTTTCTTTTCCTATTCTAGTTGTTAAAAGTGAGTCACTAACTCAAACCCACATTATAGGTAAAAGGGGTTAAGCTCCATCTCTTTAAAATGTAGTGAAATGACAATGACAACTAAATATGTTGAAAATGTATTTAAAAATATTTTAAATGAAGTTTTTTTCAACAGATAAAATTGTAAGGATAAATCTAAACTAAGAGATCATAATGAAACATAGATAAAAGTAGATATTTTATATCACTGAAACATATTTTTTTTATTCAATACTAATCTTTTCCTAGACTTTAATGTTAAACATTTAATAAATAGCCATGATTTCCACTCCTGAAATTAAAATTGCCTTCCTCTCGCAATACATTCTTAAACTATTTCTAAAACTATAACTGGAAACTGAGAAAATGATAAGGCCTTGATGTCAGGTTCTTTTTTCTACTATTGAGATAAAAAAAAATGACACCAGATAATAGGCTGTATGAAGTATTTATGAGGTTCATCAGAAAATTTGAAACATTTTATTATATTTATGTGGGCTTATTTTTATGGACAGCTAAGGTCCTAAAATGTCTTTTTCCTCTTTTTAACTATCTGTTTCATTGCCATTTGATCTAAATTTACTTTTGTTTTCTTGCAGACATTTATAAAGCTATATAGTTTATGAAACTTCAAAGTTTAATCCAAAAATTCCTTGACCCATGCATATTTAAAATAAAAAAAATATTTTTTTCAAAATTTACTTTGATATAAACTATTGTTCTGTTCCAACGTATACTAGATTGCTGAATTAAAGGCACAGGCAATTTGATCTCACTTTGCAACCAGAAGTTTGGCCTAAATATCCGTATCTTTTCGTTATATTTGAGAAATTTGTAAATTTTTCTTTCTCTAGTTTCAAAATTGAATATGGTGTAGTAGGCAAGCAGCTGTTCACACTAAACTATGTTTTGTTGTTTTCATACAATGTATATTTACAATAAATGTATGCTATAAACCACAGCACTCTGTAACTGCAACCAAGTAAAAAAGATAAGAAAAATCATAGAGCAACTGAAAAAATGATTGAGGCAGGGTACAAAGACCTCTTTATTTTGGCCTAACACAAGACAATTCTGAGTAAAAATTTAGTTCCACATCTTTTTGGGGGAGGTCAGCTGAGGCTATTATGGGGTGTGCTGTGTAGTTTGACCACACCCTCTGCCTAGTTCTGCTTCCTTACCCTCCCTTGCACAGGTGTTGTCTCCTAATAAACCTTGTGCACACCAGACTTCACCTGAGTCTTTTTTCCAGAGACCTCCACCTGCAACTCTCTTCTTTGTTAGCAGCTAAATTGGGTCAAAGGGTTTTCATGTCTACCCCTGCTGTGCTTTCTGTACACGTTGCACCTATTAGGCACATATGCTCAATTGTGTATTATTTAGAAAAAAAGAGTTTAGTATATTAAGAAAATATTTAGTAAATTTTGAAGATATACATGTCACACTACAGTGCATATAAATTTATTTTGGTAGTTACACTATTCTCTCTTTATTCTAAGTATGCAAAGATATGCATCTCATGTCAACTTGAAACAACTATGTGTGCTAATGATTCACTTTCAAGTTGAATTATGCAACAACATTTTGTCTCTGTAAAAGTTTTAGTTTGTAATACACATAAAAATATTGTTGAGCCATCTTGATTTTGCCAGTTACATTTTCCCATATGATAAAATAAGAGAATGATTAATATGAAGCATATTTAAAAACGGACCTCTTAATTTGAGAATTTTATAAATAATTAAGTATTGTGAAAGTATATATTGTTGTTTACTTTCACTTATAATTAAAAGAGTGTAAATTAAACAACACTAGACTGCCATTTGTTGCTCATGAAATTTGAAAGACATAAATGATAAAGTTTAATGCTTAGGGAAATGCTCACTATATTTTTTACACTATATGCATAGGATTTGCCATATTGTTTATAGAAAGCAATATGGCAAACCCTTTGAAGAGTTCTTACACAGTCATACACTTTATAAGAGTACTTCCATTCACATGGACAGAAATTAAGATAATCATTTTAGGTTAAGAAGTTTACTCTAAGCACTGGAAAAATTGAATACTTTGTAGTAATTAAAAATAAGCTTAAGAAGAATTTATGTTGAAACTTACTGTTATAATGGAGGATTTTAAAAGCAGTTATAAAATTTGATATTTTATGTGAAGATAACAAGTATATATTTATTATCTATTGTGTTGTTTATTTCTTGGTTTTTGTGTTTGGGGGCAATATTTTAATCCTTCTATATATTTTTGTTCTAATTTCCAAAGATACCTAAATAGTTAAAAACAGATAAACAAACATACAAAACAACTTAAAAAATGCAGTAACACTACAAAAATAAAAATAATTATTTCATTTCTTGCATTAGTTATTCTCTGGTGCCTAAAGGCTCTTACAATTAAAAAGTGGGAGATGAGTTTGCTATGAAACCTCTGTTTCATAGAACTCTCAAAAGAACACATTCTTTGCAAGGATACTTAAGTATAGTTATGTTTTTTACCTGCTAAATAGCTGAAACTAATTTACTAACCACTATTGACTGCCTTTTATGTCTAAGACAATTTGCTTCTGTCATCTACATCTTGGTTCTAATAATTACAAAGCACATAGGAATGAAAGCAGCAAAGAATGTAAGTAATTAGAAAACTAGTATATTGACTGTTTGGAGACATTTACTATAGTACCAGCTGTGCCTGTAATTAGCACTTAACCCTTCAGAAAAACCACCCACTGCTCTTGGTCACATTTTTCTCCTCTGTATAATAATGAGGTTTGAGTGGAAACTCTCTAAAATCTTCTTCAGTTGTGACAAAGCATGCATGGTTTTAAAAGAGCATTTGGAATGGAAGGGTGAGGTTGAATATTCTGAACTTGTAGAGTATGTATAGAAATCTCTTAGCAGCTATATGTAAGCTCCACTATCTTTTTGGTGTTGTTGTTAGTAACTAGAAGCTGAAGTTAGGTTTCCCTCAAAATTAGAATGAAGAAAAAATGAAGAAAACTCCACTTCTATGGATTACAGGTGTTTTGTTTATGTTTTTGTTTTGTTCTGAGGGGTTTAATAGTAGAAACATGAGGGAGATATCTCAATTACCTGAGACATTTATTTTCATAAAATACTGCAATTTCTATGAATTTGAGGAGACTTACCAAAAAAAAGAAGAAAAACTCAAAATGATAAAAGCCATTGTGTTGTGTATACTGTGAACTTTTTCCAGGACTCAATGATGTAAAACTGTGTCCTAAATAAGGAAATAGTAAAAATATGTTTTTTGTCAAAATAAGTAATATTGTTGAAGGAAGCTGTCTGAACATCAAAAAATAATTTTTTACTTTGAAATCTACTTTGAAAATTTAGCCAACAGGTCAAGTGTAGAAATACCTAAGTCCTCTGGGTCAAAATCAAAGTAATTTCTCAAGGGAAAATGATGTTGAACAAAAGATGTGTGTGTACAAACTACACTTCCTACTATGGAGATAATACAAAAGGAAGTTTGAGCTTATTAGGCTGAACAACCTAAGAAGTTGTTAATAAAAACCCATATTATTCCAATTTTTAAAATGACTTTCTGAGAGAGTAATTTTGTTTACGTTTCATGAGCCTGTGGAACTCTGCCATGTTGGGTATAGTGCTCAGGAAATTTCTGAGATGTGCTTACAGTAGAGGAAACCCATTTTCAAAAGATAAAAATGAGACGAATGGAGATATGTGCCTTGTGCTGTAAAGCAATGTGAAATACTTTGGCCCCTAAAGTTGAATGTAAATCTAAACAGATCTTTTTACTTCCAGTTTTGAGAAAATATGGGGAAAATAGAAACATGAAATGCCATACCTTCAGGAAGTAATCAGTCAAATGCAGAATAGCAGACATTTTAAGAGAACTGACCTCATTTTTTCAAAAGCTAATGTCAGTGTAAAAAAAGGAGATGGGAGTATGAATGTTCTAGATTAAAAGAGATATAGAGACACAGATGTAGAGAACAAACGTATAGACACCAAGGGGGGAAAGTGGTAGGTGGTGTGGTGGTGGGATAAATTGGGAGATTGGGATTGACATATATACACTAATATGTATAAAATAAATAACTAATAAGAACCTGCTGTATAAAAAAATAAATAAAATAAAATTCAAAATAAAATAAAATAAAATAAGAGATATAGAAGATGTAACAACCAAATAAAATGACTGTGTGTAGATTAGATTCTGATTTGAATAAGTCAAATTTAATAAATTAGAGAAAGCTGACTGGCTGTTAGATGATATTCAAGTATTTTGGTTAATTGTGTTAAATATGATAATGGTATTGTGACTATGAAAATCTGTTAATTATTAGATGCACATTGGCGTATTTGATGATGAGATAATATGATGTCTTGGAATTGCTTTAAAATACTGCACTAAAAAGGGATAGTGGATAGATGAACTGAGTGTAATAGAGTGTGTATCGTTGTTGATGGTTAGTGATGGGAATATGGGTATATTGATTTCTCTACTTTTTTACATTTGAATACTTTCTATATAAGGCTCAAAGTCAGAGTAAACAGACACAAACATTTATATCCTAACTACAAAATCCAAAAATAATTATACTAAAGTATTAAAAGACATATGAACTCAAAATGGGAGAGAACTAGTAAGATACCCCAGAAGAAAAGGCATCTCAACAAAATTCTGAAGGATGGAATGTGCTTGTGTGTGGATGTGTATATCTATATCCATTGATGGATGAAGGAAACCTAGAATGTTATTGTTGTTGTCTTCATTATGGCTTCTATGTTACCCAGGAAGTAAGAGGTGAAGTAATTAAGCATGAGATGGTAGACAGGAACTTAGTTGAAAATTTGAAGAAAGTAGATATTTCCAACTATTTCCGTGAAAAAAATAGAAGTCTTGTATCAATAGAATCAATAGAAAAACACTGTTCCCTTGGTTTACAGATTTGCAAGCTAGAACTGAAGCCAATGGCCTTAAAAATGTAGTATTGTTAACATAAATAGGTATGTGACTTTTTTTTTTTTTCATTGTAGTGTTCAGCACACTTGATGATGCTGTGGAATTTCAGCATTCCATTAAATCAGGAATGAGTTTTAGCCAGAGAGCATAATGGAAATTTAATTTTAAGGGGTAAGGACATTTAGTATATTGGCAGGACAATGATAGAAATGATAGGCCCCAGAACCTAAACTCTGTAGGGAATAAAATGAAGATAGAAAGTGGCTGGTGACTAAGAAACTCCAAGGGTCATCAAACTGGAGGCATTTATGAGGTCAAGACCTGGCACGCTTGAAGTAACAAAATAATCAAGTTGTACAGATGTGGTTCAAAACTCTGAGGTGTCTGATTTGTTGTTTTAGAGGTTTTGTAGTTCTGGATAATGACAAATGGATTAAAATGTTGTGTTAACAAAAGTATCTCTAGTTATTTCTGGGTTAGGTGTTGTTAATTATTCATGAAGCTATGTTAATAATTTAATTTCTTACCAGTTCTTTTGTTATATATCTCCCAAACCTTCAAATTTTTAAAACGTATTTTTTATAGATGCATTAATTACGTTATCTCATTGCAGGGAATTAAAACATACAGAGAAGTTGAAAATACATTAAATGTCATATATAGGATATTCCAAAAAGAAAATTGTGTTTATTAATTAGTTATATTTAATTTGAGTCCTTTTATGCTGTTTACAAGCATTTTTAAACAAACAGAATTAATAATTAATACTATTAAAGATTAGTATCTTTCATTTTCAGAAAACCTTACATTATGAGATGTCACTGAATGATCTTCAAAAATCTAATTGTTAAGAGCTATGTAAATTTCTGCAATGATTTTTTTTGTCAACATTTCCAATTATTTCCTTAGCTTTAAATGTAGGGTTATTAGATAAAGCTGATTCTGATTTATTTCTCAAAGACTTGTGCTTTTTTATCTCATCCACAGTAAAGAATTAGATAATTTTTCAATCTGTAATTTCTTTTTCAACTAAAATTGATTAAAACTGAGAATGATTTTCATATTAATTCTTTAAAACTTTGACAGATGAAAATTACAATATAAAAAAATTACCTTGTTTTATAACTATCAGAATTGGTATCCTTAGCAGTGTAATAAAAAATATATACAGATTTTTGCTTTGAAGATGTGCTGAAATTTATGTCTGCTTTCTCTTTCTGTAAAAAAAAAAAAAAAAAAAGTCTTTTTGCCGAACAGTAAAAAAAAAAAAAAAGTTTCAAATAAAATACAGAAAAAAAGGGCTTTGGTTAACGTTTAAGGTCAGAACCCAGACAAAAAGAAATGTTTGGTTAGAATGAAAATATGTTATTTTGTACCATGGAAATGGAGAAGGAAGATGGGAGGTGGGTAAATTGTCTGATCTCCTCATTGGGTTGAAGCATATTATACTTGATCAAGCAAATAAATTATCTAAAAATACTATTTAAAATATAAACACAAAAAATTATAATATAACTGACACTAAATAATTAGTGGAAAAAATGGAAAGACATGGACCATGGAGAAAGAAGGAACATAAATATCTACATTAGGAAATAAATTTTTTTAACAAATAGAAGATTTGGGGTACAAATATAAAGTTATATAGTTAATTACTAGAGCAAAAAATACTAACAAACACACACCACACTCAAAGCAAAAATGCAGAAAAAATAAAAATTATATAAAAATACATACAGAAAGCAAAACAATTGTAGTAATACAAAATCGGTACACATCTGTTATATCAATAAATACAATGGGTAAAAAATATCTGCTAATATAGTTCAACTGAATTAAGATTAAAATCTGTGACTATGCACTATGTAAGACACACAGGTAAACAAAGTGAATATTACTTCTTGAAAAAAATTAAGAATAAAATTATACCTGAAGATATAAATTTAAAAAGAGTGAAACTGGTAATTAGAATAATCAAAAAGTTGAAAAATGTGAACCCAAATTATTGAGTAATGCAGAAGACCATTTAAAATGCCTGTAATTTTAAATTAATATGTTATTTATACTTATACAGCATATAACGTAGCATCTATTTTATAATCTTAAAACCATAGCAAAATGTAGTTTAATGAAATGTATTCTACACAATATAAAAAAAGCCAGGTAACCTCATTATCCTTGAGGAAAGAAGGAAAAATCAAATTTTTTCTTGATTAAGGAAAAAACTTTCAGTATGAGAAGCAATGGGTACAACATTATATTTTCTTAAAAGAGTGAAAAAATATGTATGTGATGACAGGGATGGGGGAAATGTGTGTGTATCTGGAAAGATAACACAGAAATCTTATTCCATTTATTTACCATGGAGTGATCTCAATGGCTGAAAGACTAGTATTAAAAATAAATTTTGTATTAAAAACTATTGTAGGCTTTTAACTTGAAGTTATCTGAACAATGTTGCTAGACAGTATATTAAAAATAATTGGGGGCTTCCCTGGTGGTGCAGTGGTTGGGAGTCCGCCTGCCGATGCAGGGGACACGGGTTCGTGTCCTGGTCTGGGAGGATCCCACGTGCCGTGGAGTGGCTGGGCCCGTGGGCCATGGCCGCTGGGCCTGCGCGTCCGGAGCCTGTGTTCCGCGGCGGGAGAGGCCACAACAGTGAGAGGCCCACGTACCGAAAAAAAAAAAAAAAAAAATTGGGACAATACAATTTGTTTGGACTTTATTTTATTGTTTTCCAGTTTACTGAGACATAATATATTTATTGAAATATAGTTGACATACAGCACTATATAAGTTTAAAGTTTACAGCATAATAATTTGACTTACATACATCATGAAATAATTACTACAATAAGTTTAGTGAACATCCATCATCTCAAAGAGTTACAAAATAAAAAAAAAAGAAAAACAATACTTTTACTTGTGATGAGAACTCTTAGGGTTTACTCTCTTAACAACTTTCATATATAACATACAGTCGTGTTCATTTTATTAACCATGTTGTACAGTACATCCCTAGTACTTATTTATATTATAACTGGAAATTGTACCTTTTGACCACCTTGCATTCTATAACTAGGTTACACACAGTTGTAGATATGTTATGCCCTTGCCCATCTTAATTGATCTAGCATTTAAACTAATTTCAAAATGTCAAATAAAACTTTATGATTTAATGTGAAATGTTGGAAATAACTATATTTCTATCCTAGAGGAAATAAATAATTGTTTTATAAGAAAATGTCCATAGACACTTTTGGAATGGTGTGGAAATATTACTGCAACTGGTCATGGAAAATATGCTTTTTAAATTATATACCAAAAGATATTTACTACATATTGCACATACAATGGAAAGTATATTTTATATTACTTATTTTGCACCTTGTAGCTAAAAGGGGGACATTTTCAATTATTCTATTTGGAGATTAAGATGTTTATAATGATATTTCAAACTATTATTTATGAATTTTTAAAATTAAAATATAATTGAATTACAATGTTGTGTTAATTACTGCTGTACAGTACATACTACTGTATAGCACAGGGAAACATATTCAATATCCTGTGATAAATCATAATGAAAAGAATATGAAAAAGAATGTATATATATATGTATAACTGAGTCACTTTGCTGTACAGCAGTAATTAACACAACACTGTAATTCAATTATACTTTAATTTTAAAAATTCATAAATAATATAGTTTGAAATACCTATGAATATTTTAATTACATTTCAGGTATAACCATAATATTTAAATTTTATTCAGTGGCTCTTAGATTTCATTAAAATCATTAAAGGTCTTATAGCCATGGTTTCCAAAGGTAAGTAGTCTTGTTTAATTTTTCTAAGAAAAATTTTGAAATGAATGGAGATCATAGTAAAATGATAATTTAGTTGACAAAGAATATCACTGTGATAGTTGTAAGAGATTACTAATATCCACCCCTTGTTTTGGTTATCCAGTCATTTTACTGAAACATGGAGTTGTAAATGTTACATAACATATGTAAATGTTATGACTTTTGGTTCTTCATTTTGGAGTTTATTATTAAGACGAGGTAAAATAGAAAAGAGAGTTATTCATATGGCCAAAAATAAATCATGTTTTTAAACCTTGAAATGGTGTGTTAGTAGGTTTTAACATGAAGGTCTTGCTTATAACACAAAACAAAATGCTTTATTTGGACCGTACAGATAATTATGCATCCTCACTGAAACATCTGGCTTTAATTTTCATTGTAAAGTCTTTATATATTGACAACACAAAAACATCTGTTAGCCTTGTGTTGATCTTTGAGGTCACGCTCACTCATCAATGCTAAAGCCTGTCAATAGTAGCCTCCTTGAGTTAAGCGAACACTTATTTTGGAAAAAAAAGATAAATTACCATACCTTCTGTACCAAAAGCATTTGTTAAGCAAATTAAAATTTTCAAAAGAGGTTTTTATTCCATCCCAGCTGTTATATTTATAATCAAAATATTAAAACTGAGAGATTTTTAGAGGGCATCCAATTACCCATCCAAAACAATTTAACCTTTCCTGTAACAGCATTAATTAAAGGTATTAACCTAGAGGTTATCTTGCCTAAAGTTTCTGTCTGTTACATTGCCTTTTCCAGAGAAACATAGCTAAAATTATCTCTCTCTTGTGATATATGTTTTGGCCCATTTCTGTTATTTTGAGCAAATCAACCTTTCTCCGTAGACAGATTTCAGAAGAAGTTTATGCGTAAGCCAAAGACCATTAACAAAGACAATTTGAAACCAAAACAACCCAGTTGTTTCTCAGGTGGTTTGGCACAGGACTCTGCCAAGTAGAGGAGAACCAATTATCTTGGAGAAAGGCAGTGACAACATCTGGGCTGAATTAAGAACTTTAGTAATTTTATGCCTTAGAAAAAGTTATGAATTTGTTATTTAAAATGAAAGTAGAATTACATCATAAAATAAAATGTAAAGCTTATCCAAAACATACATAGACACACACATTGATATTTAACTTGCACTTTTGGACTAAAATGAAAGTCCTGTCAACACAAATATAATGGATTTTATATATATATATATATATATATATATATATATATATATATATATATATATATAATATCCTAAAATCTAGATTTCAATTGTGCTTGGCATAATTCAGGTGCCATTAAAGAAATATGTTACAGATGGAGAAGTTTTAGGGTTGGGAGATTTTCAAAATCTTTATTGCTGGCATAGGACTACTTAGTTACAGTCTTGCCCACAGCTGTCTAGTACTTGCCCAGGAAGCAGGTGCTTTTTTTAGGCTATATAGCTGACATCCATAATCAGGTTTGCTGATTGGTGGTGATTCATTATAACTTCTCATTCTGAAAGGAAATCAAGCTGAAATCAACGAAGCAATGGCTGACAATTCTCCTCTAAAAGCTAGTCATCCTCAGAAACCTCTGTGATTGTTATTTCCTCACTTTCTAAAACAGTATAAGTTCTGGAATATTGCAAAGACCATTTAGAATAAACTCTAAAATATTTTAACACTAGAGTAAGTTTCTTTTTTACAGGTTCAATTTTTACTTTATGGCCATCAGCAAGCATTTATTCTGTGTTATCTACAGATTCATACTGATTAAAATACATTTACAGTATAATGATGAAATTATATGTACAAAGGATTGAAAACTGAAAAATATTAAGCAAATATCAAAATTACTATTAAAACACATAAGCGGAACATGCAAGTGTGTATATATTTTGACTTGAGAAGCACTAATAGGGCTGAACTTTCATCTCTAAAATGTCTCATTCTGCTCAGTTGAAATAAACATGCTTAGATGAATTCTTCAACGTTTATAAGCCATGTTTGCCTGTTTACATCAATTTTTCCATAAGAAAATTCTTGAGGGAAGAGACTATCTTGCTCACATTCATGTCCATAGCATTTCACTCCATTTCTGGCTGATGGTTGACTCTCGATAGATACCTGCTGAATGGTAAATAAATTGTCATTTTTTCAAAAGATTTCTGTTTAACAGCTTTGAGGTTCTTTGCATTTTCATTTGCAATCAGTTATTTTATATTAGATTGACTTTCTTTATGGGCAGAAATGAGCCTCTGACTCATAGTTTTTCAAAGGACAATCTGGAAAAGTATTTAGGAAAACTCACACCATGTGAGGTGCAAAAGGACCAACCATGAGTTGCTTGGGGAAACTCAAAGTTGTAACCACCACAGGAAAAGTGGCAGGTGGGGAGTGAGGACAATGCATGTTAGGTGACATCCACATCCTGAAAATGCTTGATAGTAGCTTAAGGTTTGTTATATTCTGCAGAACAATCAGTGCTAACAAGGTTTTATATACCCATGTCCTTTTAATGGAAGAGTGGCATAGCTGAAGAAACTTCCTTAATGAGCAAATGTTTGCTAGGTCTATTACTGTTTGCATTATTTTTAACCCATCAGAGTCAATATTCCCACTGCTATTTTATATTATCATTAGTTCAGCAGGATATTGATGCTATTTCCAACCTAAGAGTATGAATAGGTACTACATCATCAACGCCAGTTATCTTGCAGTTTGAATAGGTTTTCTTGACAATTTCTTTAGGGCTAGTTCCCTCTGCTTGGAAATGTTTCTAGATCAATACATTTCTGTATTTATCACTCCATCTACCTCTCTAACTTACTCCTGCTCTCCAAGTTATTCAGCCCCTAGTCTGAGCTTAAACTGTAGAGAGCAGAAACACATTGCCAGCCATTTATTAATTCTCAGTCTAGCGTGACACTATAAATTTACCTGTCTTCACCTTGACCTTTGGTTCATATCCATGTTTTGGGAGTGGGACTTTAATCCTAGTAACTCAGTCTTCTAATGATAAAATAATGGAGTTTTAGGATGAAAATTTCTTGTTTAGAAGGAAAAGCTTTCTTAAGTTACTTATCTTTCTCTAAAGATTTTGTTCTTGTACCGATTTTTCATTGTTTTTATGCCTCATTTTCTGATGTCTTCTTTCTCATGAACTTGCCTGGTAAGTTTCCTTTTCCTATGCTACCAGTCTTCTGAGAGAAGTTATCTCCAACTCTTAAAAGACCTGGTAACTCTAGCCAGGGGACACTTTGGCCAAGATCTACTTTAGTTTATTTCACTTGACTAGACTACAATTCTGACATCTTTAATTCTATTGGTACAATTAATTCAGTAAAACTATTTGCAATGAATGATTACCAAACACACAAATAGCCAAGACACAAGACAATTACAGCACAAGATACAATTGTCATTTAGAACCCATTCTATGCATATAATTCCCAAAT
Source organism: Hyperoodon ampullatus (assembly GCF_949752795.1). Lineage (NCBI taxonomy): Eukaryota > Metazoa > Chordata > Mammalia > Artiodactyla > Ziphiidae > Hyperoodon > Hyperoodon ampullatus. Next base: position 76,950,821 of record NC_136914.1, on the reverse strand, counting down.
GTGAATGTTATTTTAAAACATCAAAAATATTGTGTGCATTTTTTAAAATAAAATATCTTCAGGAATTTTGTTTTGGGCTTTTATAAATATAGAAATAGTCCACCCAATATGAGGTAAATGATTTCTTTTCAACGAAGGTTAGCAAAATGATCTAAAAGTGTAGTATTTTACTTTGATTTTCCCCTTCCAGGGAGAAAAATAGACTAAAATAACATAATAAATTTCTTTCAAATTATTCTTACCAAAATTTCCCTCAAAATAATACTTCTTAGGAATTCAGAGGTCGTTTAAACTTTACTATTAGCAGTTTTTGAGGGACTGCCTTTATCTTCCCTTTAATCTCTCTCCTTTAAAGATGTTATTCCTCCTTTGTGATTTTACCTTCCTACTTTATCTTGAATTGGTATGTAGTTGGCAATTTTTATACATAAGGGCAATAAGAAAGAAGTTAAAAATTCAAAGAAGTGAGAAAAGATAGTGCAAGGACATTTGGACAGTTATATTGGACTGAAACTTAAGACCATAAAAATATATGAGACTTCTATAATAATTTTATAATCATAATATTTCTATTTCCATGTTTAAATGGTTGACCACCTTGCATGGTACCCATTTTTCCCCCTAACTTTATTGAGACATAATTGACATATGACATTGTGTAAGCTTAAAGTGTATAGCCTGATGATTTGATATATTTATTTATTGTAAAATGATTACCATGATAAAGTTAGGAAACACATTCATCACCTCACATAATTAAAATCTGTGTGGGTGTGTTTGTGGCAAGAACTTTAAAGATCTGTTCTCATAGCAATTTTCAAGCATATAATTCAGTATTATTAACTACAGTCAAAACACTGAATATTAAATACCGAGAATTTATTCATTTTATTACTGGAAGTTTGTATCCTTTGACAAACATCTATTTCTTTCAAACACCAGCCACTGGAAGTTACCATTCTACTCTCTGCTTCCATATGTGTCTTTTTTGTTTTTTTTTTCAGATTCCACATATATGTGAATTCATGCAGTATTTGCTTTTCTCTCACTGACATTTCACTTAGCATAATACCCAATGAAGCAACTGATAAAGGATTAATCTCCAAAATATACAAGTAGCTTATGCAGCTCAGTATCAAAAAAATAAACCACCCAATCCAGAAATGGGCAGAAGACCTAAACAGACATTTCTCCAGAGAAGATATACAGATTGCCAACATAAAAAGATGCTCAACATCACTAATCATTAGGGAAATGAAAATCAAATCTACAATGAGGTATCACCTCACACCAGTCAGAATGGCCATCATAAAAATAACTACAAACAATAAATGCTGGAGAGTGTGTGGAGAAAGGGGAACCCTCTTGCACTGTTGGTGAGAATGTAAATTGATACAGCCACTATGGAGAACACTATGGAGGTTCCTTAAAAAACTAAAAATAGAATTACCATATGACCCAGCAATCCCACTACTGGGCATATGCCCCGAGAAAACCATAATTCAAAAAAATGTCATATACCACAATGTTTATTGCAGCACTATTTACAATAGCCAGGACATGGAAGCAACTTAAGTGTCCTTCGACAGAAGAATGGATAAAGAAGATGTGGCCCATATATACAATGGAATATTACTCAACCATAAAAAGAAACGAAATTGAGTTATTTGTAGTGAGGTGGATGGACCTAGAGTCTGTCATTAAGAGTAAAGTAAGTCAGAAAGAGGAAAACAAGTACCCTATGCCAACACATATATATAGAATCAGAAAAAAAAAATTGTTCTGATGAACCTAAGGGTAGGACAGGAATAAAGACACAGACGTAGAGAATGGACTTGAGGACCCAGAGAAGGGGAAGTGTAAGCTGGGACGAGGTGAGAGAGTAACAGTGACATATATACACTACCAAATGTAAAATAGTACCTAGTGGGAAGCAGCTGCATAGCACAGGGAGATCAGTTCGGTGCTTTGCGACCACCTAGAGGGGTGGGATAAGGAGTTTGGGAGGGAGGAACAAGAGTGAGGAGATATGTGGATATACGTATGCCTATAGCTGATTCACTTTGTTATACAGCAGCCACTAATGCAACATTGTAAAACAATTATACTCCAACAAAGATGTTAAAAAAATATAAAACAAAGCGTATGCACATTTTAATCCCTGGAGTCTGTGAATGACACCTTACATAACAAGGGGAATTAAGCCAGCAAGTAGAATTAAATTTGCTAATCACCCTACCTTAAAATAGGAAGGTTATTCTGGATTATTTGGGTGGGCAAAATTGATCATTAAAAGTGAAAGAGGAAGACAGAAAAGGAGGTCGGAGATAATTTGATGTGACAAGGATTCAACCTGCCACTGCTGACTTTGAAGTCAGAGTAGGGCCAAGAACGAGTGAATGGAGGCAGCCTGGAGAAGCTAGAAAAGGCAAGGAACTTGCCTCTCCCTAGAGTCTTCAGAAGAATGCAACATTGCCAACAGCTTGATTTTGGCTCTGTGAGACATGTAGAAGGTGTCTTACCTACTAATCTGCAAGATAATACATTTGTCTTGTTTTATGCCACTAAGTTTGTGCTAATATTTTATAGTGGTGATAAGGAACTAATATAGTAAGTCCCCTACATACGAACATTCAAGTTGCGAACTTTCAAAGATGTCAGTGTGTGTTCGCATGTCCAATCACGTGTGTGGCGTACATTGCCAGGTGCACACATACTGTACAAGTGGTTGTGGTTTTGTGTACTTTACTGTACAGTACTGTATAGAGTACAGTAGTACAGTATCTTTATTTCAAGCTATATCTGCAAGAGGACGACTTCATTGAGCTCCTTGCTGTGAAACACAAGGGGCTTACCAATGAAGACCTGATGGAATTGAAGACCCAGAGAAAGGACAAAGAGAGATAAGAGGAAGAAGAAGTAACTGAAGAACTGAAAAGATTCACGATGCAGGAAATGGCAAGGGGATTTTCTTTATCTGAGGAGGCACTGTTAGTTTTTGAGGCACAGGACCCGAACGTAGAATGGTACCCGAAGGTTGCAGCTGCCGTTCAGAATACGATCCAGTGCTACCCTGTCATCTATTATGAGAAAAAAAGAGCTACTCAGACATCACTGGATCATTTTTTCAAGAGGGTAGATAGAATTGAATCCAGCAAGGAACCAGAACCTGTGCCATCAACGTCAGGCGTGAGCGAAATTGCAGCTTGCCCTCTGTCTCCTATTGCTGATGATCCTTCAGTTCTACCATGTCCCACCTCCTCTCCCTCCTCCAGTCAGTAACTCTTCTTGCCTGTTCACTCAATGACAGTCCCTGGATGCCAGATGTTGTACTGTACTACTGTACTTTTCAAGGTGCTGTACTGTAAGATTAAAAATGTTTTCTTTATTTTTTGTGTTTGTTTGTTTTTTGTGTATTATTTATGTGAAAAGTATAATAAACCCATTACAGTACAGTACTATATAGCCGATTGTGTTAGTTGGGTAGCTAGGCTAACTTTGTTGGACTTACGAACAAATTGGACTTACGAATGCACTCTTGGAACCTAACTGGTTTACAAGTAGGGGAAGTAATGTACAGTGAATTGGGGGAGGAAGTTCAGTTCAGCTTCTTTCCCTTCCTCTCCCTGCCTGCAGAAAAGGTTCTTCACGGTCTGCTCATTATTATGTTTTCTTTCTAGCCAAGAAGGATCTTCCCCAGAAAGCAGAGACCTCTTTGCCTAAGATTGGGTAAGTTTCTTCAATTCAGTGTCAGAAAGTTAGAAAGTTATTTTGACCAGATAAGTTAAAGCTAGCTTCACTAAGCAACAGTATCTAGTAAATTTTTTTAAAATACTCACTTGTCTATATATTGTTTCCCAACTTGAGAGAGTAAGAATTAAGAGATATCATTTATTAATTCCTTAAATGTAAGAAAAAGTCTTTTTGTAGTACCTCATACGAGGGGTTTTTCCCCTCACAGTTGCTCTGCCACTGGGTATTAGTGACAATGCTAGTGAGACTAAGAGAGACGCAGCTGCACAGTGAGGAAGGATTAAAAGCTAAATAATTGAAAGTAGTGAGTTTAGACAAATTTTTACAAAGGCCACTTATGCAGAGATTTCTTTAAAGACCAGAAATTTGTACAAGAATGAATCAGGCTAAGGAAAAGGGTAAAATAAAATTTCTTATAAAATATGTAAAAAATGATTCAAAAAATTTTAACAAGCAGTAAGAAGGTTTTAAAAATGTTAATGTTAGAAATTAATTATAACCTAATTTTAAATGTTTTATAATACCAAGTTGTTGTTTTGTATGCTGAGGTCAAATAGTCCCATGTACTTAATAGGTTGACTTGAATTAAAAGCTTACAATCTAAATAACTTTCTCACTACAGGATTCTTGCTTATGACATTTTTTGTATTTAAGTCAATATCCTCCAATAATAAATTAAATTAGCACTTCCTTTACCATAGTAACCTAGTAGTGTGACATGTAATGGTGTAGCTTCTTGAATAATACACAGGAAGAGAAGTAATTAACTGGTGAAATGTCTGTGCATGTAGAATCCAGGCAAGGGCAGACTAGCCTGACCTAGAAACAGCAGGCAGGGAATTAGCCCACTGCAATCCCAGCAAGCAGGATTAAATCCAACAGTGCAAGGGAACCAGGTGAGAAAAGACACTGCCTTGCTTTTCAGATGTAATGTTGTACCTTCCCTATAGTGTCATGCTTATGGTAACACAGTCTAAAGAATGCTCTCTGCTGATTCTGTAAATATTCATCCATTTTAGTGCCATTCATAAGGAGTCTAGCTGACAGAAAATTGTTAATATCATATATTTAGTCATTAAGTGAAATAATATTATTATTCTCCTTGAGTACGGAAACATATGATTAAAGTTTTATTTTTTTTTTTATAAGTAAGAATATGATGGAAAAATGAAGACAAACATAGTTGTTATTGCAATGTTTTTGTAATGAGTAATGTTTCACCTGAACAATTTTATTTTTTAAGAATCAGATTATTTCATATTGTTGGAAAGCAAGATTAATTTTAAATAATTGTTCACCACCACTAGCCTCTGGTGAATAATGCTTTAAGCCAGGTAGTAAAGAAAGTCTGATTTAAGGTTTGACTATCTCTGTACTTCTTGTTAGGAGAATGGGGTATAAATCATTTTTATCATATAGTAAATTTGGAATATTTTATTTACAAGGTTGTTTTCAATCATGTGAATACTCTAACTGGACAAAATAATCCAGAGCAGGAAGCCAGATCTAGTTCTCAGCATACAAAAAAAAAAAAAAAAAAAAAAAAAAAAAAAAATTGCATGGGGGTCTAATAACTTCCTGAATAGAAGAATTCAGTGTTTCACTTGTTTTTTAAATAAGAGGCATAAGAAGGCATTAAAGGAAGCAAGTCAAATGCAAATGATGTGGCATGTCCAGCTCCATTTTATCATCCGTATATTATGAAGAAAGAAATGCACTTGGGGCTTCCCTGGTGGCGCAGTGGTTGAGAGTCCGCCTGCCGATGCAGGGGACACGGGTTCGTGCCCCAGTCCGGGAGGATCCCACATGCCGCAGAGCGGCTAGGCCCGTGAGCCATGGCCGCTGACCCTGCGCGTCCAGGGCCTATGCTCTGCAACGGGAGAGGCCACAACAGCGAGAGGCCAGCGTACCACAAAAAAAAAAAAAAAAAAAAAAAAAAAGGAAAAAAATAAAAGAAATGCACTTGGCAAAGTAGAAGCAGCCTGTTTCTTTGGTCCTCTCTATATTTCAATGAAAATGAGATATATCATTTACTCCTGACTTGACAAGCCTTTCTCTCCCTTTCTGCGTAAAGTCATGTGAGGCACAGTCTAAAGAGGACATCAGTATAACTTTACAACTGTGTGAGCTCAGGGCATTAATCAATGCAGAGGCACAGAGAAAAGAACATGTGTTTAGTAGCTTGAATTTCTTCTTTTCCTTCTAGGGGCATTATGCTTCCTAAGTATGAAAGGAAAAGCCCTGAGATATACAATTGTGATATCCAAATGTGGACAGCTTTTATTCTGGTTCTTTAAAATACACACTGTTCTTCCCTCCTCATTATTTGCTTATGTGACTGAATGGAAATGTACTTTTAAAAATTTTCCTATGACTGATTATTTGACCTTTAGGAATGGGTGGGAAATATAATTTATGTTTAATATAGATCAGAAATAACTCACATTTAATATTCAGGGTCAAGCCTTTCTATTTCTATCTTTTTAAAAAAGACAAGCTACATAGGTGACCATACACTGATCTCTTAAAAAATGCATTTTCATTAGTTAGCCATTCAAACAGAAAGATAAGAAATTTTAGTTAGTGTGTTTCCAGTATAATAAGTGCTTCTTCTCTTGACCCCTCCCCTTGTTCATCATGTCTAAGACAAGAAGCAATACTGTCAGAGCAACAACCACTGCCAATTCTTTAGCTGTTGTATGTGATGGATGTTGTCAACTTTTAATGGCAGGGGATAGGATTGTGCTACAGTAAAACAATTCACAGCATTTATAACCGTTGGTAACTATTGTGCAACTGCTTTCCAGAAAGATATTTTTTAAAATACTTAACTGCCATGGTCAGCGAACTACCTACCAATAGTCATTAAGCCCCTCTTTGCTAAGAGGACCCCTCATTGTGTTCTAAGTTAGAAATACTAATTTTCTCAGTCTTCCTTGTAGTAGGGATGGCCATGTAACTGAGGGATTCAATGATATTTAAGGGAAAAGCTGCAGTAAGAGTTCTTGGGAAAGTTTTTCCTTTGATAAAAGTGGTAGGTGCAATGCTTGCTGACTTATGTCTTTTCCCCTTCCTCCTTCTAGGAATATTTGTGTGATACTTGTGAGTCCAGCTGCCATTTTGTGATTATGGAGTGACAAATATGATGTACAATTTAACACTCTAAGGATGATCAAAACATGTTTGTTGAAAAAAATGTTAGTGTAATAGAATCTGTCTCCAATTTTAATATTTGACGACTGATAGCTTTCGAGTCCCTCTATTCTCTCTTCCTCTTCAGCCTAAATCTGAGAAAGTTGATAAGAAATACCAAGTGCCCCCTACTTTGGTACTAAAGAGCATTTTAAACCACTTAAGCCATGGCACATGCATACACAGGAAATCTCATCCTAGCCCCACTCTTCATCCATAAGAAAATACAGTCCAGTCTGACCCTATTGTCTCTAGCCATTTACAGATCTGCTTGGGAGCCTGCCTTGCTGACAGGCTAGAGAGGACAACCTTGAGGTATATCCACAAACCACCAAAACATGGGATACAGGGGAAGAAACACATCCTGAAATAGAAGTCCACAGTTTGATCTAATTGGAAATCCAGATATTTGCAAAAAGAATTTGTGATAAAAGTAAAATGGGGCTGGTTGACTTGGACCTCTAGAACATAGGTTCTAAATTAATTTAACATCTACTGAAAAGCACCAATTAGGAAACTTTAATAGACTTAATCAATACTAGGTCTCAAATTAGAGTTAAGCTCGGGGATTCCATTATATTTAAACTAGGTATTCCCTATACTCTTAGGAGATTTAGCAAACATAAAAAACAGGGCAAAACCAGGAATGTTTTACCTTATCCATGAGAACTACTGCCTTGCCTAAATTCTCCATAATCATAGCATCTATTGCCCTAAAATATCCCATAGTAGGCATGAATACTCTTACTCAATAAAATTAATGTCTTTTGTATTTACAATTAACCTGACAAAGAAATCTTTCATAAACCTCCATTCCTGATTAATATGGCTAATATAAATGAATATAAATTAAAACAGTATCTTCAAGGATTGTAACACAAGGCCTTTTTAGATGAGGTTATTATACATACTGTTCCTCCCTTTAACTATCACATTTGACTTGTCCTTAAATTTGGAAAGATTACCACAATGCTGTGGCTCCAGCCATTAAAGCCCTCATACCCAATATTATTGAAATTACTGCCTTCATCCAATCAGCAAACTATAAATCCTCTGCAGTCACAGATTTGGTGAATATATTATGTTCAGTGCCTATTTTAATAGGCTCTCCACTGCAGTTTGCCTTCATCTTCTAAAAAAGCACAATATACGTTTACTCTGCTGGGTTATCTCAACAGCCCTGCCATCACCCACAATCTTTGCAAGCAACCTTAACTACATCCAATATTCTCCTGTAGCACAGGTATAATATTGCATTGATGTCATCCTCCTCCAAGGAAATTCACTTCACACGCTAATTAAAGACATGCAGATACTCACAAAACAGTTCACATAAAGGAGATGGGTCATTGTCCCACACATAGTTCATATAGTAAAAGGCCCCAACGCCCAGTTAAATTTGTGAAAATTGTTTGTTCCACCAAAGACCACTGAATCTCTGACACTATAAAGGCACAGCTATTGACCTTCTCGGTACCCACAATATTAAAGCAAGACCAACACATTTTAGGACTTTTTGGATTCTGAAGGCAACATATTCCTTGTTTACAAATTTTACTTAAGCCTGTTATGATATTACTTGCAAATTTGCTACATTGGATGGGACCCCAATGACAAAATTCTCTAGAATCTGTCCAAATTGCAATATAGCAGGCACTCTCATTAATGATCCCAGAGACTCCTTCATAATAGAGGCTTTAGCAACCTACTATCATTCCTCCTGGAGTCTCTCAACCACCCATGATTGTAATTAATGCCCATGGACTTCTGGTACATGAAACTGTCTTCCTTAGTACCACACTATATGCCATTATATTGATGGCTGGCTACACACTGGATTGTCCTGGAAATAAAATATCTCATTGGCCCTGCACTTATAACCCTTGTTACATAGTTTCCCATTACGTCTTGTGTTACAGAAGCAGTACCTGCAAGCTTGGCATAGCCACCAAGGTCTCCTTGCTAAGATAGAAATGGTACCTACAGAATAAAGCCAAACCCAGATCTCCTGCCATATCCCACTTGCAGGAGGGGTTGGCCTTCCCTATTCTCAGTCCCTGGCTAGATACCAGAGTGCTGGAGGAGGTTACACCTCTCCTGGACCCCTTGACTACCTGGGAAGCTTCTTGGGATCAAATGAGTGAACAGCAAAATGAGTTACTATGCTTTACAGGAAATAGAGCCACCATTGTGTGTAATGAAGCTTGCTAGAGAGATGCTGCTTTTTATCCCTTAAATAGGACGTCACTGAGTGGTGGCAGGACTCAAGGACAAACAAAATTGGCCGAATCTCAGTCATTTTATCACTGGATACCTTGGCCAACAATCAGCCCCATCTGCACATTTTTAGATTTGGGACATTGCCATTGGTCTGGTTGTCGGATCTTGCCAATGGAGACAATAATTATTTATCCAAGGCTGTCCCCTTTGGGATAAAGAACTTTTGAAAATCTCTTACTTCATAGTTACCCAAACTATAAATCAAGGTAATACATATCTCTGTGCGTGCTAAAGACACAATACAAAATCTCATCAAGACATTCTTTATCAGCTTCAGAAATCCAGGCATTATTAATAGTGACCAAGGCACATACTTGGTTTCAAAAAATATACAGTGAAGTTCTCTTGAACAGAACATTCAAGAGAATTTTCACCTCTTTTAGTGGACTCAGTTACTTGCCTCATGGGGTGCCATAATGTCTTACTTAAATGACTTTAAATTCAATTAAACAAAACATGGCATATTTCAGTCTTTACTTAAACATAAGCGATGAATTTTCATGAAGAATCTGATTTCATTTTTTGATATCTGACTGATGACAGCTTGCAAACTTTACAAATTCCTCTTTTCCTTCTGTCTCACATCTTGGGAAAGCTGATAAGAAAGCCAGGGGTTCCCTCCTTTGGTGCTGACAGGAAATTAAAAACATTCAAGCCACTACATTTTTTTAAATTTATTTTTTATTTTTTATTTTTTTAATTTTTTTTTTTTATTAGTTTCTGCTTTATAACAAAGTGAATCAGTCATACATATACATCTGTTCCCACATCCCTACGCTCATGCATCTCCCTCCCACCCTCCCCATCCCACCCCTCCAGGCGGTCACAAAGCACCTAGCTGATCTACCTGTGCTATGCGGCTGCTTCCCACTATCTACCTTACGTTTGGTAGAAGCCACTACATCTTTGTGCATGGGAACTCTTGCTTCAGTCCAAACCCCTAACTACAATCAAATCCAAGCCATCTCCTTTTTCTGCTCTCTCAAACCCTCTTTGGATCTGCTTTGAAGCCTTTTCTGTTCTCCCAGAAAGAACTATTATGTGAGGAATAAACATTTTCATACTATTTTGATGTATATATGGCATCATTAGTCTCAACTTTGTTTCTCATTAGAAACAAATTTTGTGTTGAGGAGTCCATCCTATTTCTGTAGGCTGCCCTCAAAGATTAGACTTTGTTCTAATTCTCACAAAAATCCTGTAGGTTAGGTATTATTATTATATCTATTATTGATATGAGGAAAATAAAGCAAATAAAGAGATTAAGTAAGTAGCCCAAGGTCATATGGCAATTTTATAATGGAGATAGGAAATGAACCCAAAAGGCCTGACCCCAGAGCTGTGCTCTTATGCTCTAACTAAACTGCTTTTCAAAGGATAAATGAGCAGAAGGATGAAAAGTACTTCAGACTCTGATGGCATTGGTAGGCCTTGTACTAGCCCTAGACTCTAGACTTTTGTTTATTTCTTTTTTAAAAAACCCTATATTTTGAGCTGCTTTATTTGAAGTTTGTTACTTTTTCCTGAAGGATGTTCTAATTATACATTGTAGGTTTTGAAAAATCCAGATGTGAATCCATGTTCAACCACTGATTAGATGTGAGAAACAGAGAAAATTTATTTAGCTTCTCTATGCCTCACTGGCCATGAATGTAAAATGGGAAAAATACTATTTCCATTACAGAAGTGTTATTATGATTGAATAAAATAATATCTGTTAATCACCTTGGATAATGCCTCTCACATAACAGAAGCTCAATAAATGAACGTTAAAACAATGTATTAGCCCTTTTAAATATTCTGTGAGAGACAATTACTTACTCACAGATCGGCAACTGTGGCACATACAGAATATCTTTTGTTTTTTGAACTCAGTGTAGGAAGTTTTAGAGGTGCCACAATCACTCTGATTTGCTTTTGAATTATAAAAATGATGCTCTGAAGAGGTACTCAAGCAAGAACATGTTCATCCCGACATGGTTGCATAGATTTGTGCACCCTCACAATAGTAACCACTCCTGGCAAATCCAAGAGAGATAGTAACATAGTCATAGTGTCCTAAACTTGAGAGTAGAAATCCCTTGGACATAAAGGTTGTGGGTGAAGGCAAACTACTTTTGGTAGAGTAATGAATGCTGAGTGAGAAAAATGCATTGACAGATTAATATATTTGTATACCAAATTAGTGAAGTACATTGTTCTAATAGGGTATGGAATACATACATAAAATATTAGCTAGCATTGAACTTATTATCTGATTAAAGTTAGACTGATCAATCCCCCATCAATCTTCAACACCCATCAGTCTTTTGACACTATTGATGATTGATTGGTGATATTGATAGGAATCAAAATGCCTGCCTAATTCATGTCTTTGATGGTGGCTTAAGATTTTGAAGCTTCTGCTACAAATACAGAATTTAAAGGAAATTTCCTCCAATGTATTCTACCTGGCCTTGCATATGGTAATAACCTTACCCATGGATTGGGGAGCCAAAGAAAATGATCTGCCAAATGCCTAATATACCACTTCAGTGTTTGTTTTTAAATAGGAGGAGCTTTCTCCAGTTTGCCTAAAGAAAATAAACAAATAAGAAAAAATGGGGATGGGGTGAGAGCAGGCAAAATTATTAAGGGAATACTGAACAATCTTGTGGCATACAAGGAGGAGACTTTCAAACTAAGTAGTAGGTGTTGTTGGATTCCTTTTTGAGAATATTGTCATTAACATGACTCAGCTCCCAAATACCAGGTCCACACTTGTAATTATTGTGGATCTACTTCCATTGGACCAATTTACATTAGAAACCATGGGTTTGATCAGTTGACTGGGAGTGGTGGTCTCACTGTCCCAAAATGGAAGCTGTCCTTATAACCATGTGGATGCCGGCTGTGAGGATAGTTTGAAGATAATGGGACAGAGAAGTGCAGTTTCTAGAAGGTGTTTAGGAGGTAAGTAAAACAAGAAGCATGCCATACAAATGGTGTAACTTATGGATTTTTAATATATGACAGTTAAAAACCAAAGAATTACTAAGGAGTAGGTGACATCAAGAACTAATTTCCTTTTTCCTAGGTTTTCCTATAGTAAGGCATCAGATATAATGAGTAATATTTGTAGAACCTTAACATGATAAATTTAATTTGAACCATTAATTAAGCTGGCATTATACAATTAAGAGATGAAGAAATTAAAACCACAAATGGTAAAAAATTTGTCTTGATTTCTACACATGCTTTTCCCATAGAATTGCTACATAGTTACACATTTGTATTTAGAATTTCAAAAATAATTTACGTTAAACATATAGTATATTTATCTGTTCTTTCTATAGATAAATTTGCCAATCAACTTTACTTTTTCTGAAAATGAGAAAGCCTTTTGCAGTTTTCAGTGGGAAAAATTATACTTTATATATGTTTTATGTTATATGACTAACGTCCTTTATTTTGTTTTATATTCTATTTTTAAATTTGAGTTTTGTAATATTGGAAGCCATACAACTTTAAGACTAATAATAGTAACACTTTGATGTTTTAAAATTAATTGCCAATTAATAAACAATACCCTATTCAACATATGACAGTAAGGTAGTGATACTAATATTATACAGTTATTGATCATTTGTCAAAAGCCAGAAAATACTCTAAGAATTTTTTTTTAATTTTATTTTTTTTATTGGTTTCTGCTTTATAACAAAGTGAATCAGTCATACATATACATCTGTTCCCACATCCCTTCCCTCAGGCATCTCCCTCCCTCACACCCTCCCCATCCCACCCCTCCAGGCGGTCACAAAGCACCGAGCTGATCTCCCTGTGCTCTGCGGCTGCTTCCCACTATCTATCTACCTTACGTTTGGTAGTGTATATATGTCCATGCCTCTCTTTCGCTTTGTCACAGCTTACCCTTCCCCCTCCCCATATCCTCAAGTCCATTCTCAAGTAGGTCTGTGTCTTTATTCCCGTTTTACCCCTAGGTTCTTCATGACATTTTTTTTTTAATTCCATATATATGTGTTAGCATACGGTATTTGTCTTTCTCTTTCTGACTTACTTCACTCTGTATGACAGACTCTAGGTCTATCCACCTCATTACAAATAGCTCAGTTTCGTTTCTTTTTATGGCTGAGTAATATTCCATTGTATATATGTGCCACATCTTCTTTATCCATTCATCCGATGATGGACACTTAGGTTGTTTCCAGCTCCGGGCTACTGTGAATAGAGCTGCAATGAACATTTTGGTACATGTCTCTTTTTGAATTATGGTTTTCTCAGGGTATATGCCTAGTAGTGGGATTGCTGGGTCATATGGTAGTTCTATTTTTAGTTTTTTAAGGAACCTCCATACTGTTCTCCATAGTGGCTGTACCAATTCACATTCCCACCAGCAGTGCAAGAGGGTTCCCTTTTCTCCACACCCTCTCCAGCATTTATTGTTTCTAGATTTCTTGATGATGGCCCTTCTGACTGGTGTGAGATGATATCTCATTGTAGTTTTGATTTGCATTTTTCTAATGATTAATGATGTTGAGCATTCTTTCATGTGTTTGTTGGCAGTCTGTATATCTTCTTTGGAGAAATGCCTATTTAAGTCTTCTGCCCATTTTTGGATTGGGTTGTTTGTTTTTTTGCTATTGAGCTGCATGAGCTGTTTATAAATTTTGGAGATTAATCCTTTGTCAGTTGCTTCATTTGCAAATATTTTCTCCCATTCTGAGGGTTGTCTTTTGGTCTTGTTTATGGTTTCCTAGGCTGTGCAAAAGCTTTGAAGTTTCATTAGGTCCCATTTGTTTATCTTTGTTTTTAGTTCCATTTCTCTAGGAGGTGGGTCCAAAAGGATCTTGCTGTGATTTATGTCATAGAGTGTTCTGCCTATGTTTTCCTCTAAGAGTTTGATAGTTTCTGGCCTTACATTTAGGTCTTTAATCCATTTTGAGCTTATTTTTGTGTATGGTGTTAGGGAATGATCTAAACTCATACTTTTACTCGTCCCTGTCCAGTTTTCCCAACAACACTTATTGAAGAGGCTGTCCTTTCTCCACTGTACATTCCTGCCTCCTTTATCAAAGATAAGTTGACCATATGTGCGTGGGTTTATCTCTGGGCTTTCTATCCTGTTCCATGGATCTATCTTTCTGTTTTTATGCCAGTACCACACTGTCTTAATTACTGTAGCTTTGTAGTATAGTCTGAAGTCAGGGAGCCTGATTCCTCCAGCTCCATTTTTCGTTCTCAAGATTGCTTTGGCTATTCGGGGTCTATTGTTTCTACAAACAAATTTTGAAATGTTTTGTTCTAGTTCTGTGAAAAATGCCAGTGGTAGTTTGATAGGGATTGCATTGAATCTGTAGATTGCTTTGGGTAGTAGAGTCATTTTCACAATATTGATTCTTCCAATCCAGGAGCATGGTATATCTCTCCATCTATTTGTATCATCTTTAATTTCTTTCATCAGTGTCTTATAATTTTCTGCATACAGGTCTTTTGTCTCCTTAGGTAGGTTTATTCCTAGATATTTTATTCTTTTTGTTGCAATGGTAAATGGGAGTGTTTTCTTGATTTCATTTTCAGATTATTCATCATTAGTGTACAGGAATGCCAGAGATTTCTGTGCATTAATTTTGTATCCTGCTACTTTACCAAATTCATTGATTAGCTCTAGTAGTTTTCTGGTAGCATCTTTAGGAATCTCTATGTATAGTATCATGTCATCTGCAAACAGTGACAGCTTTACTTCTTCTTTTCCCATTTGGATTCCTTTTATTTCCTTTTCTTCTCTGATTGCTGTGGCTAAAACTTCCAAAACTAAGTTGAATAAGAGTGGTGAGAGTGGGCAGCCTTGTCTTGTTCCTGATCTTAGTGGAAATGGTTTCAGTTTTTCACCATTGAGGACAATGTTGGCTGTGGGTTTATCATATATGGCCTTTATTATGTTGAGGAAAGTTCCCTCTATGCCTACTTTCTGCAGGGTTTTTATCATAAATGGGTGTTGAATTTTGTCGAAAGCTTTCTCTGCATCTATTGAGATGATCATATGGTTTTTCTCCTTCAACTTCTTAATATGGTGTATCACATTGATTGATTTGTGTATATTGAAGAATCGTTGCATTCCTGGAATAAACCCCACTTGATCATGGTGCATGATCCTTTTAATGTGCTGTTGGATTCTGTTTGTAGTATTTTGTTGAGGATATTTGCATCTATGTTCATCAGTGATATTGGCCTGTAGTTTTCTTTGTTTGTGACATCCTTGCCTGGTTTTTGTATCAAGGTGATGGTGGCCTCGTAGAATGAGTTTGGGAGTGTTCCTTCCTCTGAAATTGTTTGGAAGAGTTTGAGAAGGATGGGTGTTAGCTCTTCTCTAAATGTTTGATAGAATTCGCCTGTGAAGCCATCTGGTCCTGGGCTTTTGTTTGTTGGAAGATTTTTAACCACAGTTTCAATTTCCGTGCTTGTGATTGGTCGATTCATATTTTCTATTTCTTCCTGATTCAGTCTTGGCAGGTTGTGCATTTCTAAGAATTTGTCCATTTCTTCCAGGTTGTCCAATTTATTGGCATAGAGTTGTTTGTAGTAATCTCTCATAATCTTTTGTATTTCTGCAGTGTAAGTTGTTACTTCTCCTTTTTCACTTCTAATTCTATTGATTTGAGTCTTCTCCCTTTTTTTCTTGATGAGTCTGGCTAATGGTTTGTCGATTTTGTTTATCTTCCCAAAGAACCAGCTTTTAGTTTTATTGATCTTTGCTATCGTTTCCTTCATTTCTTTTTCATTTATTTCTGAACTGATCTTTATGATTTCTTTCCTTCTCCTAGCTTTGGGGGTTTTTTGTTCTTCTTTCTCTAATTGCTTTAGGTGCAGGGTCAGGTTGTTTGCTCGAGATGTTTCCTGTTTCTTAAGGTGGGATTGTATTGCTATAAACTTCCCCCTTAGAACTGCTTTTGCTGCATCCCATAGGTTTTGGGTCATCGTGTCTCCACTATCATTTGTTTCTAGGTATTTTTTAATTTCCTCTTTGATTTCTTCAGTGATCACTTCGTTATTGAGTAGTGTATTGTTTAGCCTCCATGTGTTTGTATTTTTTACAGATCTTTTCCTGTAATTGATGTCTAGTCTCATGGCATTGTGGTCGGAAAAGATACTTGATACTATTTCAATTTTCTTCAATTTACCAAGGCTTGATTTGTGACCCAAGATATGATCTATCCTGGAGAATGTTCCATGAGCACTTGTGAAAAATGTGTATTCTGTTGTTTTTGGATGGAATGTCCTATAAATATCAATTAAGTCCATCTTGTTTAATGTATCATTTAAAGCTTGTGTTTCCTTATTTATTTTCATTTTGGATGATCTGTCCATTGGTGAAAGTGGGGTGTTAAAGTCCCCTACTATGATTGTGTTACTGTCGATTTCCCCTTTTATGGCTGTTAGTATTTGCCTTATGTATTGAGGTGCTCCTATGTTGGGTGCATAAATATTTACAATTGTTATATCTTCTTCTTGGATCGATCCCTTTATCGTTATGTAGTGTCCTTCTTTGTCTCTTCTAATAGTCTTTATTTTACAGTCTATTTTGTCTGATATAAGAATTGCTACTCCAGCTTTCTTTTGTTTTCCATTTGCATGGAATATCTTTTTCCATCCCCTTACTTTCAATCTGTATGTGTCTCTAGGTCTGAAGTGGGTCTCTTGTAGACAGCATATATAGGGCTCTTGTTTTTGTATCCATTCAGCCACTCTGTGTCTTTTGGTGGGAGCATTTAGTCCATTTACATTTAAGGTAATTATTGATATGTATGTTCCTATTCCCATTTCCTTAATTGCTTTGGGTTCGTTATTGTAGGTATATTCCTTCTGTTGTGTTTCTTGCCTAGAGAAGTTCCTTTAGCATTTGTTGTAAAGCTGGTTTGGTGGTGCTGAACTCTCTCAGCTTTTACTTGTCTGTAAAGGTTTTAATTTCTCCATCAAATCTGAAAGAGATCCTTGCTGGGTAGAGTAATCTTGGTTGCAGGTTTCTCTCCTTCATCACTTTAATTATGTCCTGCCACTCCCTTCTGGCTTGTAGAGTTTCTGCTGAGAGATCAGCTGTTAACCTGATGGGGATTCCCTTGTGTGTTACTTGTTGTTTTTGCCTTGCTGCTTTTAATATGATTTCTTTGTGTTTAATTTTTGACAGTTTGATTAATATGTGTCTTGGCGTATTCCTCCTTGGATTTATTCTGTATGGGACTCTCTGTGCCTCCTGGACTTGATTCACTATTTCCTTTCCCATATTAGGGAAGTTTTCAACTATAATCTCTTCAAATATTTTCTCAGTCCCTTTCTTTTTCTCTTCTTCTTCTGGAACCCCTATAATTCGAATGTTGGTACATTTAATGTTGTCCCAGAGGTCTCTGAGACTGTCCTCTGTTCTTTTCATTCTTTTTTCTTTATTTTGCTCTGCATCAGTTATTTCCACTCTTTTATCTTCCACCTCACTTATCAGTTCTTCTGCCTCAGTTATTCTGCTATTGATCCCATCTAGATTATTTTTCATTTCATTTATTGTGTTTTTAATCGATGCTTGATTCATCTTTCGTTCTTCTAGGTCCTTGTTAACTGTTTCTTGCATTTTGTCTATTCTATTTCCAAGATTTTGGATCTTGGAAATAGAATCTTTGATCAGCTTTTCTATCATTATTCTGAATTCTTTTTCATGTAGACTGCCTATTACCTCTTCATTTGTTAGGTCTGGTAGGTTTTTATCTTGCTCCTTCACCTGCTGTGTGTTTTTCTGTCTTCTCATTTTGCTTATGTTACTGTGTTTGGGGTCTCCTTTTTGCAGGCTGCAGATTCGTAGTTCCTGTTGTTTTTGGTGTCTGTCCCCAGTGGTAAGGTTGTTTCAGTAGGTTGTGTAGGCTTCCTGGTGGGGGGGACTAGAGCCTGTGTTCTGGTGTTTGAGTCTCGATCTTGTCTTTCTGGTGGACAGGTCCACGTCTGGTGGTGTGTTTTGGGGTGCCTGTGGCCTTATTATGTTTTTAGGCAGCCTCTTTGTTAATGGGTGTGGTTGTGTTCCTGCCTTGCTAGTTGCTTGGCGTAGGGTGACCAGCACTGTAGTTTGCTGGTTGTTGACTGAAGCTGGGTGCTGGTGTTGAGATGGAGATCTCTGGGAGATTTTCACTCCTTGATATTATGTGGAGCTGGGAAGTCTCTTGTGGACCCGTGTCCTGAAGTTGGCTCTCCCACTTCAGAGGCACAGCACTGACTCCTAGCTGCACCACCAAGAGCCTTTCATCGGCACCTCATGGTACCGCGGTGCCTCCGCCTAGCCCACGCGCTGACTGACTGCGCCCCGGCAGCCCAGACTATCCCTCGGGTCCCCGGCCAAGCCCACTCATGGCCATTCAAACACGGCCGCACGCGCGGCCCGCCGGGGTAGCTCCCCCTTACTCTAAGATTTTTAAATGATCATAATTTAGTCTTCAAATAACTTTATGAAGGAAATCTTAAACCATTTTATACATGAAGAGACTCACACCCTAAAAAGTAACATTACCACCTTATAATGTGCCAGAACTGAGAGTCATATTTATATTTGTTTCACTCCAAATCTTGGTTTTTCTTTCACCTTATATTAAAAAGTTCCACACTTTTACCAGAATAATTGAAGTCCAAAGGGTCTCAAAACTTTTCAGAAATACTGAATTAACATGGATGTTTTCTTAAATTTGTTCTAAACATTGAATTAACTCTAACATCAAAGAGCAGATCATGAGACCATCTATTAACAAAGGTCATTAAGAAAGAACAAGTGGAATATTTTTATTACAGGACAGCAGGTAATGTTGAAAGTAAAAAAATATCAGAATATATTTTCTACCTATCCCAAAGCTTACCAAAATATGTAATATATTGTAAAACTTAATGTATAGTTATGATAAATACTGAAAATCTAAATTCAACAAAAGCATTAAGTAAAGATAAGAATCATTGAATGCCATTACAGACATAAATAGTAAAATTGTAAAGGGCACAAATCAACCAACTCCTTTCCCTTGCTTAATTTGAACCTTCAGTGAGGTGTAATGAACAAGGGTAATACAATCTTAAGATGCATCATAGAAGTTAACTGCCTAGATAATGAGAAATAATATCCCCATTCGACTGTGTTGGTTAGGACACATATAGAATAATGGTATCAATTTTGTGTTTGCTAGGACTTCATGTGCACCCATATTAGGGCAATTAACAACTTGGCTTATAGTTTTTTCTATGTATCTTTTACCATAGACTGTGAATTACATACATGCAAGGACTATACTTACCTAATTTTATGTCATTGGCACCTAGCAGAAAATGTAGCTATTAGTATTTGCCTAATAAAGCATTACATTCATTAAAGCACCCATCTTATTTCCTTGGACTCTTGCCATAATATCATAACTGGTTTCTTTGTCTCTCTCTTTGTCTCTCTGAGTTCTGTTCTCCAAATAATTGCTCAAGAAGTAAAGTAACTTCTCCAAGGTTACAGAACTAGTAAGTGACTGACATTGGATTAAACCTAGGTAGAATGATTGTAAAGCCACATTTTAAAAATATGATTCTCTGACAAATTCTTCTCCTCTCAAATATAACAATTTGGCAAAAGAAAACAAAAATAAAGGTGTTTGAAAAGGAATTCATTGTCCTGACTTAGTGGAAATCTCTACAAATTAAGATTTGATGCTTACCACATTTTAGGAGAGATTTTGATAAACAGAAATAAAAAGACAAAGTACTATGAGCTGGCTGAAGACAGTATTTTATAAGAAGAGCAGAAAGAACGAGGTTATTAACTTAAAAATAATCTTGCTTTAAGGTATATATGTTTGAATTAACGTATTAAGGCCTGTCATGAAGTAAAAAGTATTCTGTACTTTCCCAGAATTTCTCTGGCTTAAAAAGGTACTTAATAACTATTTGCTTGCTAAATTAACTCATGGTAAGTGGATACAAATAACACAGAAACCAAGTAAAAGGTAATAAAACAAGGATCTTTAAAAGTAGCAGGACATTCCAATGACTGTAAGGCTATGAAGAGAATCAAAGGGAATTGAGCAGAGGTATTGATCAACTACAAGTACAGAAGGTTGGGCTATTTGCCTGTCTATAACCTATATATATTTCCATCAAAAGTCATTGCTGTTTATCAAAATAAACTACATAAATGTGGCACAAAGATTGTAATAATATAACCATTTTTGTTAAAAGCAAATATACTACTATTCTGAAAAGTCTCCACTGAACAATTCAGTTGTTATCAATAATTGTGAGAATTACACCTTATGTAATATATAATAATGCTCTAAATTAAGCTGTCACCACCTTGTCACTAGAGAACACTTTTTAAGATTACAGTATCTTACCTTTATTCAAATGATATTAGATCTTTACAGATTTAAATTTAGATAAAAAATTAACTGTACAGAATTATCTCTACTGAGATGTAATGATTAAAGTTTTCATATAATTTTATAGAAGAAAGGAAGGATAAAAGATCATCATCTTCCTCCTTTTCCTTCTCCTCAGCTTTCTTTAGCATTGTGTTAGATAGAGTAACTTCTGGAAAGCAGGTAAATAAATAGTCATGAGTTTGTGTTCCTGCTTTTGCTCTTGCTAGATGTATGGCTTCGAGCAAATAAATCATATTACTTTTAATCTAAACTCTCCTATCTCTAAAATGGGGGAAATACCTACCTTGCTTGTTTTTTTTGGAGGTTAATAATATTAAACATGAAACATCCAGCATAGCACCTAACACATGGTACATAATATTGTTTGTGTTTTATTATGTCATAGAAAAATGTCAAGCATTTTTCTTATCCTCATAATCCTGTTAAAGAAAAAAGATAAGACAAGCGTAACAATTCTGATTTTATATAAATTGAGTTCCTTAATTCTATACAAAAATTTTACTGTCACATAAATTATAAATGGCAGTGGGGAAGAAGCATATCCAAAATGTCAGAATAAGGATCTTTGAAAATCTGCTAAATCATAAAAGTGATGAAGACAATGGCAAAATTGTCCAAAAACTTTTATTAGAATTCTGGAAATTAACTGAAGTTTTGCAATAATCCTTTAAGGATTTATTAAATAAAGATGGTCAAGC
Source organism: Hyperoodon ampullatus (assembly GCF_949752795.1). Lineage (NCBI taxonomy): Eukaryota > Metazoa > Chordata > Mammalia > Artiodactyla > Ziphiidae > Hyperoodon > Hyperoodon ampullatus. Next base: position 76,929,460 of record NC_136914.1, on the reverse strand, counting down.
CTTAGAAAGAACAATGACTTAGTGGTGATTTAACTTTCCCCACTCCTATCTCTCTATCTTGAGTTAGCCATGAAAATCAGCAGTTTTGGAACAATAATAACTGAGGAAACAGCAGCATAGCATTGAAAGAAGAACAGTTTGGGAGCTCCCCAAAAGCCATATTCCCAGAAAATTGTCACTATTTTACCTGTGTGGCAGATCCTTGAAAAAGCACCATTTATGAGGATGAATTTAATTTGGTTTGATTTAGGTATTTTTTCACTAAGCTATCTCTATCCCATGGCATTTGTTGAAAACAACCAGAAGCAATTGTTAACATTATGGTAGCTGAAGAAGCAATACCAGTTGGTGCAAAGAACAGGCTGACCAAAAATTTTAAAGTAAAAATCTAGAGTATGAAATGTCCATGGGTACTTTGAAGAGCTCCCCCATATCCCTGGGGATCTAGAAGGCCATGTATATGTGAGGGATGTACATATATCCATAAAAACCTGAAAAGTTCCTAATCTCTCACCTCTAGCTGAACTTGAAGCTCAATATAAGCAGTAAGTGAAGGCTCAGACAGAGTTGTTAAGTGCCCGGTACTAAAGGCATACCCCAACAAAGAACCATCTCAGTAAAGATTGGAAAATTTATTGGTTCAAGACAATTAAGAGAATGTGAAATGTCTCGAATTGACAAATATACATTGACAGTAGTAGTTGCCAGGAGATGGGGGAAACGAAAATGGAGAGTGACTGCTAATGGGCATGTGGTTTTTCTCAGGGGTGATGAAAATATTCTAAAATTAGTAGTAATGATTGCACTCTGAATATGATTTTAAAAACCCACTGAATATACATTTTAAGAGGGTAAATTTCATGGCATATACATTGTATCATAATCTGTACTGTTTTTCATGGAGGTAGTACAAAATTACATACTAACAGTGCACAAGTGCTTCCTTTGCTCCAAATTCTTTGCAACACTTGTTATTTCTTGTCTTTTTGATAATAGCCATTCTAACAGGTGTGAGGTGATATCACATTGTGGTTTTATTTGCATTTCCGTGATTATTAGTGATGTTGAGAAACTTTTGGTTCCTATTGGGCATCTGTATGTCTTCTTTGGAAAAATATCTCTTCAGATGGCTTGTCGGTTTTTTTTTTTTTTTTTTTTTTTTTTTTTTTTTTTTTTTTTTTTTTTTGCGGTATGCAGGCCTCTCACTGTTGTGGCCTCTCCCGTTGCAGAGCACAGGCTCCGGACGTGCAGGCTCAGCGGCCATGGCTCACGGGCCTAGCCACTCCACAGCATGTGGGATCTTCCCAGATTGGGACACGAACCCGTGTTCCCTGCATTGGCAGGCGGACTGTCAACTACTGCGCCACCAGGGAAGCCCGGTTTGTCTGTTTTTAAATGGGATTGTTTGGTGTTTTGCTATTGAGCTGTATGAGTTCTTTATGTAATTTTTTGGTATTAACCCCTTATCAGATATATGATTTACAAAACTTTCTTTCATCATAGGTTGCCTTTTTATTTTTGATGGTTTCCTTTGCTATGCAGAAGCTTTTTATTTGATAATAGTCCTGCTTGTTTATTTTTGCTTTTGTTTCCAAATTCAAAATATCATTGCCAAGACTGATGTCAAATAGCTTACCCACTATGTTTTTTTTCCCAGGATTTTTATGATTTCAGCTATTATATTCAAGTCTTTTACTTATTTTGTATTAATATTTGTGTATGGTGTAAGTTAGGGGTCCAATTTCATTACTTTGCATGTGGCTGTCTTGTTTTTCCAACACCATTTACTGAAGAGACTATGCTTTCCCCATGGTATTTCCTTGGCTCCTTCATCATGAATCAACCGTATATGCATAAGTTTTTTGGGGGGCTCTCCATTTTGTTCTATTGATTAATGTGTCTGTTTTCATGCCAATACCATTCTGTTTTGATTATTATAGCTTTGTAGTTTGAAATCAGTAAGCATGATGCTTCCAGCTGGTTCTTCAAGTCTGCTTTGGCTATTTGGGGTCTTTTGTGGTTTCATATAAGTTTTAGGATTGTTGTTTTCTTTTCCTGTGAAAAAAACACCATTGAAATTTTGATAAGGATTACATTGAAACTGTAGTTTGCTTTGGGTAGTTTGAAAATTTTAACATTAATTGTTTCAATCCATGAGCATGGAATATCTTTCCATTTATTTATATCGTCTTCAATTTCTTCATCAATGTTTTATAGTTCTCAGTGTACAGATTTTTCACCTCCTTGGTTAAATTTATTCCTAGGTATTTAATTTTCTTTGATGCAATTGTAAACAGGCTTGTTTTCTTAATTTCTCTGATAGTTTGTTAGTGTGTAGAAACACAACAGATTTCTGTATATTATTTTTGTATGCTGCAACGTTACTGAATTTATTTATTCAAATAGTTTTTTGGTAAAGTCTTTAGGGTTTTTTTAATATATAAAATCATGTAATCTGCAAAGAGTGACAGTTTTACTTCTTCCTTTCCAATTTGGATGTCATTTATTTTTCTTGCCTAATTGTTCTCTCTGGGACTTCCAATATTATGTTGAATAAGAGTGGCAAGTGTTGTCTTGTTTCTGATTTTTGATGACAAGATTTCAGCATTTGCCATTGAGAGTGATGTTACCTGCAGGTGTTTCATATATGGCCTTTATTATGTACATTATGCTATACTCACTTTGTTGAGAGTTTATCATAAATGGGTGTTGAATTTTGTCAAATACTTTTCCTGCAGCTATTGAGATAATCATATAATTTTACCTTTTTTTTGTTAGAGTTGTATCATGTTGATTGATTTGTGAATGTTGAATATATGTTCTTTTCTTCATTCCATGTTTCACTCTTCATGTTCCCTCATCTCCACCCTAGTTCCTTACAACAAATTTATGTATTTGAGTCACTTTCTCAGGTTCTGGTTTTCCGTGAAACACAAACTAAGACAAATGTGAATGTGGGTAAGTTGATAATTTGGCATAATCAAGCTGCCTTCTTGAGGTACTTACTGGTGACATTATAAGAACACCAATTCTTGCCCTGTGTTTACCTTTATGTTCTTTCCAGTAGTATGTATCTCTTCAGTTTCTGTGTAGCCTGAATTATTGCTTCATATATATATAAAATTTTGGTAGCAACTGAAAACTGAGATTTCTGATCATGTTTTCCTCATAATCTCTGCCTATTAGGAAATACTCTGCACAGCAAAATAATTTTCATTGTCCTTTAAATTCTTGTTATTTATCCTCAAGTTGGGGAGGGCATCCCCTAATTATGAAGCCCATCTGGGTAGTTATCCAAATATCAATGGGTGTATCTGGATTGACCATAAATGGAGAAAAGAAGAGAAAAAAAGCACATTTTTATCTTAGAAAATTATATTTGTTTTGAAAACACATACATTTTTAAATGACACATTTATACCCAAGATAAATCAAGCAAACTCTACAAGAATTATCTGTTTTGACTTTAGAAACTGACTACCTTATGAACACTTTTATTGAAAGGTGAATAAAAGAATACCCAGAGGACTTTTCAATGGAGCTTCAATTAGATGAAACTATATTATTCTTTAGCATGCTGTGTTTCCCATTACTTGGTGATCAAAAGAAAAACTCCAAAGATCCTTAGGATGCAAGATTGATTACAGACTGATTCAGCAGTATAATCACTAGCTAGTGCAATCTCAGCATAAATGGAGTCCCCAGAGAGCTAGTTGCTATCTGATAGCACTACAGAAGGGAGAAATCAAATGACTTCTAGAATGTAGATTGGTTTATGTTGCATTAAACAGGAAAGGATTATATCTCACGCTGTCATCCATCCTGGCATCTGAGAACAGTGCATCTAAAACATCTCATTTCCATGGAAGGTATACATCAACTTTGCTGCATTGCCTGATTCAGCAACTCCTGGGAAGAAAGGGAAACTGCACAATTGCTATGTGAAAACAGCTGCAATTAATTATAGTGTGCTTTTGCTTCTTGCCAAGGATCCAAGACTAATTTTTCATTATTATTCAATTTACATTCCTTATGTTGATCATTCTCCCTTAACATTATACATCCAAAACACAGTATTTCCTGTCTAAAACAATAATTGCAATAACTATTGAAGGGCATTGGGAATAAGGACAAAAACAATGAAAGGGAAGACTGAATTATTGGGATCTAGTTCTAGTTCTGCTAAAATCTAGCTATGTATTTGTAAGTAAGTAATTTAACTTGTATCAATATATGCATCAATAGACTCATCTAAAAATGGAATAATTATATTTGGAATTCCTGTATGCAGGGGGTCTGGATTTTACATTTTTTAATTTTACTTAAAATTTTATCTATGAGTCTCTGAATAATTATACATGTTTCAAATAGAACATAGCCATTTTCAACAGTGTTGAAACAAACTAACTGTAGTGAATAATTCACATTTGTATTTTAAATTCCTCTTGACGATTTGTTTAATAACTTAAAAGTTTAGTGTAAGGGACAGATTAACAAAACACTTCTAGAAAATAATCACATAGAAAGCATATCACTGAAACATCAAATCTGTGTAGGTTAATATGAGATTTGGAAAAATGCGGGAGAATTTATCTAGCCCTTTCTTTTTTTATAAGGATCTTTTCAGATCCAAAGTAAAATACAGTTTATAGAAAAATCTTAGTATTTCTTGATTCACTTGATCATTATCCCAGATCAGCAAAAGAACTAGAAGGGGGTTGGTAAGAGTACACTGATGGTGCATCAAAAGACCTTTCTTGGATACAAAGGCAACAAATTGAACCCGGCAAATTGTCTAGCAGGGGAGATGGTTTCAGTCTAATGAAGAAAGGCCCTTTATAACAACTAACAAATGGCAATCAGTGTTATTCTAGGAAATCTTCCATTGAACACTGTCCCTAAGGAGGAATTTAGAATTGTTTACCTAGTTTTTTATGTAGGCTCCATGCTTATTCTAGTTCTGCTATGTCTTCAATGGCTTATATTATATATTCAGGTATTTTCTCTTTTCCCTTCTCCTCTTTTTTCTTAATGTTCATCAAAATTCTTTAGACTACATGGAATTAGAACTTGAGTTATTTTTGATGCCCCTGCTTTATTCCTGAGTTTGTATTGAAATCTTATGTATTTCTCTAGTTGTCATATTTCTATTGCTATTCCTCTAGCTCTTTACTACCACATTTAACTCAAAACACAGAAATGGCTTCCTAACTGATTTTTTTTGTCTTTCAACTGTTATTTCTGCCAATCCATTTAATGTAAAACTGCCAAATTAATTTTGCTAAAATATAGATTTCATTCTGCCATTCCATTCTTCAAAATTCTTCAGAGAATCTCCATTGAATACAGTCTAAAAGACACACCCCCTAAACTGGTATTAAAATCAATTTAAATTTTAGTCTTGAAATACTTTCCTAAAACTACATGCAAATTCTGTTTGTAATACATGGTCATTTGAGCTTGTCTTACTTTTGCTGCTTCTCAGAGAAATGGATTAGGGTTTCACTAGATGTACCTATGCCAAACTAGACTCATAGAGATGTGTAAAATCACAGGATTTTCAAGCACATGGACTTTGTATGCAGTCTTATTTTGGTTTAATTATATTGTGTTGTGCCTAAACTAAATAATATAAACTATTAAATACAAACCTACAAACATTTCTCACTGTTTGTTGAAGGGATACTCTATAAGTTTGTAGAAATTTTGCTTGCAGAATTAGTTTATCTGGATATGTTTATATAGCTTAAATAAAAGATGTTTGGTACTATATAAGTTATATAACATTTAAAACACTAACAAACACAAAAGTAATTGCCATTAGCCAGAATTCTGTTAATATGTAGAGTGGATTTCATATATATTAGAATCCAAAGATGCAAACCATTAGAACACACACACACACACACACACACACACATGCACACACTGGTCCTCTAGCAGAAACAAATAACTAAAAACCAGCAGATGTTGAAATAATTTTTTTAGCAGTACAGGTCAACAGAATGAAATAATTATACATTGAATGAATTAGAATGCTTTGGAAATTTTTGAAAATCAGACAAAATATTAACTATGTTTTACAGAAATACAAAAATTCCTGTAATTCAACTCTGCATTTTTCATAGGTTCCACTCTAGAAGAGTATGGTTTTCCCTATTTAATATTTGATTAGGAGTGTCTAGCCCTAAGGGCAATATTTCTCAAAATGAATCATATCTGTTGTCCATACTAAATCTCTAGAGATGATGATATAATTGGAAAACCAATATTTTAAAGCAAAAGTCATCAGATGACTCAAAATATCAATCAATGAGGAAAGTCCCTTTCTATCTAGTCACACATATGTGACATCTTCTTTATCCATTCATTAGTTGACAGTAGCTTAAGTTGTTTCCATATCTTGGTTATTGTGAATAATATTGCAACAACAAATGAGATCATATATCTCTTCAATATTCTGTTTTTATATCCTTTGGATGTATAACCTGATGTGGAATTACTGGATCATATGGTAGTTTTATATTTAATTTATTGATGAACCTTTATATTGTTTTCCATAGCGGCTTCATCAGTTTACATTTACACCAACAGTACATACGAGATCCCTTTTCTCCAAATCCTTGACAACACTTGTTATGTCTAGTGTTTTTGTTGAAAGCCATTCTAACATGTATAAGATGATATCTCATTGTGGTTTTGATTTGTATTTTCCTGATAATTAGTGATGCTGAGAACTTTTTCATGTACCTATTGGGTATCTGTATGTCTTCTTTGGAAAAATGTTTATTCAGTTCCTCTGCTCATTTTTTAATTAGATTATTTCTTATTCTGTTATTGAGTTTTACAAGTTCTTTATATATATAATATATTAATCTCATATCAGATATATGGTTTGCAAACATTTTCTTCTATTTTGTAGATTACCTTTTCATTTTGTTGATGGTTTCTTTTGCTGTAAAGAAGCTTTTCAGTTTGATGTAGTCCTCATTATTGGTTTTTGCTTTTACTGCTTGTGATTTTGGTGTCATATTCAAAAGATTTTTGTCAAAACCATTGTTGAGGAGGTATTCCCCTATTTTTTCTTCTAGGAAGTTTTAAGGTTTCAGTTATGTTTAATTCTTTAATCCATTTCAAGTTAATTTTTCTGAGTGTTGTATGATAGGGATTCAACTCTGTTTTTCTGCATGTAGTTATCCAGTTTTCCAAACACTATTTATTGAGGAGACTATCCTTTCCCTATTGAGTATTCTTCGTTCCTGCATTAAATATTAGTTGACCATATATACGAGGGTTTATTTCTGGACTCTCTATTCTGTTGCATTAGTTTATGTGTCTGTTTTTATACCAGTACTATACTGTTTTGATTACTATATCTTTATAGTATAACTTGAAATGTGATGCCTCAGGCTTTCTTTTTTCTTTCTTTCTCAGGATTTTTTGGGCTATTCAGTGTCTTGTGTGATTTCCTACAAATTTTAAGATAGTTTTTTCTCTTACTGTGAAAAATGCCTTTAGAATTTTAATAGAAATTTCTCTGGATCTATAGATGGTTTTTAGTGGTGTGAAAATTTTAGCAATATTAATTCTTTAATTAATGAACATGAATATCTTTTCATTTGTTTGTATTGTCTTCAGTTTCTTTCTTCAACATCTTGTACTTTCACATACAAGATCTTTTACCTCCTTGGCCAAATTCATTCCTAAGTATTTTACTGTTTTTGATGCTATTGTAAATAGGATTATTTAACTTATTTTTTCAGATATTTTGTTGTTACTGTATAGAAACACAGCTGACTTTTCAGTGTTAATTTGTATCCTGCAAATTAACAGGATTAAATTGAATTTGTTGATTAATTCTAGAGGGTTTTTTGGTGGAGTCTTTAGGATGTTCTACATATAATATCATATCACCTTCAAACAAAGATGATTTTACTTCTTCCTTTCTGATTTGAATGTCTTTTCTTTCTTTTCTTTGTCTTGCCTGATTGTTTTAGTTAGGACTTCCAGCACTATGTTAACTGAGAGTGGTGAGAGTGGTCACCTTTGTCTTGTTTTTGATTTTAGGAGAAAAATTTTCAAGCTTTCATTGTTGAGTTTGGTGTTAGCTGTGGGTTTCTCATATATGGCCTTTATTATGTTGAGGTATGTTCCTTCTATATAAAATTTGTTGAAAATTTTTTATCATGAACAAATATATTTTGTTAAATGTTTTTTTTCTGCATCTTTAAAGGTGATCATATGATTTTTATCCTTCATTTCATAATGTGGTATATTACAATTATTAATTTGGGCATGTTGAATTATCCTTACATCCTAGTGATAAATTACACTTGATTATGATGTATGATCCATTAATGTGCCATTCAGTTTGTTTTGTTAATGTTACATTGAGAATCTTTGCATCTATATTCATTAGGGATATTTGTCTATCGTTTTTTGTTTGTTCATTTGTTTTTTATTGTAGTGTCCTTATCTGGCCTTGATATCAGAATAATGCTGGCCTCTTAAAATGAATTTGGGACTATTCCTTTATCTTAAATTTTTTGGAAGAGTTTGAGAAGGATTGATATTGATTCCTTTTTAATGTTTGGTATTGTTCATTAGTAAAACCATGTGGTCCTGGGCTTTTCTTCTGGGGAGGTTCTTGATTACTAATTGAATCTCCTTATTAATTATTGATCTTTTAATATTTTCTATTTCTTCATGATTCAGTCTTGGTAAATGCTCTGTTTCTAGGAATTTTTCCACTTTCTCTAGATTATCCAACTTGTTGGCATTGTATTATTCATAGTAGTCTATTATAATCCTTTGCATTTCTGTACTATCAGTTGGAGTGTCTCTTTTCATTTCTGATTTTATTTATTCGAGTTTTCTCTACTTTTACTTAGTTAGTCTAGCTAAATGCTTGTCAGTTTTGTTTTCTTTTTGGAATATCAACTTTTAGTTTTATTGATTGTTTTAATTGTTTTTCTGGTCTCTATTTCACTTATATCTGCACTGATCTTTGTTATTTCCTTTCTCCTGCTGACTTTAAGCTTATTTTATTCTTCTTTTTCTAGGTCCATAAGGTGAAATTTAAGTTGTTTATTTGAGGTCTTTCTTTTTTCTTAATATACTGATTTATTGCTATACACTTTCCTCTTAGAATTGCTTTTGTAGCATCCTGTAGGTTTGATGTGTTTTTTTTTTTCAATTTTCATTTGTTTTAAGATATGTTTTGTTTCCTTTCTGATTTCTTCTTTGACCCATTTGACCCAGGAGTACATTGTTTAATTTATATATATTTGTAAATTATCCAACTTTCCTCTTATTATTAATTTCTGTTTTCATATTTTGTGATCAGAAAAGGTACTTGGTATGATTTCAATCTTCTTAAATTTGCTAAGATTTGTTTTATATTCTATCATATAATTTGTTCTGAAGAATGTTCTGTGTACAATTAAGAAGAATGTGTATCCTGCTGTTGTTGAATGGATGATCTATAATTGTCTCTTAGGTCCTTCTGTTCTAAAGTATGGTTCAAGTCCAAGGTTTCTTTATTCATCTTCTGTCGGGATGATCTATCCATTGCTGAAAGTAGGGTATTGATGTCCCCTACTATTGTATTGTTGTCTATTTTTCTCTTCAGATCAGTTAGTATTTGCTTAACATATTTAGGTACTCCAATGTTTTGTACATATATATATTTATGATTTCTACTTTCTTGAGGAGTTGAGCACTTTATCATCATATAAGGACCTTCATTGTCCTTTGTTACTGTTTTTGGCTTAAAGTCTATTCTGTCTGATATAAGTATAGCTACCCCTGCTCTTTTTTTATTTCCACTAGTATGAAATATCTTTTTTCACCCATTTACTTTGAGCCTATGTGTGTCATTAAAGTTGAAGTAGTCTCTTGTCTCTTGTAGGTAGCATATTGTTTTTCTTTTTTTTTTATTCAATCTATCTAGCCGCTCTATATGACTTTTGATGAGAGATTTCAATTCATTTACATTTATATTAGTTGTTTCTAGGTATGGACTTACTAATGGCATGTTTTAATTGTTTTCTGGCTATTTCTTAGTTCCTTTTTTTTGTTTTTGGTGTTCTTGACACCTTCCTTTGTGAACTGGTGATTTTCTGTATTGGTATGTTCTAATTCTCTTTTCTTTATCTTTTGTAAATCTACTATAGGTTTTTGCTTTGTGGTTACAAGGTGGTTTACATAAAACTGTGTTGCCATTTATTTAGAGTGCAGTGCTTATTGAACATAGTGGGCACTAAATATAGTTCCTATTTTATTTACCAATTAGCTTTTATTGTTTCTTATAAAGTTGATAAATCATTTTAAGATAAGAAGAATAATTTTAAGCATAAGTTTTATATAAACTATCTTTATCCAATTAGACTATGATAGTAATAACATTATATAAGGTAAGAACTTACATAGCAGAAATGACTCTAAGAAAATGCATCATTAGATCCATCAAACCTTAATTCAATGAGGATTGTGTTTATATGCATTCTATGGAATACCTGATAGAATGCCTTAATGAAATAGTTGTTTACCTTTCTCATGTTTTCTAATATGTCCAGAGATAAGCATTTTAGGATGGGTAAAAACATGATGACATCAAGGAACCAGACATTTTCTAATTATCACTTGGATATTCTAATACCTTAAGGGTATATTTTATCCTTTTGGTCTCAAGATGGCTGCTGTCTCATCAGTCACTGCATCTGTTTTCCAGCCTAAATAAAAATCACATCCAAGGGAGAAGGATATGGCCTATAAGAAGGAAAGCAGAGGGTTTCCCTGGTGGCGCAGTGGTTGAGAGCCCGCCTGCCGATGCAAGGGACACGGGTTCGTGCCCCGGTCTGGGAAGGTCCCACATGCCGTGGAGTGGCTGGGCCCGTGAGCCATGGCCGCTGAGCCTGCACATCTGGAGCCTGTGCTCTGCAACGGGAAAGGCCACAGCAGTGAGAGGCCCGCGTACCACAAAAAAAAAAAAAAAAAAAAAAAGAAGGAAAGCACAACCTAACTTCTGCTGTGACTCATTTAATGGATCATCCCTAACTGAAAAAGGATGGAGCTGATAACCAGCACCAATTCTAGTTCATGTAGCATAAAGGGTTCTGATGGTAATGAAGAAGGAAAGTATACTTTTTGGAGAAACAATAGCAGAATATTACACAAATATATAATCAGTACCTACTATATAAAAGGCATGACTTTGTGTTCTTGGATAAGTATTATGTTATTTAATATTTATCCTAAGTGATAAGTATTAATTTAATATCATTTATTCTTTAAGAAAACTAATAAGGACCTACTGAATAGCACAGGGAATTATACTCAATATCATGTAATAACCTATAATGGAAAAGAATATATATAAATAACTGAATATAAACATACAGATTTATATGTAACTGAATCACTTTGCTGTATACCTGAAACTAACATAACATTTTAAATCAACTATACTTCAATAAAAATAAAACAATTTTTTAAAAAGAATAAAAAGTGAAAGAAAATGGAAAACTAATAGATAAATTATAAGTAACTTGCCTATGGACATGTAGTTAGCAAGTAGAAAAATTCAGATTTGAAATCTAGTCTTCTGAATCAAAACCCTTGTTATTATACAAAAAAGATACATTCATTTTATTTTGTCACCTTATTATGAGTAAAATGATAGTGAAAGAGGAAAAAGAAAGTTGAATTATACAGAAATTCTCTGGCTTTGGTTAACAGAATTTTTCAGAACAGCACAAATTTTGCAAACAACTGAGGCATTAATTTGATACAAATGTGAGACCTGAAATGATGCCTCTGTAGCATAGCATCCCAAAGGCAATATAAAATCTTTATCCATTAGATTGAACTTTAGTGTTCTGCAAAAATTTTGCCCCTATAGTAGATTACAATAAACAAGAGTGATTAGTCAGCAAGGACAATGTAACACAGTTGTTACCACCATCATTCAAAACTATACACAATTGTATTATTTCCTGGGCCCAGCTTTCAAGATAAGTCTTAAGAGCCTATATGTCATCATAATGTAAGTACTGCATCATTAGTCTAGCTACACATTTTCTTCATAGGGAAATAAATGGTGTTTATCTTTCCCATTATTTTTGACCCTTCAGTGTTTGACCTCTATACTGCATGTTGCTCTAAAGAAGATTCAGACCTTGAAAGAAGTTAGGTGTGTATTTGATAACAGTGGACTATGTTAATGTTTGCCTTTCCCCACTCAATCATAATTTTTAAATCAAATGAGCATAGATTTTTATTTTGTTACTATAATTTGGGATGCTTCTTATATTTTGTGGTTTACATAACTTTAATTTTATAAGTAATTATTTAAATTTAAATTCATAGCAATACAACTAGAGTTTTATTCCATATTACAACCTTGTTAAGTATAGCACATTTAAAATTTCACTTCGGATTAGGAACCAAGATGGAGGAGTAGAAGGACGTGCTCTCATTCCCTCTTGCAAGAACACCAGAATCACAACTAGCTGCTGGACAATCATCGACAGGAAAACACTGGAACTCACCAAAAAAGACACCCCACATCCAAAGACAAAGGAGAAACCACAATGAGATGGTAGAAGGGGAACAGTCACAGTAACATCAAATCCCATAACTGCTGAGTGGGTGACTCACAGACTAGAGAACACATACCAAAGAAGTCCACCCACTGGAGTGAAGGTTCTGAGCCCCACATCAGGTTCCCAACCAGGGGGTCCAGCAACGGGAGGAGGAATTCCAAGAAAATCAGATTTTGAAGGATAGGGGGATTTGATTGGAGGACTCTGACAGGACTGGGGGAAACAGAGACTCCACTCTTGGAGGACACACACAAATTAGTGTGTGCATTGGGACCCAAAGGAAGGAGCAGTGACCCCAGGGGAGACTGAACAAGACCGACCTGCTAGTGTTGGAGGAGCTCCTGCAGAGGCGAGAGGTGGCTCTGTTTCACCGTGGGGACAAGGATACTGGCAGCAGAAGTTCTGGGAAGCAATCCTTGGCGTGAGTCATCCCAGAGTCAGCCATTAGCCCCACCAAAGAGCCCAGGTAGGCTCCAGGGTTGGGTTGCCTCAGGCCAAACAACCAACAGTGAGGGAACCCAGCCCCACCCATCAGCAAGCAAGTAGATTAAAGTTTTACTGAGCTCTGCCTACCAGAGCAACAGTCAGCTCTACTCACCACCAGTCGCTACAATCAGGAAACTTGCACAAGCCACTTAGAAAGCTTCATCCACCAGAGGGCAGACAGCAGAAGCAAGAAGAACTACAATTCTGCAGCCTGTGGAATAAAAGCCACATTCACAGGAAGATAGACAAGACGAAAAGGCAAAGAGCTATGTAACAGATGAAGAAAAAAGATAAAACCCCAGAAAAACAACTAAATGAAGTGGAGATAGGCAACCTTCCAGAAAAATAATTCAGAATAATGAAAGGGAAGATGATCCAGGACCTCGGAAAAAGAATGGAGGCAAAGATTAAGAAAATACAAGAAATGTTTAAAAAAAAAAACTTAGAAGAATTAAAGAACAAACAAACAGAGATGAACAATACAGTAACTGAAATGAAAACTACACTAGAAGGAATCGATAGCAGAATAACTGAGGCAGAAGAATGGATAAGTGACGTGGAAGACAGAATGGTGGAATCCACTGCTGCAGAACATAATAAAGAAAAAAGAATGAAAAGAGATGAAGACAGCCTAAGAGACCAGTGGGACAACATTAAACACAAAAACATTCACATTATAGGTTCCTTTCTCTCGAAAGGAACCGAGAAAATATTTGAAGAGATTATAGTTGAAAACTTCCCTATCATGGGAAAGGAAATAGCCACCCAAGTCCAGGAAGTGCAGAGAGTCCCATACAGGATAAACCCAAAGAGAAACAGGCCGAGACACATATTAATCAAACTGGTAATAATTAAAGACAAAGAAAAATTATTTAAAGCAACAAGGGAAAAATGACAAATAACATACAAGGGAACTCCCATAAGGTTAACAGCTGATTTCTCAACAGAAAATCTACAAGCCACAAGGAAGTGGCATGATATACTTAAGGTGATGAAAGGGAAGAACCTACAATGAAGATTACTCTACCCGGCAATGATCTCATTCAGATTCGATGGAGAAATCAAAAGTTTTACAGATAAGCAAAAGCTAAGAGAATTCAGCACCACCAATCCAGCTCTGCAACAAATGCTTAAGGAATTTCTCTAAATGGGAAACACAAGAGAAGAAAAGGACATACAAAAACAAACCCAAGGGGCTTCCCTGGTGGCACAGTGGTTGAGAGTCCGCCTGCCGATGCAGGAGACGTGGGTTCGTGACCCGGTCTGGGAAGATCCCACATGCCACGGAGCGGCTGGGCCTGTGAGCCATGGCCGCTGAGCCTGCGCGTCCGGAGCGTGTGCTCCACAACGGGAGAGGCCACAACAGTGAGAGGCCCACGTACCGCAAAAAAAGAAAAAAAAAAACCCAAAACAAGTAAGAAAATGATCATAGGAACATACATGTCGATAATTACCTTAAACGTGAATTGTTTAAATGCTCCAACCAAAAGACACAGGCTTGCTGAATGGATACAAAAACAAGACCCCTCTATATGTTGTCTACAAGAGACCCACTTCAGACCTAGGGACACATACAGACTGAAAGTGAGGGGATGGAAAAAGATATTCAAAAGAAAGCTGGAGTAGCGATACTCATATCAGATAAAATAGACTTTAAAATAAAGAATGTTACAAGAGACAAAGAAGGACACTACATAATGATAAAGGGATCAATCCAAGAGGAATATATAACAATTATAAACATATATGCACCCAACATAGGAGCACCTCAATACATAAGGCAAATGCTAACAGCTATAAAAGAGGAAATCAGCAGTAACACAGTAATAGTGGGGGACTTTAACACCTCACTTACACCAATGGACAGATAATCCAAAACAAAAATGAATAAGGAAACAGAAGCTTTAAATGACACAATAGACCAGATAGATTTCATTGATATTTATAGGACATTCCATCCAAAACCAGCAGATTACACTTTTTTCTCAAGTGCACATGGAACATTCTCCAGGATAGGTCACATCATGGGTCACATATCAAGACACAGTAAATTTAAGAAAATTGAAATCATATCAAGCATCTTTTCTGACCACAACACTATGAGATTAGAAATGAATTACAGGGAATAAAAGTAAGAAACACAAACACATGGAGGCTAAACAATATGCTACTAGGTAACCAAGAAATAACTGAAAAAATCAAAGAGGATATCAAAAAATACCTAGAGACAAATGACAATGAAAACATGATGATCTAAAACTTATGAGATGCAGCAAAAGCAGTTCTAAGAGGGAATTATATAGCTATACAAGCCTACCCTCAAGAATCAAGAAAAGTCTCAAATAAACAATCTAACCTTACACCTAAAGGAACTAGAGAAAGAAGAACAAACAAAACCCAAAGTTAACAGGAAGAAATAAATCATAAAGATCAGTGCAGAAATAAATGAAATAGAAACAAAGAAAACAATAACAAAGATCAATAAAACTAAAAGCTGGTTCTTTGAGAAGATAAACAAAATTGATAAAATATTAGCCAGACTTATCAAGAAAAAGAGGGAGAGGACTCAAATCAATAAAATTAGAAAAGAAAAAGGAGAAGTTACAACAGACACTGCAGAAATACAAAGTATCCTAAGAGACTACTACAAACAACTGTATGCCAAAAAAATGGACAAGCTGGAAGAAATGGACAAATTCTTAGAAAGTTATAACCTTCCAAGACTGAACCAGGAAGAAATAGAAAATATGAAGAGACCAATCACAAGTAATGAAGTTGAAACTGTGATTAAAAATCTTCCAACAAACAAAAGTCCAGGACCAGATGGCTTCACAGGTGAATTCTATCAAACACTTAGAGAAAAGCTAACACCCATCCTTCTCAAACTCTTGCAAAATTTGTAGAGAATGGAAGACCCCCAAAAGCATTCTATGAGACCACCTTCACCCTGATACCAAAACCAGACAAAGATACAACAAACAAAGAAAATTACAGACCAATATCACTGATGAATATAGATGCAAAAATCCTCAGCAAAATACTGGCAAACAGAATCCAGCAACACATTAAAAGGATCATACACGATGATCAAGTGGGATTTATCCCAGGGATGCAAGGATTCTGCAATATACACAAATCAATCAATGTGATACACCATGTTGACAAATTGAAGAATAAAAACCATATGATCATCTCAGTAGATGCAGAAAAAGCTTTTGACAAAATTCATCACTGATTTATGATAAAAACTCTCCAGAAAGTGGGCATAGAGGGAACCTAACTCAGCATAATAAAGGCCATATACGACAAACCCACAGCAACATCATTCTCAATGGTGAAAAAATGAAAGCATTTCCTCTAAGATCAGGAAGAAGACAAGGATATTCACTCTCACCACTATTATTCAGCATAGTTTTGGAAGTCCTAGCCATGGCAATCAGGGAAGAAAAATTAAAAAAAGAATACAAATTGGAAAAGAAGAAGTAAAACTGTCACTCTTTGCAGGTGACATGATACTATACATAGAGAATCATAAAGGTGCCACCAGAAAACTACTAGAACTAATCAATGAATTTGGTAGAGTTGCAGGATACAAAATTAATGCACAGAAATCTCTTGTATTCCTATACACTTTTGATGAAATATCTGAAAGAGAAATTAAGGAAACACTCCCATTTATCACTGCAACAAAAAGAATAAAATACCTAGGAAGAAACCTACCTAGGGAGCCAAAAGACTTGTATGCAGAAAACTATAAGAGACTGATGAAAGGAATTAAAGATGATACCAACAGATGGAGAGATATACCATGTAGTTGGATTGGAAGAATCAATATTGTGAAAATTAGTATACTACCCAAAGCAATCTACAGATTCAATGCAATCCCTATCAATTTACCAATGGCATTTTTATGGAAGTAGAACAAAAAATCTTAAAATTTGTATAGAGACATAAAAGACCCCCACTAGCCAAAGCAGTCTTGAGGGAAAAAAATGGAGCTGGAGGAATCAGACTCCCTGACTTCAGACTATATTACAAAGCTACAGTAATAAAGACAATATTGTACTGGCACAAAAACAGAAACATAGATCAATGGAACAAGATTGAAAACCCAGAGATAAACCCACACACCTATGGTCAACTAATCTATGACAAAGGCGACAAATATGTACAATGGAGAAAAAACAGTCTCTTCAATAAGTGGTGCTGGGAAAACTGGACAGCTACATGTAAAAGAATGAAAGTAGAACACTTCCTAACACCATACACAAGAATAAACTCAAAATGGATTCGAGACCTAAATGTAAGACTGGACAGTACAAAACACTTAGAGGAAAACATAGGAAGAACACTCGTTGACATAAATCACAGCAATATCTTTTTTGATCCACCTCCTAGAGTCATGGAAATAAAACCAAAAATAAGTAAATGGGACCTAATGAAACTTCAAATCTTTTGCACAGCAAAGGAAACCATAAACAAGATGAAAAGACAACCCTCAGAATGGGAGAATATATTTGCAAATGAATCATGGACAAAAGATTAATCTCCAAAAAATATAAACAGCTTATGCAGCTCAATATTAAAAAATGAAAAACCCAGTGCAAAAATTGGCAGAAGACCTAAATAGACATTTCTCCAAAGAAGACATACAGATGACCAAGAAGGACATGAAAAGCTGCTCAACATCACTAATTATTAGAGTAATGCAAATCAAAACTACAATGAGGTATCACCTCAAACCAGTTAGAATGGGCATCATCAGAAAATCTACAAACAACAAATGTTGAAGAGGGTTTGGAGAAAAGGGAACCCTCTTGCACTGTTGGTGGGAATGTAAATTGATACAGACGCTATGGAGAACAGTATGGAGGTTCCTTAAAAAACTAATAATAGAATTACCATATGATCCATCAATCCCACTATTGGGCATATACCCAGAGAAAACCATAATTCAAAAAGACACATGCACCCTAATGTTCATTGCAGCACTATTTACAATAGCCAGGTCATGGAAGCAACCTAAATGTCCATCGACAGAAGAATGGATAAAGAAGTTGTGATACATATATACAATGGAATATTACTCTGCCATAAAAAGGAATGAAATTGCATCATTTGTAGAGACGTGGATGGATCTAGAGACTGTCATATAGAGTGAAGTATGTCAGAAAGAGAAAAAAAAATATCATATATTAATGCATATATGTGGAACTTAGAAAAATGGTACAGATTAACTGGTTTTCAGGGCAGAAATTAAGACACAGATGTAGAGAACAAACGTATGGACACCAAGGGGGGAAAATGGCGGGTGGGTAGGGGTGGTGGTGTGATGAATTGTGTGATTGGGATTGACATGTATACACTGATGTGTATAAAATTGATGACTAATAAGGACCTGCTGTATAAAAAAATAAATAAAATAAAATTCAAAAAAAAAATTTCACTTCATGTTTAAATTCTCCTTAGAGGCTAATTTTCTGCTACATTAACAATAGTCTTAAGATACAATTTTTACCCTTATTCTCTATGGTTTCGTTGCTTTAATATAGATATTTTCTTTTTTTTTTTTTTTTTTTTTTTGCCGTACACAGGCCTCTCACTGTTGTGTCCCCTCCCATTGGAGAGCCCAGGCTCCAGACGTGCAGGCTCAGTGGCCATGTCTCACGGGCCCAGCTGCTCCATGGCATGTGGGGTCCTCCCGGACCGGGGCATGAATCCACGTCCCCCGCATTGGTAGGCGGACTCTCAACCACTGCACCCCCAGGGAAGCCCTGATATTTTCTTGTATAACTCTTTGCCTCTTGAATTTATGTAATGATTTACTAGAAAGAATACAAACCTGGATCTAGGAAAACTGGGTAATATCCAAATGTCATTTAATAGTTGGGCGATTTTAGAAAAAATACTAAGATTTTAGTCTTTTAGTATTGTCCTCTGAAATAGGAAGATAATATTGCCAGTCTTGCCTGCTGTATATGGATGTTTCAAGAATCACATGTGTATGAAATATGTATAAGCTGTAAAAGGCTTCCTACATATACAATATTTTAGTATTTATATCTTCATCTTATCTAATACAATATGTGCCCTACAATTCAAGGTCACTTCTGAAGATTATACCTCATATGGACAGAGGAAATTTTAGAACTTCTTTCCAGAAATATTTTAGATATAACTGATGGCTATAGATTTTTGTTGACTAGTATTTCAACTTAAGCAGCTTAGCGTCTTTGAAAATTAGTTTGCCTTTCATTGTCCTGGATGAAAAATTTATTGAAATAAAATGTATTGAAATCTTATTAAATATAGTTACTGAGATTAAAAAATAATCCTTCTCCTTGCAGAGTTTCTTGGAGAAGATAGAATAATCACAACAGTGAGACAATTGCTATAATGAAGGGATAAAGAAAACACTTTAGGAATACAGATGGGAAATGATTGATGGTTAAGTTAATGCCAAGATAGTGTGAAATTAAAAATAAAAAAACAACTATAATCAGAGGTGACTAAGTAGAAACTTTTTCTCATAATGGTAGTTGAGCTTATTTTGGAAGTTTTCTTAAGCAAATGGCAGAATTTTGTCACTTGAGGAGTTATTGAAAGTGATTACATTAGTTGTTCCTCAGAATTGTTTAGAACACTGTGCCAAAAGTTGAGGCATCACAAAGTAAGTTGCTATAGTAAATTTGGAGCATTTTCAGAGTAGCATCATAAAGATGATTACAACTTTAAAGATAAGCTCTAAGGTAAAACATCAAAAGGTTTAATATGACCATATTGAAATATTTTTGTGACTGTAGCTGGAATGGGTCCTTTTAGTTAGCAGAAAACATCAAAAGCAC
Source organism: Hyperoodon ampullatus (assembly GCF_949752795.1). NCBI lineage: Eukaryota > Metazoa > Chordata > Mammalia > Artiodactyla > Ziphiidae > Hyperoodon > Hyperoodon ampullatus. The sequence goes on along the minus strand of NC_136914.1, from coordinate 76,909,524 downwards.
TTTGAAGCTTGATACATGTTGGAATGGTTATTCTACATATTATTTGGTTACTTTTGTCTTATAGCCTCATTAAATAATCTCTTCCTTTTTTAAATTGTTGACTTCTCTGTTTCCTTTCCAAAAAAAAAAAAAAAAAGTGAGTACAATTGTTCTTATGTCTACTGTGCAAAATGGGCCAAACAGCTGAATGACAAAACTTACATAAACCTTTTTCAGGTCTGGCAAAATAAAACACTTGGTAATTTTAAAATTGTGATGCTAGCACACCTCTTGCTTTATTATTCTACATTGCTATATTTCTGAAACACCTGATCATATATGATGTCCAAGTTAGTCCTCTCTGCTTGAAATGGCTTCCCATAATCCATCTCCCGATTAAACTCCTGTTTGTCTTCCAAAAACACTTACAAGAATATTATCTTCTGTCTTCATCCTTCCTTGATCTTCTTCAGATGAAATTAACCAATTCTCCTGGCTACCTCTAAACTTTGTTCAAGCTTGCCAGTAAGAATGACTAATTATGTTTAGATACTCTCAACACCTTAATAGTTACCCATCTATCATCCATGTCTGCATTAATTCATCTCATTACTCATCCTGGGTGCAGTAGATACAACTTCAGCTATGCCCCCATTCCTCAGTCATTCTCTAGATGGCTTCATATCTAGGCTAGCCTTTGGTGGTACTTACACCGTATCCACAAGCCTGTGGTAAACTCAACCATGAGTTTTATTCATACGATTTCCCAAGAAGCTGAGGATTTTGCCTTATTTTCTTTGAATATTCCTTCCATTCATTATACCACTCTTATGTTTTCAATCACACTCTTTACTCATTCATTTTTCTTGGCTACAAAAATATTATGTCACTCACATCAAAACCATTGCCTTAATTTTGCTTACTTCTCAAACGACCATTCTACTTTTTACTAGTCATCTATCAGAAAACACCTAAAAGATTAGCCTAGTTTAACCTGTTTCCATTTCTTCATAGCTCATTGTATCAATCAGGATAGTGGAATCCTGCCCACAGAGTAACTCAGAGACCTTCCAGAGCTGTACTCTGGATCATGTGGGTCTCCCTATCAGTAGGAGAAGACACAGTGTGGCTTTTCTTTGTAATTAAATAGTTAGTCAAAGTGTAATATTTTATTTTTCCTCACATTTCATTAATCAGTATTAGTTACCTGATCTCACCCTTTTGTAAGTCACAGGGAAGAGTCGACTTTCGTGTGCCTGGAAGAAGAGAACTCTATATCAATGAACAATAGTAGCATCTAACACATATACTCTTTCTCCTTTTGTTTGAAGATTTTTATCTGTTTCACTACTAAGTTTATTATTAGTATTTCACTTCAGAATTATTATTTCAGTCCTCATCTCTTTTACTTTATATTCAGTATTTGACAAGCTTGATTTTCTCTTCCTCAAATGTTTTTCCTCTGTGGTGTTGGATTTTTCTATCTAGCTCTTTCCTCTATATTCCTGTTCAACTTATTCACTGGCACTTTTTCTTGTATCCAACTTTTTAATATGCAGGATTATCAAGGTTTTGTTCTTGCCCTTCTTTCCTATGAAATACCATCTATTTACATGGCTTCACTATTTGTGTATATCTTGGTGACTCTCACATATTCTACTCTCTTGACTCCTCATCCCACATTTGTTGCATGAAGTAATTTTTAACAAAGATGAGAACCAAGAACTCGTACTTACTATACCCAAAACCAATTCAATGAATTCACCCGAACTTTGTCCCCTCTTGGTGTTTGCTTTCATAAACATCTTAATGATAATACATTATGGCTTAGATGCATCTATATAATTTCTCCTTTTACAGTCTTCCCTCTGGTAACCAAAATCAAACATTCACTTAACAGGCAAGTGTTTATCTCCTACAATAAATCTATGCTACATATATCAAGTACATAAATAAATAATACATGAATTTTTTGTCCTTGAATGGTTTAAAATCTACATGGAATGATAGATTAAGCAAGTATAAACTGAAAAATACAACATATTATGAGATGTTTTACAAATATGGACACTAGTTTCTGATGAGAACTCAGAGGTGAAAAGTGATTTGGTCCTCAAATCATTTCAGAAAGTGGTATGCGTTTGTATTAGTTTTCTAGGGCTGCTGAAACAAAATATCATGGACTTGTTTGCTTAAACAACAGAAGCGTAGTTTCCTCCAATTCTGGAGGCTGGAAGTCCATGATCAGGTGTTGGGAGGTTCGGTTTCTTTTGAGGCGTCTCTCCTTGGCTTGCAGATGGTGTCCTTATCCTGTGTCTTTACATGGTCTTTTCTATGTGCAAACATGTCCCTGATGTCTTCTCTTCTCTTCTTATAAGAACACTAGTCAGACTGAGGTGGGTTGAAGTCTACTCTAATGGACTCATTTTTAATCTAATTAGCTCTTTAGAAGGACTTATCTTCAAATATGTATCCTGAGATATTGTGGTCTAGGTCTTCAACATATTAATTTTAGAGGGACATCATTCAGTCTATAGTAAATTTTTTCTAGTCTATTCTAAATTTTAAAACTATTAAGTGATCTTTATATACTTCTGTTACTAACCAGGGTTCCTGGTCTCCTTAATAAATAGAAATTGATCAGAGACCAAACAAGAAATCCAGGCAAGGCTTTATTACGACTGCTGCTGCAGCAGTGGGCGAGCAAGAACAAAAAACAGGTTCCTTTGTTTGTTCCATGAGAAGCGGTGAGCTTGTTCCTTATATGGGGTGAGGGTAGGGGTATGTTCAAGGTTTGTGCCAGATGGGTGGCTTAGATGGTCTGCCCACCCCTGAGGTGGTGTTGTGTGCTTGGTGCATGTGCAGTACCCTGCTTTTGCTCCGGAACCCCTGCCTTTGCTCATGGATCTTCAAAATTGTCAGTCAGGTTTTTTTGGTCTCTTTGTATCTTTGTCCAGAATTTGCCCCAACTGTGCATGCATGCAGTCACTTTTAGTCCCATATAGTTTCTTTGTGTTTTGCTGCTTGAGGAGAGGTATGTCCAGGTGCAAGCATTACAGCACTGAAGCAAAGTGTCCCAGGTCCCAGTCTGTCTCACTTCCAATTCACCTTCCAGAGTGGTTTACCTATGAAGAGTCAAAATAAGTATTGATTGGAATAATAAAAGCTTAAATACCAGTGTTTTAAAAAGAAATTATCTAAAATGGCTCTCTACATTGATAACATTAATTTTATATAGGCTTTACTTTTCTCAATTACCTTAAAAGAGAAATCTTATTTGCTTTGCTACAAATACTATCCAACAGTTATGAATCCCTTCAATATATACATGTGTAGCAAAAATGATCAAATATGGAATTATCTCCCTGATTTTCTGACAGGTCCTGGATGAATTCCATGAATATCTGAATAATCATTTTTGTAGATCATTGAAACCCACAAGAGGATTTTTAGACTAAAATCTTGGAATTGTGGAGATTTTATTTTCCAAACCATACCAAATAGCTTTGGGTTTTACGACTTATGTAGAGGTTTATTGCACTTTTTGTTACTTCTTCTGTATTTTATGTTGATATATTAAATAAGTAATATATGAAAATTTTTGACATTTTGTAATTTCAGAGTAGAGATTCATTAGTACTATTGAACTTCATGATTATATACAAAATGTTTTGGTTTTTAACTAGATTTTTTAAAAATTATTTTCATTAAGTGAACTAAAATATAAATATTGCTTGTGGGTAAATTTTAATTATAAATGATGTTAAGTTGTAGGGCTATGTTGAAAATTTCTCTGTCATCAAATTAGATAAGCAGGAAATATAAATCAAACAGCTCTAAGTGCACAACAATGGAGTTAGCATTTAGTGAATAGTTAATAAGTGTGAAATACTCTTCCAAGTTCTTTATAAATATTAAACATTTGATCTCCCAGCAACCACGTGAAATAGATGGTATGATTACTATTACTGTTACTATTTATTACATTTTTTTAACATGTGAGAACTGAGGTCAACTATTTTGCCTAAAGTTACATAGTCTGTAAGCTGAAAAACCAAGATTCAGTTCTAAAGTTCACTCTGTTCAGCACCAAACACTCTACTATTACAAATATGCCTCTGTTCTCACCAAGCTCACCACCTGTTTCACAAGACAGGGTGTGCAAAGCAATTTAACTAAAGATAAAATTTAGAACATTATCATGTGGACACATTACATATTGGACACATTACACTTTGAACTAGCAATCCATATACTCCAGGCCAGCCTTTCCTGGAAAAACTTAATTAAATGTATGGATTAAAAAGAATCCTGAGTAGAACTCAAAATAACCCAGTGTATATACGGCCTCAGTGGTTTTCATATTTACCAAATTCTTTTCCTCAAACAGTAAGCACTGTGTTTTCCTGACCCATCCAAAAAACAGACTCTCTTCTGCCCATATAAAACCCTTCAATGGACTTGACCCCAAGGTCCCAATTCTGGGAGGGAGGAGATGGGATCTCCATAGTTATTAAAATTTTATTTCTCTGTATTTTCCATCTTCTACTACTATAGACTGAATCCCCCTCCCCATTCATATATTGAAACTTAATACGCAATGTGATGGTATTAGGAGATTGGGATTTTTAGGAAGAGATTAGGTCATGAGGGCAGAGTCCTCATGAATGTGATTAGTGACCTTATAGAAGAGATCCCAGGTAACCCTGTCTGCCATGTGAGGACACAGGAAAAAGACAGTCATCTTTGAACCAGGAAAAAGGCCTTCTCTAGACAGTGAAGCTACCAGTACCATGATCTTAAACTTTCCAGTTTCCAGAACTGTGAGAAATAAATTGTGGTTTATAAGCCACCCAGTTTATGGTATTTTGTTATAATAGCCTGAACAAACTAATAAATCTACCAATGTGGTACTTCCATGCCCTTATCTTTCCACATTCCCCCCAAAATTATATCTGAGATTACCCCAAAACATATGTGTCTGTGGGTATGTATATTTCCAAAAAAAATTAGTGTTTTCAACTGCAATATGCTGTTCTTCCTTAGCTACTTAAGTTCCTAATTGTCTTGTTGTCATCCAATGCCTATGAGGACTGTGCAGGTACACAAGCTCAATGCAGTTGTGTGCTGACACTCCCACAGGGGTTGATGTGACATGCTCACAGCAGTGGCTCTGGTACCATCTCCTGCTGATGTCAGTGTCATACTGTGCAGAAACTACTACCTCTGGAATGCCCACACTACAGATATAGCTGAGGTTGTGGATTTAGTTAATGCTCTATGTTCTCTGATGGAGCAAGAAAGGATAACCTACACATATCTTTTGGAGTGATTTACCCTGTTACACCTCACTTAAATAGTGCTGCTCTGTACCCCCAATATATCACAGAGAGTTTTGCGATGATAGACTTCCAGGGAGACTGATTCTTCTTATGGACAAGTACAAATCCATGGTGTCTTGGCAAGAGTTCACCCATATTCATAATTGTCTCTCTTCTCCTATTCTGCAGTAGTGCTTTCACAGAAGGCATAGCTGCCTTATGGTCTTCTTCCTAGAATGAGGTTCTTCTTAGGGAATTCTTCGTATCCCATGCAAATTGTCTCCTCTGAAATTCATTCCCCCGATCCTACAGGAATGACGAAAGATGACTAAATTCTCAGTTAACACAGCTTAGAGTAAAAATTTGAATCCTTATAATTACCCTCTTGACCCATTTGATGATCGATGCTTTTTTAAAGCATTCATGATAAAGCTAGTTAACACTGGTCTTTCCCTTTCTGATTATACCAAAATCTCAAAGGGGTGTTCCCTATTGGCCCATATTGTATACTGACTTTGTTCATCAATTGTTTTATGTATTCAAATGTTAGATTTGATTCAATATTTTAAAGTTTTAATGGTGTAAAAATGTATCCTATCCTTCTTTTTGTTTGCTTGTTTGTTTCTTATAGCAGCCACCATTGTAGAGATAACATAGAATGTGCTTTGTAAATGCTTGTTCACATAATCAAATTTTAGAAAATTCATGGTGGCCTTATCAACATTTTATAAAATTTTTCCAAATGAGAGCAAAACATGGTGCAAAAATATCTGCGCGGGCTTCCCTGGTGGCACAGTGGTTGAGAGCCCGCCTGCTGATGCAGGGGACACGGGTTCGTGCCCCGGTCCGGGAAGATCCCACATGCCGCAGAGCAGCTGGGCCCGTGAGCCATGTCCGCTGAGCCTGCGCATCTGGAGCCTGTGCTCCGCAATGGGAGAGGCCACAACAGCGAGAGGCCCGCATACCACACACACACACAAAAAAAAAAAAAAAAACAAAAACAAAAAAAAAAAAAAAAAAAAAATATCTGCGCAAAAAAGCTAACATTTACACAGTTTTTTAAAATATCTCACCACATACTTTATTGAAAACAGTATTTTGTGTACTATTTCAGCAAAAAAATCAAAATTTCAAGAAGCCTAAGAGCAGAGAATAAATAGAATTTCCTCCCAGGCTAGTGTAATTGTTAAATAGATGGAGATTTGTATTTAAAACAATGATTCAAAAAATTTAGTGTGACAATCCATAAAATCTCTCAAAATTAAAATTGTGTATTTTACCTCACAGGGTAAACTGGCAGATGTTTTAGAGAATGGTTCTAAATCTGTCATTTTCTATCCTTCTTCTCTTATATCACATCTTCTTTCCTTCTTGCTTGCTATACCTCCATTCATCACAGACAAGACAGCTATAACAGCAGCACTATCTTTCACTCTTTAATCATTGGCTGTCTCTGCCACTGTCACGGACAGTCTTTGAAACAGGAAAAAGAAAACCCAGAACAGCAGTTTCAATAGCACAAGCATCATAAATGTTCCCCAGGACTCCCATCACACAATCCATTTTTGCCAAGTCTAGGTACAGATCTTCTCATGTTACTGACTAGCAAATCATACAAGGAGCTGTAATTGTGGAGTAGATGACAGTCACTCGGCACATATTCCAGGTGAGATTTAGAGCTCATGGCTTCCTGAATGTGAATACATTGTAACATCCTCATTAAAATGGATCATCCGCATCAGATCATTATGGTAACATTGGTTAGAAAAGGATTTAATTACATCAAAGTTTAAGAGTTTGAATATGACATGACAATAGTCAGCACAAATAAAAATATTCTTTCCAGGTCACTATCCCATCACTTATCATTTGTGTCATTGGTGTCTGCAAGAATTAAGCAAAGAAGACAAATGATGGAGCTCATCTCTCACTAATAATCTAAGCATTAATTTGCTCATGATGTCTTTCATTTTTCATCAAATATTGATTGTATGATAGCCCTAAATATAAAAGCACTTAATGATTTTGATGAATGAATGAAAAAATCTACAAGCATATAAATGAAAGATATAAAAAATTACATATATTTTTAAAACTTTCTGAAAGACTAAGTTTTATTAGGGAAGATGAGACATATACATACACAGCTTTAGGATAAGGTAGTAGGCCACAGCATACAAAGTTTATGATAACAATCCAATGACCAAATTTCATTCATTCATTTATTCACTTATTACATTTTAAATATTTTAATATTTTAAATTATCAGTACCCACCTGTGATCGGTAGATGAACACAATTGTGTTGTTTTGTTTTCTATTTGTTGCAACTGAAGAGAAACACTTGATGGAAAGCTAAAATGTCTCAGTAATAGGGTAATAGAAAGTACTTACAGGATTTGGCTTTTGTACGTGATTTGGGGGGAGGAATCAAGGAACTGGGCTTTGTTCTAAATTGTATGCTGTCAGAATATGAAGATAATTCTATGATTGGGCATCTTAATAGATCTTATCTAGAAGGTAGGAAGAATGAGACATATCTAAAGCTATAGCTCTTAAAGAAGCAGTAGGTCACTTGTATTAGCCAGAATAGAGAGAATTTTGATCATTTTTATGGTTTGGTATATGTTCTGTTTCTTTTTATTTTTTTTTCCCTGAGTTCTTCAATTATTAAGGAATGAACATGATTTCATGTGGATCAATCATGAGCCTAGAGAGACCTTGTCTTATGGTGTTCTGTGAAATTGTTTATGCTCCACAGCACAATACCTTGGCCTAGCTGTGAGTGACTAGTTAGCTCCTAGCAACACCTGACAGTGATAAGTCAGTTCTTGGTTGTCAGAGATTGCTATTCTCTTTCTCAAAATGTATCAATGTCCTGGCAATTTAGGAAAGTATTCATAGAAATCAAAAACTATTTAAAACCAACATATTAGGGCTTCCCTGGTGGTGCAGTGGTTGAGAGTCCGCCTGCCAATGCAGGGGACATGGGTTTGTGCCCCAGTCCAGGAAGATCCAACATGCCGTGGAGTGGCTGGGCCCATGAGCCATGGCAGCTGAGCTTGCGCATCTGGAGCCTGTGCTCTGCAACGGAAGAGGCCACAACAGTGAGAGGTCCGTGTACTGTGAAAAAAAAAAAAAAAACATAATGGTGAATGAAAAAAGCAGAAATAAGAGAGTACATACTGTATGACTCCATGTATATAAAGTTGATAAAACAGGTGTTATAAACACATGGTGTTAAAAGTCAGTCTAGTGATTACTTTTGGAGAAAAACTGTTATCTGGGAAGTGACCCAAGGGTGACTTCTTGTGTGGTGGTGTTGGTATATTTTTTGAGCTGGGTACTAGGTACACAGCTGTGTTTGCTTTGGGACCATTCTTTGATTTGGGCATTTTGGGTTGGATCACTTTTCTGTATGTATATTGTCCTTTAAGGAATGTTCATAAATTACAATAAAAAATTGAAAAAAAAACCCACAAGTGAATATGACAACTCACAGATGAAAGCTGAATACTTAAGATGACTTCTACGCTGATGACATTTGTATAAAGTTAATTTCAAACTTTCAATTCAATAGAGGCAGTGTATGTAGGAAACATAAACCAGGTCCCACTAACACAGGGGACAATTAGGAGCCCCCCATCTCCATGTATATAAAGCTGGGAAATGAAAGGACTATTCCTGTGTTTCCCGTTATGGTAGCCACAAACCACACGTGGCTCTTGAGCACTTGAAATGTGTTTCATCCAAGCTGAGGTGTGCTTTAATTGTACAATACCCATGGTTTTGAAAACCCAGCATAAAAAACCAATGTAAAATATCTTGTTCCTTTTTATTGATTATGTATTGACATAATATTTTAGAAATATTAGGTTAAAATAAATTATTAAACTCTTTGCCTTTTCTTTTATTTTTTAAATGTAAATACTATAAAATATTAAGTTAGGTTGTAACTTACATTGTTGGTCTACATGATATTTCTTTTGGGTGTCCTTGATGTAAGATTGAGTTTGAACTCCCCTAGAGATTGAATTAGATACTGCGTATTCATACTTAGCATTTAAAGAAGGACAAAATGGTGTCATTCAATAAATAAGGCCAATCCAAAAGCAACAGAATACACATTTTTCTCAAGTGCTCATGGAACATTCTCCAGGATAGATCATATCTTGAGTCACAAATCAAGCCTTGGTAAATTTAAGAAAATTGAAATTGTATCAAGTATCTTTTCCGACCACAATGCTATGAGACTAGATATCAATTACAGGAAAAGATCTGTAAAAAATACAAACACATGGAGGCTAAACAATACACTACTTAATAACGAAGTGATCAGTGAAGAAATCAAAGAGGAAATCAAAAAATACCTAGAAACAAATGACAATGGAGACATGACGACCTAAAACCTATGGGATGCAGCGAAAGCAGTTCTAAGAGGGAAGTTTATAGCAATACAGTCCTACCTAAGAAACAGGAAAAATCTCGAATAAACAACCTAACCTTGCACCTAAAGCAATTAGAGAAAGAAGAACAAAAAAAACCCAAGGTTAGCAAAAGGAAAGAAATCATAAAGATCAGATCAGAAATAAATGAAAAAGAAATGAAGGAAACGTTACTTAAAAAGTTACTTAAGAAACAGCCGGTGCAAGAACAGCACTGACTGTCCTGTTTCTCTGAAAGCAGGAAATAAATCTCCCATGTGAAGGCATCCTCCTTATACCAGCAGGATAAAAGGCATCCTAATCACAAAGATAGGGAATTCAAGGTCAAAAATGCTACATGAACAAACTTTGTTACTTTTTCATTAATTTGTTACCCAAGCAAATATCCCTTTGCTTTGTCAAATATTCACAAACAACTGTTTCTTTGTCTAAAAGGTATAAAAGCTGCCTTCTTTCATCACTTCTTTGAACCTCATATCTTTGGAGTCCCCATACATTCAGAATTAAATTTGACTGTTTTCTCCTGTTGATCTGTCTCATGACAATTTAATTACTAGACCAGCCACAAAGAACCTACAAAGATAGGGGAAAAATTTTCCTACCCTACCATTGGTGCAGTCAGCAGGATGAACTTCACTGCCTGGATGCTACTTCCTCCAGGGCTGCTGCAGCTGAGAGATTCTGGGACTTCTGACAAGTGCCAGCAGAAGGTTAAAATTCTTGCCAATGTCAGCTCTCCCAGATCTCCCTATATGTTTGGTCAAAAGAGGAAGGTAAAAATGTTTTGTTTCTTCCTTTTCTAAATTTCAATTAGCAAGAGAAAATATTTGTGGAATTAGTTTCTTAGATATAGTGACTCTAGTAAAAAAAATGGTACAAATACACTTGGCTTTGATTGATACTTTTCCTCCCAGAGATGGTCATCGTTTTTCTTTGTCACTGTTGTGACATTTGTCATAAGGAGAAAACAAAACAAAACAAAACAAAACCTTAAGTAGAATGCAGGGCATAGGCTATAAGTCTGCTGTTCAAGCTGGCCTCATAGACTGGTGAGTTCATGATTCTCACCAGACTGGTGTCTTTTTAGAAGAACTTTGCTGTGGGTCCACTAAGTAAAAACTGAATGAGGTTTTTTCTTTTGTCTTTTTTTCAATGTCCTGAGAGGTTGCCTTTGTGACCAGTGAGAATATTCTGTCTAGTGTCTGCCATCTAGAAAGTGCACTTATTGGGGTGCATCTTGGTGACCAAATAGACTGGGGTTCTGAGACACAACGTCACAAGCAGCACTCTCTCTGTTTGGCCATGCCAGCTCTCAGGGCAAATTGTCATAAGGGGTCCCAGACCACAAGTGGCCTTTGTCATCTCAACTTTTGTTGCTTTGTTAGTGCTCGAAAACTACCATTCCAGTGATGCCTGCCCGGTGTCACAGGTCAGTGCATCTGTGAGTAAAGGTAACTCACGTTCTGATAGGAAACCAGAGACAATGTTTTCACTCTATCATTCTTACTACCTATGCAATGAAGGACTTTGCTTTCTTAGACTACCTTTGGGAATAAACTTTCTAGAACTTATAAGGACCATATCTTCTTCACTCTTCTTGGGGTTGTCTCTTGAATATATGGCTAAGCCATAAAAAGACTTATTTTTTTGTGTCACTATTAAGAAGATCTTATTCATCAGTGGCCAGGCAATGGATCCCTTGAATTGGAAAAACTTCCAATTTGAAACATTTTTAGAGAGATTTTATCTGAAACAGTTATTTTATTGGTACCGTTGGGAAGATCAAATTGAAAAAAGAACACAAAGAAATATAGTAGCTCCCCTTAGGGACTTATTTAAGATGAAGAAAGAACAGAAATTACACATAATTTTTTTAAAAAAATCTAATATAAATTCCTCTTCTGCTTCCTCTTATACACCCCCTAATGTAAATTCCCCTTATCCTTCCTCTTACACACCCCTTATTCCCAACTCCCTGTCTCTGAACCAGCAGAAGATCTTGGTCTCATCCCCTCCTTAAAACCCAAAACCCTCTCCTCAGCCAATTCTCTTAAATCCTAAAAGACCTCCAACTTCCCCAGAAAATCCCTTAAACACCAAGCTACTTAGCTTCACTTCCCTTTCTTTACAAGACTTACAGAGGACACTCCAGCCTGACCTCCAAGCAACGCATATACAGGTTACTTGAATAAATACTGTATGTCAGAAAATGAATTTAGCAGAGGCACCTGGGACACATGATTAGCTTTTCATTACAGTTCTTTATAACCCCTCTTACTTTTTAGAGCTTGATAAATATGCTCAGCCAATTTCAGACATTCCTATGCACTGTCATTTGGATAGGACCCCTACCACAAAGAATGCATGTCCCCTGGACAATAACAAATCTTGTATAAAGTTCTTTTAATTCCACTTACAAAAGATCCTCCTAAATATAAAGAGAAATTTAAAATATTAATGGCCATTCATAGGGACTTTGATTGCTAAGGGATGTTCTTCCCACCCAAGATTACGCTGTGGTTATTGGACAGGACATAACCTCCTGGAGAACACAGCCCTACCTTTTTTCACGGAGAAAACAGATGGCTAGAACCTGTCTCAGGAGCTCCTGCAAATGACCAGATATGGCTAAGCTAGAGGCTAATAATCAAGGTTTGATAGTAATGATATTAGAGGTTTCTTCATATAAAGTCAATTGGACTAAAGTTGAATTATGCACTCAGAAAGAAAAAAACATTCAAAGATCTTTGTTCAACATTTTATACAGACTTTTCAAAGGCACACTGCATTAAATCCAGGAGCTCCAGAACATGAGAATCTTTTAATTTTTACCTTACTAGAAAATTTTCTCCCTGATATAAAAAGGCAAATTCAAATAATATGGTTAGATGGGCTAATCACTCATAAACATTATAATAGGAAAGTCTATCCAATTCTTTGAAGATGGCTTACAGAAATGCAGACAAAAAAAGAGTGGGAATTAGCAATTCTTGATTTACAAGTTGACTCTTTAGAAAAACAGAAGCATAACTCTGAAAGCAACTCAAAATCCACTCAGACTCTTTCCTATTTTCTTCAGACATTTGCAGATATTGTTTAAAAAAATCAGGACATTGGATGTACAATTGTACTTCACCTAAGAAATAGAAGGAAAATTTTAAATAGTAAATACCCTAGATTTCTGCTAATAGACAAATATGCTCCAAAACTTTTAAGAGAAAAATTGTGTACTTTCCCTTGAAGATGTAAATCTTAACCGTGCTTTTAAAATGTAAACAGCTAAGGAGGGAATTAAAACTCTGCCTAGACTAGAAAATAAAGGATAAAGAACTATTTGGAAATTAGGCAAATAAAAAACCTTAAGTATCTTTCTCACAGCTACCCATATCATGGTTAAAATTTTAAAATAATATTATAAGTTCTGTATGTCTGTCTGTATTTCTATGTATGTCTATGTATGCATTCTGTAGAGGTGCAACATCTTCTCTCTCTGGGTGGTATTACTAAAATTAATTCTTAAAAGAACTCTATTTAATTGGCTTAAAAACAAATAAGCACTTATAAATTAAGGGCTGGGTATACTAAAACTCTCAGAAATATAGAAACTAATGCCAATGCTTTTCAGGCTCACATCACCTGGGAAAATATTTGGTATTAAAGCTAGTTTAAGTTTGTTGATTTAATTAAAGTAGACATGTCTTTAAAATTATCAACATTGAATATAATGCAGACATAAAACTTTTATTTTACCTAGGTTTACTAAAAGTCAGTAAGCATATACTATCTTTTTTTTTTTACAAAATTTGTCAGGCAGAAAAATAACATATGATGATAACTTACTTTGTCTAATGCCTAATGAAGTTTTTGTAGGTAATCTAAACATAATCATAATTTGTGAAGAACAAATTATTTAAATATGTGAAAATGGGATAAGAGATTTTGGGGAAGCTGTTTTTTTTTTCCAATGATTGTTTTATGCTATATCTACTTAAAAACAGTATCCCAAATCTTTGTTAACTTCCATTCTTAGAATTTTGTGAAGTTAA